>NC_073304.1:218196936-218517874 GCF_027595985.1 Sorex araneus | reverse complement strand
AGGACGTGCAGCCGAAGCTCTCAGGGAGGCACCCGAGCAGGGCGCAGCAGTTGGGGTGGTAGCAGGTTCTGTGGACGTACACGGGGGTGCAGCAGGCTGGCTGGCAGCAGGGGGTGCCACAGCAGGGCTGGGAGCAGCAGGGCTTGCAGCAGGGGCTGCAGCAGGGGGAGCAGCAGGGCTTGCAGCAGCAGGGGGAGCAGCAGGGCTTGGAGCAGGTGGTGGTGCAGCAGGTGACAGGGCGGCAGCAGCAAGGCTGGCAGCAGCTGGACCCACCGCAGGTGGGCTGGCAGCAAGGGGAGCAGCACATGGTGGTGGAGGTGGTGGGGAGATGTGTGTGTAGATTCTGCTGACTTCTCAGCTGGAGCTTTTATACCCTGGCCCTCCAGGCTCACACCAATAAGCAAAGGGCTCCTAGTTATTTTGGTGGTTCCTGGAAAATGTCAAGGAAGACGGTTTTCCTTGTGTTTTGATGAGTCTGTCAATGATTATTCCAAACTTTTCATAATTGAGAGCACTAGTTAACATCTTTTCCTGAAGGGAGAGAGACAGCAATCCTTACCAACATCTTTTCTGGTCATGTGACGCCCCCTCTCAGCTCTGGTCTGTTGGTGCTTCTGGGAATGGGAAGTGTTCTGAGAGCTGGGGGTGCTGATGCAGTTTGTGGTGAGTGAATCGCACTGCAGGACCCCATCTGCTGGCCCCAAAGTCTGATTCATAGTTCCAGCACCTGTCCGTCTTGTGGTAGCCTTGAATAAATGTGCTCCAGTTCTTTCAAAGCTGCTTCAGAAAAAGATAGTGGCTAAGTCCTTTTACATCTGCAAATCAACACGAAGCCAGAGAATAGAGACAGAAGCAGTACCGTGAGCTCCAACTGCATCAAAGCCCTCTGTTCTAGCTTCTTTGCTAGCTGGCCTTATATATATCCCTATGTGCACATGTTGACTTTTTGAAAATGGGGAGAATAGCTAGAAGAGATGTAGTCTATTTGAGATTGTAACAGCTGCATTTCTACTAATCAGAAAGTTTTCAGTCATAAATCTTTCCCTATTTTTTGCCCTATTTCCTCTCTCATGTGGGAATTTGTTTAGGCATGTGATCATAATGTCTTGGAAAGCCTCCTATGGAAATTAGAAGAAAGAATGAACACATGTTCGCCTTTCACTGCCAGCACTATTCCTTGTAAACTCTGATGGTATGAATCTGCTGAATTCCTCTGATATATAATGATGTTAATTTTCATTCTTCAGTGATTATGGTTATTCAACATCTGGTGCTTTTTTTCCCCATGATGGTTTTTTTTAATTTTTTGGTTGTCAATTTCTTATTTCTTATATATTCTGATTCTGATCTTATAAGTATCAAATATGTCTGTCAATCCAGTTGTATCACCATAGATTGCTTTAGATTTTCTTTGTGCATCTTAGTTATATGTATGTATATTTTGCATCAAATTATTTATTCATAAATTCAGTTATCTGTTTTTTGGGGGGGGCAGTGGGCCACATCCAGCAATGCTTGGTACTTACTCCTGGATTTGTGCTCAGGAATCACTCCTGGCATGCGGGGGGGGGGGGCGTATGTGGTATCAGGCATAGAATCTGTAAGGCCACATGCAAGGCAAAACCCTACCTGCTACATTATCACTCCAGCCCTATTATCATTTCTCTTGACTTTTTCAGTACAATATAAATAGAAGTAGAGATTACCAATACCTTTGCACTTTCTTGATAGGAAAATCTTTTCTTCTCTTTTTTTCTTTTTGGGTCACACCCAGCGTTGCTCAGGGGCTACTCCTGATTCTCACTCAGGAATTACTCCTGGCAGTGCTTGGGGGACCATATGGAATGCCAGGGATCTAACTTGGGTCAGCCACCTGCAAGACAAATGCCCTACCCTCTGTACTATCACGCCAGCCCCAGGAAAATCTTTTCTGAAGTTATGTATTTTTAAAAGATAATGGTATTTAATTTTTTATCATCAAAGTCTTAATTTTTCGATGTAAATCATTAGTCTGTTAGTTTGTGCTTCCCAACTAATGCTCAGGAGATCAAGGGGGCAGAGGTTCAACATGAGAGCTCAAGGATGTGGGTGCTGCTTGAGCCCTGTGATACTGGGGTCCTTGGATCTCCCTAGTGGTGCTGGGAGTCTCCCGGGCAACACCTGGTGGAGATTTTTTTTGTGTGGGTGCTTTGGGGTTGCACCAGGCAATGCTGTGTGAAGTTTTGGGGGGACCATGTACTAGGCATGTATAGTACTTCCTTACTATCTCCTGACACTGTTTCAGTAGCTTTTAATGTACTTAGCAAGTTATGAAACCTTGCCACTATCTCATTCCACATTATATTAATCAGTAAAATAAGTAAGTAAAGTAAAAGGACACTAAGTCATTTATTCTAAAGATAAATTTTATCAGTTTAAGTTATTTATAAGATCTTACACTTATTTATTAAAGCAAAGCAACTTTCAGAGTCACAACATATTCATTGGTAAACATTAGCTTTAATATTTCTCTTTCCAAATATTTGTTACATAAATCAATTTAAAGGATACTATTTGAAGAGATCAAATTCTTTAGTGTGTTTTATATACTTTTATACCAAGACCAATCATTGAGAAAGATGAGTATGGAGAGGCTGCTAAAATCTCAGGGCTGGGACGAATGGAGATGTTACGAATGGCGCCCGCTCGGGTAAACCGATGAACAATGGGATGACAGTGATACAGTGATCCTGTTTCCAGTCACTTTTTTGTAGTGCTCAGGTCAAACCAGGCCTCATACATGCAGGCAAGTGTTCTACGATAGATCCACATCCTTGTCCCATTTTCTTCTTTTCTTTTTCGTGTGTGGCATAAGCTGATCTACCTTCAGTTCCCATGAATTTGTCTTTTCTGAACATTTCACATAATTATTTTCAACATTCATTTAATTGTAGAATGTAATCATCACTTCCTTCTTTTTGTGGCTGAATGTTTTATTTCACAATATTTTATTTCCATATTCATTTTTACAGAAACTCTTAATAGGATTTTATTAGCTTATTGAATTTTATGATCTTACTCTCTTAATAGCTTATTGGGAAGAACTGAGGTAGATGAAAACAGAGCAGATGATGTTTAGAGAAAATTAGAAACTTTTGACTATTTGGTAACTGAAACAAAATTATTTGTAAATGCACTTACAGGTTTTTATAGCAATTTCCATATAAATACATTACCTTCTTCCCATGCCCCTATCAACCATATATGAGCAGTCACTTTTTTACAAATAATATTTACCCCATACAGTATCTCACATTAAATATATCTATTGACCATTGGTGGGTATTGTGATTATGTCCAATTTTTGGTTATAATTAGTGTTGCTGCTATGAATATTGCATGCAACTATCTTTTATCCATGCCAATGTATTTTCTCATTTGTCTTGGGTAAAAATCAGTGGCTAGGTGACAGTTAAATATGTATTTAGTTTTTGGGGAAAATGCTTTCATGTTTCCCAAGTCAGACTTATTTTTATTCCCACCAGCCATCTAGGAAGGTGATCTTCCTTCCTTCCTTACCAATTTATGGTTGCATAATATTTTATTCAAGAGATTTTGGTGGGTAGTAAGAGGTATCACATTATGAATGTTATGTGTAATTGACCAAAAACTGATTATGAATCTTTTCATACACCCATAGGCTACGTGTATAGTTTATATTATATATACTGAGAAATATGCATATTTTATTTGTGATAAAATCTGGCTGATCCATTTTTTTAGTTGTTTATGATTTTTGCTATGATAGCTAATTTGTCATTTCATAATCTAAGGTCCATAATATTTTGTGTGTGATTTCCTTCTAATATTGCTAAAATCTTACCACTTACATGTTTGGCATGTAATCTGATCCCTTTTGAGTTAATAATCCAGATGGTGTGAGAGCCTAATGTCATTCTTTGTCTGTAGAAACACAGTCATAATATCCTTTCTTGAAAAGAACATTCTTATATATATATTATTTTTATAAAAGCAGTTCACAATAGTTCATTACAGATAATATTTAAATACCAATCCCACCACCAAGCACCTTCCCACCACAATAAGAGGGAAGTGTGTGAAGGTTGTTGTATTTCATTCTGAAGCCATTTAAGAAAAAACATTCTTTTGCCGCTCAATTATTGTAATACCCTTGAATATAAATTTGTGAGCTAATTTTTGAATTCTTGATTCTCTGTCATTGGTCTATGTCCTTCCTTATGCCACAACTACATTGAGTTGAGTATATAGCATATAGCACTGTATGATGTTTTGAAATTGGGGAACAGGAATCCTCTAACTATGTCCTTGTTTTCAGGACTCCTGTGTTTATTCTGGGCCCCTTGAATTTCCATCTGAAGTTGACGGTCATTTTTAATGGCTACATAAAACAGATTGGTATTAGTTAGGGATTGTTCTGAAATTGTGGCTCATTTTAGGAAGCACTGAAATCTTTACAATATTAAGTCTTCCAATCCAGGAGTTTGGAATTCCTCTTCCTTTTTCTGGTTCCTTTAATTTTGAAGGTCACTTTTTTATAAGCAGACTGAATTTCATAGGAATTGTATTGAATTTATAGTTTGGTGAAACCTGACTTTTTAACAATATTACACCTTCTAAACTATGAGAATCAGATTCCTTTTCCTTTTGTAAATTTCATTATTGGGGTTGGAGCTATCGCTCCAACTGAGGGTAGGGGACTTGCCTTACACATGGCTGACCCATGTTTGATCCCTGACATCCCATATAGTCCTTTGAGCACCAGTAGAAGTAACTCTTGAGTGCAGACCAGGAGTAATCCCTGAACATTGCTGGATGTGGCCACAAAACAAAAATAAACAAACAAAAAATAAATTTTATTTATTTATATCAATAATATTTTGCAGTGTCCATAAAATACATCTTGCACCTCTTTTCATTTGGGGGGATGGTGTCGCACCTGTCGATGCACAGGAGTTATTCCTGGCTCTGCACTCAGGAATTACTCCTGGAGGTGCTCAGGGGACCATATGGAATTCTGGGAATCGAACCCGAGTCAGCTACGTGCAAGGCAAACTGTACTATTGCTCTAGCCCCCATCTTGCACTTCTTAAACAAATTTTTTTATTAAAATTTTTGTTATTGTTGTTGAGTTGTTTTCATATCCTGGGCATTGTACTAATCAAATGTTTACTATTACTATTCTAGTGGGGGATACTATGCTAAATTTATCAGGCATTTTTATCAAGTAATACTTATTTCTTTGCCAAGAAATACATTGTGCATTAATGTTCTATTGAACATATGTAGTACTGCTTGCTAATTTGGGATGTGTAACTGAGTAATGAAAATGTTACATATCATAACACGTATGTAGAGGATGGTGAGGTAATGAGAAATAACAGCTAAATATTTACAACAAACCAAAAGACATTCTCAAAAGTATGAAATATTTATACTAGTAAATTAGGAAAGAAAACTGAATAAACTGAACAACCTAAATTCTAAATGAACATAATAGTTGATCAATAATAGTTGATGAAGATATCATTAAAAAGACCAATAAATCCAACAAATCTTTCTTACAAAATATAAATCTAATAAACTTGATCAACAATCGGTTAGTGTCCAAGACCAAGAGAGAAAACTACTCATACTTAGATGAAAATGGAGAAAAACAGAAATAAAAGAAGTTCAATGATCAAAGCCAGAAAAATATGCATGTGGACAATATAAATTTTGTTCCAGTCAGCCAAAATATGTAAAAATAATGATGACAAGGATATTAAAACTTGAAGATCAAAACTAAACATTTTAAATCCTCATATGATTATATTCATGACTTTTTTGATCTTGAGATAGATAAATATCTCTGAATAAGACAGAGTAAGAGAAATGCAGTTATTATTTTAAAAAGTTATCATTTCAAGGGTCTGAAGAGACAGTACAGTGGATAGGGTGCTTGCCTTGCACACAACTGACCTGGTTTCCATCCTTGGCATCCTATATGGTACCCAAGCACCAATGGAAGTAATTCCTCTGTGCAGAGCCAGGGGTAACCCCTAGAATCACTGGGTGTGTACCCAAGACAAAACAACACAAGTTATCATTTAAACTTAAAATTAAATCAACTGGATCATACTAAGGGAGGCATTGACTATACATTCATAAAATGCATCTTAATTCGTTACATGGATAGAAACACCATTTCCTAATGCATCGATTTAGGAAATATACCAACATTGACAGCAGAGCCTGGCAAGCTACCCATGGCGTATTCGGTATGCCAAAAACAGTAACAACAAGTCTCACAATGGAGATGTTACTGGTGCCTGCTCCAGCAAATCGATGAACAACAGGACAATAGCACTACAGGGCAGTGCTACAAACATTGAAATCTGAGGTGAATTGTTTTTCACTTCCCTTGTTTCTCTTTTCCAAGATTTATAGCATTAAGTGCAATGCCTGGATATGGTAGTATATATTTTCTAGCTGAAATTATTTACTTACAGCAGGAGGATATAACCTTTATGGTGGGAGTGGAACAGAAGCATCCCTAAGGTCAATTGAACTCATCATAGTGACTCATTTGTTGCAACCTGACTTCAAAAGTGTCTGCAATACTAATTAGAAGTCATGTAAAAAGAGACCTGGAGTGACAATGGCTCTGAACTCTTGTCAGACTAACCAGAATATTTAGCTAGGAGAAAACAGCTTGAATTTAAGTGACTTAGGGAAGGATATTCACAATTCTAATATCAGAAAAATGCTTCTATTGCATAGTTCTCCATCAGAAAAACAACAAATCAATTATGACATAACTTTTATCTCTAAGGAACAACTACTTCCTTGATCATATCCTCATGGCCTAGAGAAATGCACCTAAACATCCAGGAAAGGTACTGCTGATTGGTCCATGTTTGGGGACAGTGTTGTATAAAAGGTACAGAAAGAAGGAGCACGTCAGATTCTGGAAAATTTGTCTCTGTTCTGAGGCCACAATCAGACCCTGACACCATGACCCACACCTGTTGCTCCCCTTGCTGCCAGCCCTCGTGCTGCTGCAAGCCCTGCTGTTCTCCCTGCTGCTCCCCCTGCTGCTCCCCCTGCTGCCCCCCCTGCTGCAAACCCTGCTGCGTTCCTTGCTGTAAACCCTGCTGCTGCTGCAAAGTCTGCTGCGTCCCCTGCTGCTGCAGGCCCTGCTGCCCTCCCTGCTGCTCTGGCTGCTGCTCCCCACCTTCCTGCTGCAAGCCCTGCTGCTCCCCCTGCTGCAGCCCCTGCTGCAAGCCCTGCTGCTCCCCCTGCTGCAGCCCCTGCTGCAAGCCCTGCTGCTCCCCCTGCTGTAGCCCCTGCTGCAGCCCCTGCTGCAAGCCCTGCTGCTCCCCCTGCTGTAGCCCCTGCTGCAAGCCCTGTTGCTCCCCCTGCTGCAGCCCCTGCTGCAAGCCCTGCTGCTCCCCCTGCTGTAAACCCTGCTGCTCCCCCTGCTGCAGCCCCTGCTGCAAGCCCTGCTGCTCCCCCTGCTGCTCCCCTTGCTGTAAACCCTGCTGCTCCCCCTGCTGCAGCCCCTGCTGCAAGCCCTGCTGCTCCCCCTGCTGCAGCCCCTGCTGCAAGCCTTGCTGCTCCCCCTGCTGCTCCCCTTGCTGTAAACCATGCTGCTCCCCCTGCTGCAGCCCCTGCTGCAAGCCCTGCTGCTCCCCCTGCTGCTCCCCTTGCTGTAAACCCTGCTGCTCCCCATGCTGCTCCCCCTGCTGCCCCCCTTGCTGCAAACCCTGCTGCGTTCCTTGCTGTAAGCCCTGCTGCTGCTGCAAAGTCTGCTGCGTCCCCTGCTGCTGCAGGCCCTGCTGCCCTCCCTGCTGCTCTGGCTGCTGCTCCCCACCTTCCTGCTGCAAGCCCTGCTGCTCCCCCTGCTGCAGCCCCTGCTGCAAGCCCTGCTGCTCCCCCTGCTGCAGCCCCTGCTGCAAGCCCTGCTGCTCCCCCTGCTGCTCCCCTTGCTGTAAACCCTGTTGCTCCCCCTGCTGCAGCCCCTGCTGCAAGCCCTGCTGCTCCCCCTGCTGTAGCCCCTGCTGCAGCCCCTGCTGCAAGCCCTGCTGCTCCCCCTGCTGTAGCCCCTGCTGCAAGCCCTGTTGCTCCCCCTGCTGCAGCCCCTGCTGCAAGCCCTGCTGCTCCCCCTGCTGCAGCCCCTGCTGCAAGCCCTGCTGCTCCCCCTGCTGCCCCCCTTGCTGCAAACCCTGCTGCGTTCCTTGCTGTAAGCCCTGCTGCTGCTGCAAAGTCTGCTGCGTCCCCTGCTGCTGCAGGCCCTGCTGCCCTCCCTGCTGCTCTGGCTGCTGCTCCCCACCTTCCTGCTGCAAGCCCTGCTGCTAGCCTTGCTGCCCCCACCCTGCTGCCAAACCACCTGCTGAACAACACCTGCTGCAGACCAATTTGTGTGAGTAGTTCCTGCCCACCTGGCTGCTGCCCTTGCTGTAGCAGATTCACACAACACAGACCCATCACCTCCCTGGAAAACCGCCCATCCTCACACCTACCAGACATGCCAATCCCCCATGATCAATCTCCTCTCCCTGTAGGGGACACACACACTGTCCCAGCCCAGAGGTCATCCTGCCAGCAGATTGTGACCATGGACAGAAGGACAAACTTCTGAGCTGATTTGGGCTTCCATGGTCCCACTGCTGGTCAGGATCACTGTCCTGGACCCAGAGCCGTGGACTCAAGTCCCAGAAAGTGACTGCTGCCATCTTTCATTCAAGAAGTTGGGACAGGAAATGGAAACCCCTCATTATAGATTGGCAGGGCTTGGTTGATACCTGGTGGTTGTTTGCCTCCAGCGTGTTCATCTGTGCCCTGTGCTGACACCCCCCCCCCCCATGGTTACTGTGTGTTCTTCCTGCCTGAAAGGACCACTGCTTCTCTGCTCCTAATAAAGCATTGATTCCATCACCTCTACCTTGTTTTGTCGTTTTGTGTCTATGATTGCTTCAAACTTCTCATATGTTGAATTATCCAACACACATCATCACCCATTTGGGCAGAATCAGAGAGCAAGGGGCCTGCCCCAGGTCCTATTGCTGAGAACTGGCAGAACCAGTTGCAGGCCTTGGATGCAGTCACACAGGCAGTTGACTGTAAGTACATAACACTGGGGACTGAGACCAGGGAGGAGGACAGCTTCAAGTAGGTCTCTGGTAATGGAACCCCAACCCTTTGCATGTGCACATCCCTGTCTGTGAGCAGAGCCCTGCACCTGGCAACCTGCTTGGCTGGGGATACAAGGGTCCCCTCTAAGCAGGTGAGTGTCCATTGTGTTCCCAGACTGAGCCTGCGCTTTGGATGGGAGTTTCACTACAAAGGGCTGTTTGCTAATGCTGTGGAATCATATTCTCATAGGTCTTTCTTTTTCTGGGAACCTTTAGCAACATACATTGTCACACCGAGTGAAGCACAAACACATTTCCTTTATATTCAGACTTTGAGACTGTTTGATTCGAAGTCAAAATATTAATCAGCAAGCTAAGTGCTGACCCAAGTTTTGTACTTAACCCTTAAGTACAGACCATGGGAACAGGGGATCTGGTCATCAATCACATTGGCCTTTGGTCAACTCACAATCTCTGGACCACCCAAGAGAGCAAAACATCTCCTGTATTTGGAAAGGTAAAGATCAACCAACCCGTGGAAAGAAATCAGAGATTGAGTCTGGGGAAAACAAGAGAGTGAGAAGCAAGAAATAGAGGAAGGATTTTCCCCAAAGCCTCCCTGTTAGGTAATAAAAAGGGAACACTTGAACTCTGGGATAGGAAATGAGCTGTGACAGAGCACTCACGCGTTCATGATACGAAGGCTGATAACTGTTACCGAAGGGAAAGACTGATCAGCGGCCAAGCCTCTGAATAAGAGGAAAAGTCTTATTCAGTTCCGACAAGGCACACAGATGTGTGATCTTGCAAGACACACTGGGGATTATCTGGGAGCACAATCAGTGCAGCTGGATGGAGTCAGAACTGGGGTTTCCTATGGGGGGAGACGAATAAGAACCTGCATTGATGCTTGGATTTCTGTTCAGAGCATGGGAGAGGAAGTTTAAAGGATTCAGTCTTTCATGGCATGTAAGACACATAGTTTACCTACCTTTCATTCCTCACATACTTATGATTGATCCCAACCATTAACCGGTCCTCCTAGCCCTTGTTTTCTCTGACTGTGGATATTAGTTTTCTAATATACATATATATACACAATCATTGTATCACTGTCATTCCCTTGCTCATTGATTTGTTCGAGCGGGCACCAGTACTGTCTCTATTGTTAGACTTGTTACTGTTTTTTGCATATTGAATATGCCACAGGTAGCTTGCCAGGCTCTGCCATGCCGGTGGGATACTCTCGGTAGTTTGCTGGGCTCTCTGAGAGGGACGGAGTAATCGAACCTGGGTCGGCCATGTGCAAGACAAATGTGCTACACACTGTGCTATATAATATGATGTATATTTGTGACATATATAAACATATAGATCACAAATGAATTCTGAAGGTATGTAAGATAGAGAAGGGAACAGTAAACTATAATAGCTGGAAATGACCACAATTGGACAAGAATTAAGTGCTAAAAATAGGTAAAGGGATATTTCTGATAATCCTTCAGTATCTGTATTGCAAACCACATGGCCCAAAAGAAGACAGACAGAGAGAGAAAGAGAGAGAGAAAGAGAAAGAGAGAAGAGGCAAAGGAGGAGAGAGAAAGAGAGAAGGAAAGAGGAGAGGGAGAGGGAGAGAGAGAGATAGAGAGAGAGAGAGACAGAGACAGAGAGAAAAGCACCTGCAGTAGAGGTGGTGGGGGTGAGAGGTTGGGGGTTGGGAGGGAAACTGGGACATTGGTGCTGGGAAATGTGCACTGGTGGAGGGATGGGTGATGAAATACGGTATGACTGAAACCTAATTATGAATAGCTTTGTAAGGGTCTATCTCACACTAATACAATTTTAAAAAAATTTTTTTAAAAAAAGACATAGAGTTTGCAATAGATCTTCCCGGGTTGTGGGAACCTCAGAGCACAGTGTGGTGCCCCACTGACTACCATCAGTATTTATGTGGATCTTAGTTTGTGTTTGTTCAGTTCTCCTGTGCCAAGGTTTGGTCTTTCTTTGCTTGCTTTCCTTATTTAAAACCTTCATGTTCTTCTGATCCTGGTTGACTGGCTGAGTCCTGAGATTAAAAGATGTGGCCAGGTTCTAGAAGGGGCCTCAGTGAGGGCCCATATTCAGGGTGACTCTGAAGCCCAAGTCTTAGACCCAGCATGAATAAGGTCATCTTCCAAAGTCACAGGATGAACTCAGTGGTAAACCTGGATACCTAAGCCAGAGGTCTCCCCTGAGTCACTGAATGGCGTGGGGCACCGTGTAAGAGACTTCATGCCATGTCTAATGAGGCTGGCAGTGTATTTCATGCTTCATTTTGTTAATTGATTCCAAATATTTGTTTGACCCCTATGGTAATATTTATGTGACTCATTTGTTTATTCAATTATCTTTTTTTTTTTAACAGAACTAGTCTTGCAAATGAGAGATGCAGGTCTTTCTTCAGAAAGTCACATTGCTCCTTGCAGATTTTGCTTGTCAGGTGACAATGAGCCATCACCAGCTTGTGATGAGTGACCCCCTTTCATTTGCACTTGTTTCAGTGTATAATTTGTAGTTTGGTCCTTTCCACAATGAATTGAACATAAAACAATGCCCACAATAAGGATTCTGATGTCAGGAAGCATTTGGCCTTATTTGGGATAAATGGTCTTATTTTATTCAATTCTTCTCAAGGTAGAAAATAAACCCCAATTATTTTCTGTTTTTTTAAAATTAATTAATTTATTTTTTAGTTAGTGAGTCACTGTGAGGTACAGTTACAGATTTACACATTTTTGTGCTTGTGTTTCCCTCATACAATGTTTGAGATCCCATCCCTTCACCAGTGTCCATTCTCCACCACCAATGAACCCAGTATCCCTCCCACCCCCCAGTATTATCCCCCCACCCCCCTTCCTCTGTGGCAGGGCATTCCAATTTGTTCTCTCTCTCTCTCTCTCTCTCTCTCTCTCTCTCTCTCTCCTTTTGGGTGTTGTGGTTTGCAATAGGGATATTGAGTGGCCATCATGTTCAGTCTCTAGTCTACTTTCAGCGTGCATCTCCCTTCTTGCGTGGGATCTCCAATCACATTTTACTTGGTGTTCCCTTCCCTATCTGGGATGCTTTCCCCTAGCATGTGAGGTCAGCTTCCAAGCTATGGAGTCAACCTCCTGGTATTATATACTACTATTCTTGGGTGTTAGTCTCCTGCTCTGTTATTTTATATTCCACAGATGAGTGCAATCTTTCTATGTCTGTCCCTCTCTTTCTGGCTCATTTCACTTAGCATGATACTTTCCATGTTGATCCACTTATATGCAAAGTTCATAACTTCATCTTTTCTAACAGCTGCATAGTATTCCATTGTGTAGATGTACTAAAGTTTTCTTAACCAATCATCTGTTCTTGGGCACTTGAGTTTTTTCCAGATTCTGGCTATTGTAAACTGTGCTGCTGCGATGAACATATAAGTGCAAATGTCATTTCGACTATACTTTTTTGTTTCTCCAGGATATATTCCCAGAAGTGATATTGTTGGATCAAATTAAACCCCATTTTTTTGTCAACATATTCTTCAAATTTTTTCCACAACCCAGATTTGCACTCTTAGACTTTGTTGTGCTCTCATGAAAGGCATGTTGGAATCTTGGTGGAATTCTGCAGTATGTAGATGGTTTCACTCAAGGAATATGAGACAGTCCTTTGGTCCCTTAGTTTTTCAAATCTTCTGTCAGGTTCAAGGAAATTTTACTGGTATTGAATTTATTTTCTCTGTTTAATATCTCATCCACTGTTGGTGTTAATGTAGTCTGGTTCAATTCCTATTGAAAATGTTGTGGAGATTTTTCAGATAAGTAAGACTAGAGCTGTCACAAAACTCAGGAATTCTACTTCTTGGTATTTATCCCAAAGATACAAATAACTCATTCAAAAGAATATAAACACATATTATTCATCACACCACTTAGCATAATGGCTAGGATTTGGAACCAACCCAGCTGCAACAACTGATGAGAGGATAATGAAGGTGTGGTATATACACATACAATGGGATACTATGCAGCTGCAAGAAATTAAAAAAGCATGCAATTTGCTGTAACTTGGATGGAACTGAAGGATACAATGTTAGATAAAGTAAGTCAGGATAAAAAGCATATATATCAGATGTGTCATTTGTGTATAATATATAGAATAACAGGACAAGGGAATGCAAGGTATCAAAGGGGATTTCTAGATTAACCTGGACCCTTTATTATAGAACAAAGAAGGATAGAGAAGAAAAGAAGTTGAGTATGAAAATAAGAAGATGTAGATGAGAAATAACAGGGGCAGGGACAGGGGCCTTGGGCAAATCAGTGGTGCAAATGTGAGGTAAACCATGTAATCAACAACACTATAAATATGAGACCCAACTACAATAATAAAACTTAAAAATATAACTACTAGGAAGGCAGGATGGGGTGTCAGGGAACCTTGGGAATTGGTGGAGGGAAGGTCACACTGGTAGCGGGATTATTGTTTGAACACTGTATGTAAGACTGAAGTTCTATTATTAGCAAGTTTGTAAATCATGGTGTCTTAATAAAAAACAAATTAAAAAATAAAAATATAGTATCCTGTTAGAGAGGGAAGACCCCTTGCACCTGGCTGTCTTCCACCTCGGAGGGGGTGGGCTTCAGTTTCCCTCCCCGCCCCAAGCAGAGCTTCTGGCGGTCGAAGACTTCCGGAGCCTAGTCACAGCCATGCTCAAGGCCCCTCTCCACACATTTGGACGAGCCTCACTCATAAAGGAACCAGTAGAGGAACCCAGGTGTGTGGGACCCGGGGCTGAGACCTCCAAGCCTGCTCGAATTGGGACCGGGCCTCTTCCGCCCAGAGTGCCCATTTTCCAGTAGCTAGGCGGTCACACCCAGGGACTGCACCCAGTGCCATAATACCATCAACAGCCAATATCCAGAGAATATAAAACCAAGCCTCCGGAAGCGAGCATCCACAAAGCAGCTGTGTGACATCTTATGGCCTAATTCTCCCTCTGGGAGAGCCTGGCAATGTACCAAGAGTTTCCTGCCCACATGGGAGAGCCTCGCAAACTCCCCATGGTGTATTCATATGCCAAAACCAGTAACAGTGATGGGTGTCATTCCCCGGACCCTGAAAGAGCCTCCATTTCAGCACCATTGGAAAGAACAAGTAAAGAGAGGCTTCAAAAATCTCAGGGCTAGGATTAATGGAGACGTTACTGAGACTGCTCGAGAAATTTGACGATCAAGGGGATGATGATGATGATGATGATGATGATGATGATCCTTGTGAGAATGGAGAGAGAGTGCAGGAGGAAGGTGCCTGCCTTGTATGCAGCAAACTCCAGTTTGATCCCTAATACTGTAGCTGGTTCCTTAAACACAGAGCCTGGAGAAGCTGGTCCCCTGATATGGCTCAATATCACTCCAAAAAGTATCTTTGAATAAATTGGCTTTATTCTTATTCATGTCTCTATTTTTTGGGGGGGCAAGCAAGAATGAGTACTTTATTTATTTGTCTGCTTGTGAATAGAACTAAACAATATGGATATGTTCAAATTTGGAAACTTAACTCCACCATCTGTGGGTGATATGACTGTGCCTGTGAAATTACTAAAACTCCAAGACTATCACTCAGTGATAAAGCACACATTGCTCATTTGAGAGGACCTGAGATTAGTCCCTGGCTCCAAAAATATTTCCCCACGTTTTATTAGAAATATTAAGGTAGTTTGAATACAAGAGCAACATACATGCATAAATGATTGTTTATTATACAAATGAGCCCAGTTGAAACAAAAAAACTAGAATAAAAACTAGAAATATAATCTGTAATAGAATACCAATAAAGTGCTTTAGCCAGTAAGAGCTGGTGAAAGTCTCTGCAAAGAACAGTATAAATATTTTGCTCAGCAATTCTGTGAACATTTGTACATCCCATGAAAGTATTCCTATTTATCAAAAACTTGTGCTAAAATAGTCATAGCACAAGATCACTTTGTTGATCTCAAACTAAAAATGGTTCGTATTAAAAGTAAAAAGTAAAAAGAACTAATAGTGTATTCATTCTGCAGAAATCAATAAATTAACAGAAAAGTGAAAAATATATAGAGCATTCAGTGGAAATCTACAAAAAGGAGAATAAATGGAAATCTAGGTAAGTACACAAATGAGTTTCACAATCATAATGAGAAATGCAAGTATGCAGTTCTATAATTTTTGTTTTATACAATGTTCGAACACAGTCTCCAATGACTTTGAATGGGTTAGAATATAATTTTCTGGGGTTTGTGGTGACCCCAAGCAGTGCTCATGAGCCACTCACGGTGCACTGAGGTGCTTTGTGAGGTACACCTGGTGTAGTGTTGTTCCTGGCAGTGCTCAGGAGACTCTGTTGAGCCTGGGATTGAACCCAGGGTTTCCACACTTTGCAAAGCATATGCATTAGTGCTTTGAACCATCTCCATGGTACTGAATCACTGTCTGAATCACTGTAATCCCGTTGCTCATCGATTTGCTCGAGCGGGCACCAGTATCATTTCCAATGTGAGACTTGTTGTTACTGTTTTTGGCATATAGAATACGCCACGGGTAGCTTGCATGGCTCCACCATGTAGGCGGGATACTCTCGGTAGCTTGCCAGGCTCTCCGTGAGGAACAGAGGAATCGAACTCAGGTCGGCTGCATGCAAGGCAAACTCCCTACCCTCTATCCTATCGCTCCAGCCCTCTCCAATGTAGTAAAGAGTAAAATTTAGAGAACATAGGATACAACCTATGTGATCACCTATGTCTCTCCAAGGTGTGATGGTACCTCAATTTGAGATATCTATCAAGTTGAAAAATCAATAAAAATTTATCAATTTGGAAATAAAGATTTTTTTCATGAAAAAATGTTTAATACCAAAATAGTTAGAAAAATTGTGGACCTCCAAGCTAACTCAGCTAAAATTTTATGTGGTAGAATCTATATTTTCTACTCTAACCTAATATTTTCCCATAAAGAGGGGAAAAGAAAGTGTACCAGGTCAGTGACTTGATAAACAAATAAAGCAGAGAACGAACCACAGCTCCCGCCTGCTCAGGAATTGTGTCACGTGACCACATCAGCCTGGAAGAGGAAACAGTACCCATAATGTGACTCTTTAATTCTGAAAATAAAACATTCTTGTGTAATACTTCATTAAGAAGTAGATTAAGTCATTGTTTTCAAAAGATTCAGAACACGGAGGGGAGGAGGGGACAACTTTCACGTTAACCCCCCACCCCAACTGAATGTAGAAAACTCTGTAAACAGGAATGAGGAAGATCTTCTTCATTGGTCCCAGCGGAGAAGCTCAGACTATAAAGACCCTGGGCCACAAAGACCCACCAGATTCAGGAAACCGCCCCTCTGAACACAAACCCCACCACCACCTCTGCCACCATGTGCTGCTCCCCTTGCTGCCAGCCCACCTGCGGTGGGTCCAGCTGCTGCCAGCCTTGCTGCTGCCGCCCTGTCACCTGCTGCACCACCACCTGCTGCAAGCCCTGCTGCTCCCCCTGCTGCTGCAAGCCCTGCTGCAGCCCCTGCTGCAAGCCCTGCTGCTCCCCCTGCTGCTCCCCCTGCTGTAAGCCCTGCTGCTCCCCCTGCTGTTGCAAGCCCTGCTGCAGCCCCTGCTGCTCCCCCTGCTGCAGCCCCTGCTGCAAGCCCTGCTCCTCCCCCTGCTGCTCTCCCTGCTGCAGCCCCTGCTGCAAGCCTTGCTGCTCCCCATGCTGCTCTCCCTGCTGCTCCCCCTGCTGCTCCCCATGCTGCTCCCCATGCTGCTCTCCCTGCTGCCCCCCTTGCTGCAAACCCTGCTGCGTTCCTTGCTGTAAGCCCTGCTGCTGCTGCAAAGTCTGCTGCGTCCCCTGCTGCTGCAGGCCCTGCTGCGCCCCCTGCTGCTCTTGCTGCTGCTCCCCACCTTCCTGCTGCAAGCCCTGCTGCTAGCCTTGCTGCCCCCACCCTGCTGCCAAACCACCTGCTGAACAACATCTGCTGCAGACCAACTTGTGTGAGCAGCTGTTGCCCACCTGGCTGCTGCCCTCTCTGTAGCTGATCCACCTACCACAGACTCATTCACCTCCCTGGAAAAACCCCCATCCTCCCACCCTCCAGACATGCCTTTCCCCCATGATCAATCTCCTCTCCCTGCAGGGGACACACACACTGTCCCAGCCCACAGGTCATCCTGCCAGCAGATTGTGACCATGGGCAGAAGGACAAGCTTCTGAGCTGATTTGGGCTTCCATGGTCCCACTGCTGGTCAGGATCACTGTCCTGGACCCAGAGCCGTGGACTCGGGTCCCAGAAAGTGACTGCTGCCATCTTTCATTCAAGAAGTTGGGACAGGAAATGGAAACCCCTCATTATCGATTGGCAGGGCTTGGTTGATACCTGGTGGTTGTTTGCCTCCAGCATGTTCATCTGTGCCCTGTGCTGACACTCCCCCCCACCATGGTTACTGTGTGTTCTTCCTGCCTGAAAGGACCACTGCTTCTTTGCTCCTAATAAAGCATTAATTCCATCACCTCCACTTTGTTTTGTAGTTTTGTGTCTGATTGTTCTACACTTCGCTTATGTTGAATTATCCAACACACATCATCACCCATTTGGGCAGAATCAGAGAGCAAGGGGCCTGCCCCAGGTCCTATTGCTGAGAACTGGCAGAACCAGTTGCAGACCTTGGAAACAGTCACAAAGGTAGTTAACTGTAAGTACATAACACTGGGGACTGAGACCTGGGAGGAGGAGAGCTTCAAGTAGGTCTCTGGTAATGGAACCCCAACCCTTTGCATGTGCACATCCCTGTCTGTGAGCAGAGCCCTGCACCTGGCAACCTGCTTGGCTGGGGATACAAGGGTCCCCTCTAAGCAGGTGAGTGTCCATTGTGTTCCCAGACTGAGCCTGCGCTTTGGATGGGAGTTTCACTGCAAAGGGCTGTTTGCTAACGTTGTGGAATCATATTCTCATAGGTCTTTCTTTTTCTGGGAACCTTTAGCAACATACATTGTCACACCAAGTGAAGCAGAAACATATTCTGTTTTTATTCAGACTTTGAGACTGTTTGTTTTAAAGTCAAAACATTAATCAGCAAGCTAAGTGCTGACCCAAGTTTTGTACTTAACCCTTAAGTACAGACCATGGGAACAGGGGATCTGGTCATCAATCATATCAGCCTTTGGTCAACTCACAATCTCTGGACCACCCAAGAGAGCAAAACATCTCCTGTATTTGGAAAGGCAAAGATCAACCAACCCGTGGAAAGAAATCAGAAATTGAGTCTGGGGAAAACAAGAGAGTGCGAAGCAAGAAAGAGAGGAAGGATTTTCCCCAAAGCCTCCCTGTTAGGTAATAAAAAGGGAACACTTGAACTCTGGGAGAGAAAATGAGCTGTGACAGAGCACTCACGCGTTCATGATACGAAGGCTGATAACTGTTACTGAAGGGAAAGTGTGATCAGCGGCCAAGCCTCTGAATAAGAGGAAAAGTCTTATTCAGTTCTGACAAGGCACACAGATGTGTGATCTTGCAAGACACACTGGGGATTATCTGGGAGCACAATCAGTGCAGCTGGATAGAGTCAGAACTGGGGTTTCATATGGGGGGAGACGAATAAGAACCTACATTGATGCTTAGATTTCTGTTTAGGGCATGGAAGAGGAAGTTTAAAGAATTCAGTCCTTCATGGCATGTAAGACACATAGTTTACCTACCTTTCATTCCACACATACTTGTGATTGATCCCAACCATTGACCAGTCCTCCTAGCCCCTGTTTTCTCTGACTGTGGATATTAGTTTTTTAATATACATATATATACAATCATTGTATCACTGTCATTCCCTTGCTCATTGATTTGCTCGAGCGGGCATCAGTATTGTCTCTATTGTGAGACTTGTTGTTACTGTTTTTGGCATATCAAATATGCCACAGGCAGCTTGCCAGGCTCTTCCATGCTGGCGGGATACTCTCGGTAGTTTGCTGGGCTCTCTCAGAGGGACGGAGAAATCGAACCTGGGTTAGCCGTGAGCAAAGCAAATGCGCTACCCACTGTGGTATAATATAATATAATATAATATAATATAATATAATATAATATAATATAATATAATATAATATAATATAATATATATTTGTGGTATATGTAAACATATAGATCACAAATGAATTCTGAGGGTAGGTAAGATAGAGAAGGGAACAGTATAACTATAATAGCTGGAAATGACCACGTTGGACAAGAATTAAGTGCTACAGATAGGTAAAGGGATATTTCTGATAATCCTTCAGTATCTGTATTGCAAACTGCAATTCCCAAAAAGAAGAAGACAAAGAGAGAGAGGGGGGGGGGTTGGGGGAGAGAAGAGAAGAAGGAGAGAAAGAGAGGGAGAGAAGAGAGGAAGGGGGAGAGAGACAGAGAGTGGGAGAGAGGGAGAAAGGGAGAGAGAAAGAGAAAGAAAGAGAGAGAGAATCACCTGCCGTAGAGGCATTTGGGATTGGAAGATTGTGGACGGGAGGGAAACTGGGACATTGGTGCTAGGAAATGTACACTGGTGAAGGGATGGGTGCTGAAATACTGTATGACTGAAACCTAATCATGAAGAGCTTGTAAGGGTCTGTCTCACACTGATTCAATGAAAAGATAAAGACATATAGTTTGCAGTAAATCTTTCCCAGGTTGTGGGAGCCTCAGAGCACAGTGTGGTGCATGGCTGAACACCATCAGTATTTACGCGGATCTTGGTTTGTGTTTGTTCAGTTCTCCTGTGCCAAGGTTTGGTCTTTTTTTGCTTGCTTTCCTCATTTAAAACCTCATGTTCTTCTGATCCTGGTTGACTGGCTGAGTCCTGAGATTAAAAGATGTGGCCAGGTTCTAAAAGGGGCCTCAGTGAGGGCCCATATTCAGGGTGACTCTGAAGCCCAAGTCTTAGACCCAGCATGAATAAGATCTTCCAAAGTCACAGGATGAACTCAGTGGTAAACCTGGATACCTAAGCCAGAGGCCCCTCCTGGGTCACTGAATGGCATGGGGCACCTTGTAAGAGACTCCATGCCATGTTTAATGAGGCTGGCTATTTCATGCTTCATTTTGTTAATTGATTCCAAATATTTGTTTGACACCTATGGTATTTCTAGTAATATTTATGTGACTCATTTGTTTATTCAATTATCGTTTTTTTAACAAAAGTAGTCTTACAAATGAGAGATGCAGGTCTTTCTTCAGAAAGTCACATTGCTCCTTGCAGATTTTGCTTGTCAGGTGACAATGAGCCATCACCAGCTTGTGATGAGTGACTCCCTTCCATTTGCACTTGTTTCAGTGTATAATTTGTAGTTTGGTCCTTTCCACAATGAATTGAACATAAAGCAATGCCCACAATAAGGATTTCGTTGTCAGGAAGCATTTGGCCTTATTTGGGGTAAATGGTCTTGTTTTATTCAATCCTTCTCAAAGTAGAAAATAAACCCCGTTTTTTTGTCAACATATTCTTCAAATTTTTTCCACAACCCAGATTTGCACTCTTAGACTTTGTTGTGCTCTTATGGAAGGCATATTGGAATCTTGGTGGAATTCTGCAGTATGTAGAAGTTTCACTCAAGGAATATGAGACAGTCCTTTGGTCCCTTAGTTTTTCAAATCTTCTGTCAGGTTCAAGGAAATTTTACTGGTATTGAATTTATTTTCTCTGTTTAATATCTCATTCACTGTTGGTGTTAATGTAGTCTGGTTCAATCCCTATTGAAAATGGTGTGGAGATTTTTCGGATAAGTAAGACTAGAGCTGTCACAAAACTCAGGAATTCTACTTCTTGGTATTTATCCCAAAGATACAAATCACTCATTCAAAAGAACATAAACACACATTATTCATCTACCACTTAGCATAATAGCTAGCATTTGGAACCAACCCAGTTGCAACAACTGATGAGAGAATAATGAAGGTGTGGTATATACACATACAATGGAATACTATGCAGCTGCAAGAAATAAAAAAAAGCATGCAATTTGCTGTAACTTGGATGGAACTGAAGGATACAATGTTAGGTAAAGTAAGTCAGGATAAAAAGCATAAATACCAGATGGTGTCATTTGTCTATAGTATATAGAATAACAGGACAAGGGAATGCAAGGTATCAAAGTGGATTCCTAGACTAACCTGGACCCTAGATTATAGAACCAAGAAGGACAGAGAAGGAAAGAAGTTGAGTATGAAAATAAGAAGATGTAGATGAGAAATAACAGGGGCAGGTACAGGGGCCTTGGGCACATCAGTGGTGTAAATGTAAGGTAAACCATGTAGTAACAACACTATAAGTAGGAGACCCAACTACAATAATAAAGCTTAAAAATTTGACTGCTAGGAAGGAAGGATGGGGTGGCTGGGAATCTTGGGAATTGGTGGAGGGAAGGTCACACTGGTGGTGGGATTATTGTTTGAACACTGTATGTAAGACTGAAGTTCTATTATTAGCAAGTTTGTAAATCATGGTATCTTAATAAAAACAAATTAAAAAATGAAAATATAGTATCCTGTGAAAGAGTCTCTTCCCCCCACACCTGTCTTCCACCTCGGAGGGGGTGGGCTTCAGTTTCCCTCCCCGCCCCAAGAAGAGCTTCCGGCGGTCGAAGACCTCTGGAGCCTAGCTACAGACATGCTCAAGGCCCCTCTCCACACATTTGGACAAGCCTCATGCATGAAGGAACCAGCAGAAGAAACCAGGTGTGTGGGACCCGGGGCTGAGACCTTCAATCCTGCTCGGATTGGGACTGGGCCTATTCTGCCCAGATTCCCCATTTTCCAGTAGCTGTGCGGTCACACCCAGGGACTGCCCCCGGCACCATGTAATCCCACCAACGGCCAACACCCACAGACTATAAAACCAAGCTCCCCTGACTATAAAACCAAACTAGATATTTTATAGCCTAGTTCTCCCTCTGGGAGAACCTGGTAATCTACCGAGAGTTTCCTGCCCACATGGGAGAGCCTGACAAGCTCCCCATGGCGTGTTCATATGCCAAAATCAATAACAATGATGAGTCTCATTCCCCTGACCCTGAAAGAGCCTTCAATGCGGCACTATTGGAAAGGATGAGTAAAGAGAGGCTTCAAAAATCTCAGGGCTTGATGAATGGAGATGTTGAGAAATTCTCCATTCTGCCTGAGAAATTCAACAATCAATGGGATGATGATGATGATGATGATGATGATGATGATGATGATGATGATGATGATGATGATGATCATGGTGATGATGATGATGATCCTTGTGAGAATGGAGAGAGAGTGCAGGAGGAAGGTGCCTGCCTTGTATGCAGCAAACTCCAGTTTGATCTCTAATACTGTAGCTGGTCTCTTAAACACAGAGCCTGGAGAAGCTGGTCCCCTGATATGGCTCAATATCACTCCAAAAAGTATCTTTGAATAAATTGGCTTTATTCTTATTCATGTCTCTATTTTTTTGGGGGGCAAGCAAGAATGAGTACTTTATTTATTTGTCTGCTTGTGAATAGAACTAAACAATATGGATATGTTCAAATTTGGAAACTTAACTCCACCATCTGTGGGTGATATGACTGTGCCTGTGAAATTACTAAAACTCCAAGACTATCACTCAGTGATAAAGCACACATTGCTCATTTGAGAGGACCTGAGATTAGTCCCTGGCTCCAAAAATATTTCCCCACGTTTTATTAGAAATATTAAGGTAGTTTGAATACAAGAGCAACATACATGCATAAATGGATTGTTTATTATACAAATGAGCCCAGTTGAAACAAAAAAACTAGAATAAAAACTAGAAATATAATCTGTAATAGAATACCAATAAAGTGCTTTAGCCAGTAAGAGCTGGTGAAGGTCTCTGCAAAGAACAATATAAATATTTGGCTCAGCAATTCTGTGAACATTTGTACATCCCATGAAAGTATTCCTATTTATCAAAAACTTGTGCTAAAATAGTCATAGCAATACCACGTTTTTGATCCCAAACTACAAATGGTTTATATTAACAGTAAAATTAACAAATAAATAGTGTATTCATTCTGCAGAAATCAATAAATTAACAGTAAAGTGAAAAATATATAGAGAGTATTCATTCAGTGGAAATCTACAAAAAGGAGAATAAATGGAAATCTAGGTAAGTACATGAAAGAGTTTCACAATCATAATGGGAAATGCAAGTATGCGGTTCTATAATTTTTCTTTTATACAATGTTTGAACACAGTCTCCAATGACTTTGAATGGGCTATAATAGAATTTTCTGGGGTTTGTGGTGACCCCAAGCAGTGCTCATGAGCCACTTCTGGTGCACTGTGAGGTGCGCTGTGAGGTACATCTGGTGCACTGTTGTTCCTGGCAGGGTTCAGGAGACACTGTTGTCTCCTGAGGTTCCCACACTTTGCAAAGCATATGCATTAGTGCTTTGAACCATCTCCATGGTGCTAAAGAGTAAAATTTAAAGAACATAGGGTATGACCTATGCAGTCACCAATATCTTTCCTAGGTGTGATGGTACCTCAATGTGAGATATCTATCAAGTTAAAAATCAACAAAAATTTATCAATTTGGAAATAAAGATTTTTTTCACGAAATAAAGTTAAATACCAAAGTAGTTGGAAAAATTGTAGACCTCCAAGCTAACTCAGCTACCATCGTATTCAATGTTTTCTACTCTAACCTAATATTTTCCTTTAATTAAAGAGGGGGAAAGAAAGTATGCCAGGTCAGTGACTTGATAAACGAACAGAGAAAGAACCGCAGCACAGGAGAGCAGGAATTGTGTCACGTGACCACATCAGCCTGGAAGAGGAAACAGTACCCATAATGTGACTCTTTAATTCTGAAAATAAAACATTCTTGAGTAATACTTCATTAAGAGGTAGATTAAGTCATTGTTTTCAAAAGATTCAGAACACGGAGGGGACAGCTTCCAGGTTAAACCCCCCCCCCAATTGACTGTAGAAAACTCTGTAAACAGGAATGAGGAAGATCTTCCTTATTGGTCCCAGCGGAGAAGCTCAGTCTATAAAAACCCCGGGCCACAAGGACCCACCAGATTCAGGAAACCGCCCCTCTGAACACAAACCCCACCACCACCTCTGCCACCATGTGCTGCTCCCCTTGCTGCCCGCCCACCTGCGGTGGGTCCAGCTGCTGCCAGCCTTGCTGCTGTCGCCCTGTCACCTGCTGCACCACCACCTGCTCCAAGCCCTGCTGCTCCCCCTGCTGCTGCAAGCCCTGCTGCTCCCCCTGCTGCAGCCCCTGCTGCAAGCCCTGCTGCTCCCCCTGCTGCAGCCCCTGCTGCAAGCCCTGCTGCTCCCCCTGCTGCTCCCAGCCCTGCTGTGGCACCCCCTGCTGCCAGCCAGCCTGCTGCACCCCCGTGTACGTCCACAGAATCTGCTACCACCCCAACTGCTGCGCCCTGCTCGGGTGCCTCCCTGAGAGCTTCGGCTGCACGTCCTCGGGCCAGTCCTGCGGTGGCTGCTGCTGCTGAGGGGCTCTCCAGGCCCCGCCCTCTGCCCACACATGTGCCCTCAGTACCCCCACGCGCCTCTCTGGGGACCTTCCCTTCCCACAAGGGGGCTCCTGCCAGCGCGCATCCCCCAGGACTTCTGTGCCTCCCCTGCTGCTCCTGAGCCTGTGTATCAGCTGGCTGGAGGGCGGAGCTCTTCCTCAGCGCTCTCCTGCCCTTTGTAAGTCTCTCATGTGCTCCATGTATCCAGAACTGGCGAACTGATCTTGGCTTTGATTCTGAAGTCAGGAGCTCCCTTTTCGTCTAAGTAAGAGAGGTAATTATATCATCATAACTTTTGCACGGGTTTCAAAAACGGATTAATAATTTTTATAATTGCATTTTCTTTGTGAACGTACTCAGCACGTGAGCCTGCCTTTTCCCTTCTCGCCATCACTTTGAGAAGTCTCCTTCCTTGCAGGGAGACTGATCTCTATGTTTCCTAATAAATTTTGAACGATTTTAATCCTATATTGTCTTTTTGCTTTGTTGTGCATCGTTCCTGAAATAGGAGTTTGCTTACATCCTGCTTGCCGTCTGCATGATCCACTCTGGCTCCAGGACACCCGACCAGGGTGCTCACTTTGCAGTTTTAGGTGAGAAACTTCACTGTAGAATGACATGGAACTAAACACGAAGAGACAAGATTGAGAGCGGGGTCGTCTGTTCCAGCGTTAGGGCATCTGCACTCACATGTTAAAACTAGTAGCAATGAACTTGAGAGCTAGAGACTCAGTCTAAACTAGAACTGAGTATTTTTTTTTGCCTTTTTACTGCATAATTTATTTTTGTTTTTGTTTTTTGGGTTTTTTTTTTGCTTTTTGGGTCACACCTAGCGATTCACAGGGGTTACTCCTGGCTCTGCACTCAGGAATTACTCCTGGCGGTGCTCAGGGGACCATATGGGATGCTGGGGATCGAACCCGGGTCGGCCACTTGCAAGGCAAATGCCCTACCCCCTGTGCTATTGCTCCAGCCCCATTTACTGCATAATTTTTATTAATTTAAATTTTCAATAGACTGAAGTGATGTTGGCTTGCAAGAGTGTAAGTATTTACAAGTTGTAGTATGTAATATTTGCATAGTAGATAGCCACCACCATCAACTATCCCTCCACCACTATGCATAGACCCTTTCCTTTCTTTCTACAGCCCGCCTGCCCTTTCTATTTTAAGAACATTTACATTTTTTTCTTTCCTTTTTTCCTTAGATTAAAAAAATCAGAGCCTCCTCAGCAGTGCTTGGTGGGGGGAGGGGGGCACTCCCAGCAGTATTGGCCAAGGATGAGGACCTGAAGGCTGGATGGTCAGACCAGTGATGTGATGGTCACCTGTCCAGGTGCCACAGGGGAGCACCATGGCCACACCTAGCACTGCTCAAAGGGCAATACAGTGCCAGAGATTTAACTCAGGGTCTTGTTCTCTGCTCCTTTGAGCTCTCTCCGCACTCCATATATTTCCTTATTGTTTGTTTCCTCACCCATGAGTGAGATCATTCAGTATGTGTCTTTCTCCTTTTGATTTATTTTGCTTAGCATGACACCCTCTAGATCCCCCATGTTATAGGAAAAAAGTAATCAAGATTTCATCTCTTCTTATAGCTAAGTAATATCGCATTGTGTAGCTAAATCACATCTTCTTAGGTGGTTTCCAGATTTTGGCTGTTATAAATAGTGCGTCAATGAACACAGCTGTGCCTGGACCTTCTTGGATCAATATTTTTGTGTTATTTGGAGAGCTACCTAAGAGTAGAATTGCTGGATCCTATGGTTCTACTTTTACTTTTTTGAGAGTGCCACACTGTTTTTCATCGAAGTTGGACTAGTTTATGTATCTATTTACTCAGAATTAGGATTATGAATTAGGTTTTCTTGAGTTTTTCACCTATTCTATTACCTCCTTACAGATTTTTTTTTTTACCTCAAATCAGTAATCCAAATGCAAAGAACAGCACCAACATTCAAATGTAGCTTTGAGTGGAGAATTTAGAGCTCTCACTTTGTATCTCAGGAGTTCAACTACTCATGTTATTAATTTGCATCAAATATATTTAGGAATTTATTATGGCCTCGAGAAGAAAGTCTCATTGTAAAGGCTTTGGATCCTTAATATCTTGCATATCAAAATTCAAATTTGTACCTTTTCCTAAGTATCTAAGATCTAAAATCGCAGCAAGGAATGTGGAAAGGAGCACATCTAGCAATCCCCCAACTTTATGGTAATTTGCCTCAATGATAAAAGTGCTTTTATGGTAAGTAAAGAGAAAGTTTGGGATTGAAAAGCTATATAACGAGCATTTATGTTTTTGAACAATCCAGAAATTAGAACATGTCAAACAAAATAGCTTCCCATGCCTTCTGAGGTAAATATAAAACATCTATGGAAAATTCGAACTCATGAATCACTAGAAATGGGAAGATTGTAGGAATGAAGAAAAGTAAACTTTCCTGGATAAATATTCTCACAAATACCTCTAAATTTCTTTCCATTTTGGAAACATACATTCATTTTAATGAAATTTTTAAGTAAGCCAGAGTCAATTTTGCAAATGAAGCCAGTGGTTCTTTCTTAGATGTCTTTGCAGTTTTGCTCTATTACTTTTTACTTTTTCAGGTACCATTTTAAGGGCAGTCTTTTATCTCTTGTTTTCTCGTTCTTGGGCACCCTTTCAATAACTCCCAGCTGTGATGTTTTAGCAGTGCAAGCTCCTTTTGGTTATATTTCTAACATAGTACTGAAGAACCCATTATGATATAGCATGGCATAGACGTCTATTTTAAGATAATAGGGGATTTCTTCTCTAGCCTTCAAACTGTAACTATAACTCTATAGAGTAAGGCTATCTAAGAAAACTGCATGGGTTTTCATGATTAATGTATTAATTGTACAGGCGTCACTGCTTGCAATTTTGATCTTGGAAATAACAATTTTCTCCAGATGCTCTTCAATGAGTTTAAATGTGCTTACACATCAGACAGGTATTTCCTCTCCCTATAATTTAAGCTGAGGGTTAAAGACAATTCCTGTCTTAGTTCTTCAGAATAACACACTATTGTTGCAGGAATGTTGAGTGTTAAATTCAGAAAATTGGTCTGAACTTTGTTATCTCTGTTCTATGTACAGAACAAGGCTGGGAATTTTTGGGTGTATGTTTGTTTTTGAGTCACACCCAGTGATACACAGGGATTAGTCTTGGCTCTGCACTCAGGAATTACTCCTGGAGGTGCTAGGGGAACCATATGGGATGTTGGGAATTGAACCCGAGTTGGTTGCTTGCAAGGCATACACCCTACCCGCTGTGCTATCGCTTTAGCCCCTGGCTGGGAAATTTGGTTGAAAATTTCTCCCTGGAATTTTGGCACTTTCTTGCCAGAAAATACACAGTGGAATGTTCCAGTGTATTTGCTTGAAAGACTCTTGTCGTTCCTCAAGCCTTTCTCTACAGTGCACTGCCATTAATCTTACAGGGCTGAAGTTGCCTTCATAGATACCGATGGTGGGAGTCAGATACCGATGGTGGGAGTCAACCAAGGTCACTAGGGCCACAGGAGAGTGCAGAATCAGAGCTGACTTTTTAGAGGCCGAGTAAAGAGAGTACAAAACGAGAGTAAATCTGTGAAAACTGAACAGAGCATGTATCCCAAACACAATATGAGAAAATCAAGCACAGTGCCACAAGCATACAATTGTCTCTGCATTGAATTGTATTGACAGTACCTGATGTTGTACTTTTTAACACACATTAATGTTTCATCAGGCATTTACTCAAAAGAAAGAATAATAGATCTTCTCATTATGTAAAGTAAAAGTGGTTTTCTTTTAAAAAAATCAACTTTAGCAAATTTTTATTATAGAAAATCTTGTGAAATGAAGAACAGAAAAAATCTTTTTTTTTCAATTTTGGGGTGTTCTCAGGGCTTACTCCTGGCTCTGCACTGAGGGATCACTTGTGGTAGTGATTAGGGGACCATATGGGGTGTCTGTGTGCAAGGTGAACAATCTACCCACTGTACTATTGCTGTGTACCCCTCCTCCCAAAAAATAGATTTTTGTTTTGTTTTGGGATTACACTTGGAAGTGCTCATGGATTATTCCCGACTATGCACTCAGGAATTATTCCTGGCAGTGCTCAAGTACCATATGGGATGTTGGGGGATCAAACCCTGGTAGCCCATGTGCAAAGGAAATGCCCAACCTGTTGAACTATTGCTCTGACCCCCAATAGTTTTTTTCAAATAAATAAAAATGTAATTAACAGAAACTAAAAGTCATTTCTCCTTTCTAGAAACTAAGACAAGATGTCATCGCACATTCTATTCAACATTCAGCAGGTCTGAACAGCAACCTAGGAAAGAAAGTTATAGGCAGAAAGTATGCTTTGACATGAAACAATCCCACCTATAGATGATAGGACTTGCAATGAAAATCTGTTAATGAGCTATTAAAATATAATATGTGCAAGTTAAAGGCTGGAGAGATATACAGTGGGTGAGGCACTTGCCTTGCCTGCAGCCCATCTGGGTTTGATCCTGGACACCCCCAAGCTCTCCAAGAGCGATCCCTGAGCAGAGTCTGGAGAAAGCCCTGCATACCACCTGATATGGGCCTGAAAAACAAACCGAAAAATGTGGAAATTTATTAGAAGGTCAACATGCATAATATTTTACTAGCAGTTAAAATTAAGTATCATAGTGTATAAAATAGAAGTAAATGTCCAGGGGTAAATTTAATGAAATTATTTAGTGAGCAAATGTAATATGATCAAGTTCTTTGCAGAGAGCAAATATCTGACCAAGTAATTCCATGAGTAATTCTACTCCTTTCAAATTTCGAAAATACAGTTTATGACCACAAAGCTGCAAACAATTTACAAGTTTATCAAATAGACAGCTAATAAATTGAATAATATTCCTTCAGTGACTGATTATATAGCACTGAGTAAATGACTGGTAATCACAGGAACGAATCTTACTATCACGGCAGAAAGAGCAACTATCCTATATGTTTCCAAACATACAGGTCATAAAGAATGCCAAAACAGATCATCAGGGTTACAAGTCCATGGAGTGATTAGCTACCTTTAGGATGAGTGAGGGGGCATAGTTTGGAGGAACTGGACTTAATTGCTGCTTCATTTACTGGTTATGGTGACTAGAATTGTACATATTGTTAAAACTAATCATGTTGGAAACAATAACTTGCACAATTTATAAAAAAAACCTTAACAGGTTAGTCTTCAAAATTAGATAAATGATCTAGCAAATCAACTAAACCAATTCTTTCGTGATAAAGAGAGAGAGAGTAAATGTGAAGATTGGCATGAAGTCACCTACTCAGTAGTAAGCAAGGCTGACCCTGGAGTCACCAGCTCTTCCTTCCTAGTTTTCCAAGAATTGCCCCTACATTTACCAATGAGTGTTCCATGTCCGGGAAAACCTCTCTACCTTTCTAAGGACAAAAAAATTGTTACCAAGGATGCAATTGGCCGATTCTTTATTAATTTCAGGCTGCTTCTCTTCCCTCCTGTCAGTTCTTCTTGTTATGCAGAAGAGGCAGGGCCAGACATCCTCTCACAGGTGTCTAGTAGAGCTAGGCTTTACAGGGAAGAATGGAGCTCTGACAGAACTGATTCCAGTGTCAGAGGTAAGCACCTTGACTCAGCCTGGATTCCACTCCTCACTGTAAGCGTGCAGCATCGTTCCCCACCCCATCTGCAGGACACCTCCCAATCTACACGGAGCCAACAAAGCTCCAGAGAAATAGCATCGTGACCTCACGAGGCTTCAGGAACTTGATCACGTGATCGGACCACGATCAAAGCAGGAACACTGATGTCACGGTCTTCTTTTATCTGAGAAAGGCTCCTAGGAATGACTAAGAAACACATCAAACACGACTTTTGTAAAGATTCATGACACTTAGGAAACAACTTCCTCTTACCAACTCCCTCCTAGGGATGTTGTTTACAAATAACAAGAAAATTCCAACTTACTGGTGTAAACTTTGGGGGTCCAGGGTATAAACGTTCCAGAGAAAGAGGGGTCAGCATCCTCTGGGAAACTTCCCCGGAACACAGGTTCCCGGCCCTTCCTTCCCTGCCACCATGTGTTGCTCCCCTTGCTGCCAGCCCACCTATGGTGGATCCAGCTCCTGCCAGCCTTGCTGTCGCCCTTCTTGCTGCTGCAGACCCTGGTGTCGCCCCAGTTGCTGTGGCACACCTTGTGTCCAGCCACCTTGTTGCATACCTGTATACTGCCACAGAACCTGCTACCGACCCACATGCTGCTGCCTTCCCAGGTGCCTCCCCGAGAGCTTTGGTTCCTGTAGCTGCTAACCTTATTGCCCCCCATTCTGCTCCTGCACCCACTATTGCCAGCTCCACCACCTCCCCAAAGCTGTCAGATCTCTTGCTGCATGCAGGACCTGCTGCATCCTGTTACATGTCCAAGGGTTGCCAAAGTTCCTGCTTCCAACCTTTTCATCACTGGATTTGCTATTCCTGGGGTGAATTCATTTCCATGCATAGTTTGTTGAAAGCCAACATGTTATCACACAGTTTTGTACTAATCTGCTTTATAAAAACTTGTGAATCCGCTTAAGAGAAGTTGGGGGCCCAGCTTTGGGCATCTCTGATATGAATGAAGAACTTTTTTTTGTTTCTGAAGTTAAGTCCTCTGCTTTCTCCCTTTTAGTAAGCAAGGAGAACAAATCCTCACAAGGTTTTCTTATTTTCTGAAGATTACTTAGTGCTCAGTTATTCTCATGATCTCTCTTGCAGTGAATTTTTGGTTCCTTCATTCTACTCTCTTCTTTTATAACTACTTTGTGTTTTCTCACTAGATGCATGGATATCATCTCTGCATATTTTAAATAAACCTTATACTATTATTCTTTTCATCTTGTGTTTTATTTTACTGTCCCTCATACAGGGACCTGTATCAATAGTGTTAATCTTACGCAATATCCGGTTTGAGTCTCATCACCATTCGCATCACACTCACATTTCAGATGAGAAAAACTCACTGTGTTTTGTTATGTACAAGATCAAAGACTTAGGTCAAAGACTGAGAACTTTATTCTTAGTCAAGGGCACATTATATATCCCAAAACATTCTATCTGTAACTGAGTCTCAACTTCAGCATGATGTTCTCTCAAGCTTCTTTAATGATGGCAGGAATAATCTTTTGTATATCAAAGTCCTTCCAAAATCAGTGTCTCATACCTAGTGAACTGTTTCAGTAGGGAACCAGTGGGACACTTAAGAATCTCATGAAAAGAAAGCTCTCTTTCTTTCAGGGTGAAACCAGTCTTTTTTTAAAATTTTTTTTATTAGAGAATTACTGTGATGTACAGTTACAAACTTATGAACTTTTGTGTTTGCATTTCACTCATACAGTGATCGTTTACCCATCCCTCCACCAATGCCCATTCACCTCCACCAATGATCCCAGTATCCCTCTCACCACCTCCACCCCATCCTCCAACACCCCACCCTGCCTCTGAGGCAGGGCATTCCCTTTTGTTCTCTCTCCTTTTGGGTAGAGACCAGTCTTTCTTACACCAAATAATTTTCATTATGTTTTGTTCCCACAGAGACATTGTCTCTTATTGGGATATGTTCTTTGATATCACAGTATCACTGTATCACTGTCATCCCATTGTTCACTGATTTGCTCAAGCGGGCACCAGTAACGTCTCCATTGTGAGATTTGTTGTTACTGCTTTTGGCATATTGAATACACCACAGGGAGTGTGCCAGGCTCTGTCCTGCTGGCAAGATACTCTCAGTAGCTTGCTGGGCTCTCCGAGAGGGACAGAGGAATCGAACCTGGGTCAGTCGTGCAAGAAAAATGCCCTACCTGCTGTGCTATCGCTCCAGCCCTCTTTGATATCATGTCAATCAAATTCTTGAATGATTTCCTGGGTACCTTGATTTTGAGTTGAGCATCCTTCCTTCTCTTTTTGTTCTCCTTTTTTGGGGGACAGAAATGGTGGTGCTCCAGGCTTACTCCTGACTCTGTGCTCAGAGATAACTCTTGGTAGTGCTCAGCAGACCATATGGGGAGCTGGAGATCAAACCTGGGTCAGCCATATGCAAAGCAAGCACCTTACCTGCCGTGCTAATACTGTAGTTCCTCTCTTTTGTTCCTTATTACCGTTTTTATCTCTTCCCTAAAACTGATTTCTATTTTCTTTTTCTTGCATTTCTTTATGTCATGGATCACAGGAAATTATTCTGTTTTCTTTATAATTTGATCAAAGGGTTATACGTTCAGAGCGTGGGGACCTCTGTTCTCAGGATTCTACAGATTTCTCTTTGACTAACATTATTCCCTTCAAGATAATATATAAGCTTCAAAATGCGAGAGCACATAAAGTCTGAAAATTGCATTTTCAAGAAATAACTTATCTCCAAATTTCTATTGAGATTAATGCACTAATAACAGAATTCTAGTCTGTAAAATTAAAGATTGTGTTCTTTTTGGCAAAAGTTGGATTGATTGATGATGCTCAGGTTATTATTCACAGCCAATTGCAGGGGTTCAAAACCAGAACCCAGAGAAGAAGAGCTTCATTCACTGACTAAAGTTCTTAAAGGAATCTCTCTTGGACATAAATATGGGAATAATATTGGAGTACAAAAGCATTCTGCATTGTAAAGGCATAATTATTCTTATTGTTGCAGAAGTAACTAAAGAAGCAATGCTTAATTTCCCTGTGTCCAGCAGTAGTGGCAGTTTTGCTTGTAGAAAGATGTTATTGTCACTGTCATCCAGTTGCTCATTGGTTTGCTCGAGCGGGCACCAGTAATGTCTCCATTGTGAGAGTTGTTGTTACTGCTTTTGGCATATCGAATATGCCACCGGTAGCTTGGCAGGCTCTGCCGTGCAGGAGAGATACTCTCGGTAGCTTGCTGGGCTCTCTGAGAGGGGTGGAGGAATCGAAACTGGGTCGGCTGTGTGCAAGGCAAACACCCTACCCACTGGGCTATCGCTCCAGCCCGTAGAAAGATAAAAATAAGTATATTTGAGCTGGTATCTTTAAAAAACTTGGGTCTAGGATCTGTTTCTGATAATTAGCATCGTATGAAATAATATCTTCTCATCACTCAAATGAAAATACTTGTAGGGAATAACCTTTTCCCTGACCAATTTATTAAGCCATTGCCATTCTTAGATGTGACAAGAAGTATAGCTCTACTGAGGACAAAGAGAAAGAACACAAGAAACTGAGTACATACTTTGCATGTAGAAGTCCCAGGTTTACACCCCAGCACTACATGATCTTCCAAGACCACTGCTGGGAGTGGCCCTTGAGCAAAGAGCTATATGTAGCTTATGAGAATAGCCTGAGTGTGCTTCCAAAGATAAACAAAAATATATAGCTTAGAAGTAAGATTTCAATAAATAACTCCACAAATAAAAAACAAAAAATCGAATAATATAGAATGCAAGATAATACAGACTTGTATTAGGAAAGAACACATAGGCAATCCAGTGGTCATAAAGGAGTTTAGTAACTTAGAAGAAATTACTAAATATAATGCATAGATTTAAAAAAATCCTTAACAGTGATCATTGCAGAAAGCTTAATGTACGTCAAAGGGACAAAAGATGATAAGCCCATTCCTGAGAGTCATGAATCCAGATCAAATTCTATTGAGGAGGATCTGATTCATCAATATATCTTATGCACTGATCAATGGTAATAAAGAAGAATGAAATAAAAGTAAAGAAGATTCAATTCCCTAGTTGATTCACACACTCTAGAACAAAGAGAACAGCAAAGGCAGTATGTTGAATTTTGGCCAAATTGAGGTAGCATGTTGGATGCAGGAACAGGAACTTTGGCAAGATGGCTGAGGAAAGATGTCCTGGCATATATGTCCAAGTGGATCAGTGGTAGTAAGGCAGGCAGGTAAAACAGACCTCAGTATCCATAAAATTATGCCCCAAGAAGATCAGAATCCTAAGCCCAGGACTTACAAACCTATCTTGACTTTGTTAGTGACTTCTCACTAGTATCTCCTCTATGCTCCACAAAACATCAACTTTCCTGCCATCATAAACACTTTGGGGCACAAACTAAGTGCAAGATCTCCTGTAAGTGTAAAGAAAGATGCTAAAACTGAAACCACTCTAGAAATGTTAACACTTTTCAGAAATGGCAACGTGAGGACAACAAACAAGAACATTGAGAATTTGTGTAGAAATAGTATTAGCTTAGAATAACTAACATGCAGTCTCCTAGTTGACTTTACACAGTATTCAAACTGTCACTGTCATCCCATTGCTCATCAATTTCCTCGAACAGGCACCAGTAATGTCTCCATTGTGAGACTTGTTGTTACTGATTTTGGCATATTGAATACACCACGGGTAGTTTGCCAGGCTCTGCCATGTGGGCGGGATATTCTTGGTCGCTTGCCAGGCTCTCGGAGAGGGACGAAAAAAAATTGAACCCAGGTCGGTCATGTCAAGACAAATGCCCTACCCACTGTGCTATCACTCCAGCCCCCTATTCAATATCACTGCATGACTCACTGTCATCCCATTGCTCATCGATTTGCTCCAGCAGGCATCAGTAACGTCTCCATTGTGAGACTTGTTACTGTTTTTGGCATATCAAATACGCCACAGGTAGCTTATCAGGCTCTGATGTGAGGGCGAGATACTCTCGGTAGCTTGCTGGGCTCTCTGAGAGGGGTGGAGGAATCGAACCTGGGTCAGCCATGTGCAAGGCAAACACCCTACCCACTGCGCTATCGCTCCAGCCCATGTAAAGATGTTGGTGGAAATAAGTAAACTGATACTGGAATAAGAAAAAAAACCAGTCACATATGAGACTCTAAAAGCGAATAATAAGGGACAGAGAGACAACTCAACCCACTGAGCACATGCATTACATGCAAAAGACTCAGGTTTGATCCTGGCACTGCATAGTCCCCTACACTACTGTGAATTGCACCAAGTACAGACTCAGGAGTGGCCCCCAAGCACTGCCGGGTGTGGCCTCCTTAATAAAACAAAACAGAAAAAAACTGTTAGTTAAAAAAAGTACACATTTGGGGGCTGGAGCAACAGCACAGCGGGTAGGGTATTTGCCTTGCACGTGGCCAACCCAGGTTCGATTCCCAGCATCCCATATGGTCCCCTGAGCACCACCAGGAGCAATTCCTGAGTACATGAGCCAGAGGTAACCCCTGTGCATTGCCAGGTGTGACCCAAAAAGAAAAAGAAAAAAAAGTGCACACTTAAGAAAGCTCTGTTGCTTTGTGTGAAGTCCATAATAAGAGATTTTGTAAGCAATCACATGAACATTAAGATGTTCCATACATAGTTTAATGAATGATTATACTATTCAGTTATACATTTAAATGATGAGTGAAACAGAATGTCTTTTAAAAATTTAAAGCTCATTTATTTATTCTTTCAGTGAAATTATAGCTAATACTCAATTTTATGTTGGTTGTAGATATTTTTTCTTACTTTCTTTTCACTTATATTAGTTAAGGTATTGCTGTTTTTTATTTCTCTATTTCTTTCTTAACCTTTTGGTTTCTTTCAAAGAAATTATCTTAATAAGTAAGCATTTAAATGTTTCTGTAGTATAACTTTTTGGTCTTTTCCTTTATTATATCCTTAGTGATATACCTTAAGATATAGCACTTCCTTTATTAAGTGATATATCTTAGAAAGCCATCTCACTTTATATGTGTTCACAAAAATTCTTTCAAGTTTTCTTCTAGCACTTCATAGTTTATTTTTCTCAGAAGAGTTTACAAAAACAAGGCACAGTGTCCCCTGAGGGACAGTGAGGGACTTGTATGAGGCACCAAGCTTCAAGTATGACTCAAGGAGGGGTGAATGTGAAGTATCACATGACAATAAATCTGATGAGGAGGCTGAAGAGTCTTTGAAATTAGATGCTACACATCAGAATGCAGACAAGATGTGAGTCAGGGAGAAAGACTAAATTGGATGAACCCTAACACAGAAATAGGGAAAAAGAACATTGAGTCTAACTTTTCCATGGGCTCCCCAACAATCAACTAATTTGGTAATTGCCTGACAACGAAGGCAAACAATAACAAGGTAATAGCCCTTTACCAGGTGTCAGAAGCTCCTCAGCTGGGTATAAAAGGCCACAGGACGAGGAGACTTCCACACTTGGGAAACTCACTCTCCTGAAAACTCACCCAGAACCTCCATCCTCTGACACCATGGTCAACTCCTATTGTGGCTCCGTGTGCTCTGACCAAGGCTGTGGTCAAGGCCTCTACGAAGAGTCCTACTGCCAAACCACCTGCTGCCGCCCCAGTTGTGGCATGTCGTCAGGCTGTGGTCGCCCCATCTGCTGCCAGACCACCTGCTTTGGAACAACTTGTAGCCGTCCCTGCTGTGGTGGGTCTTCCAGCTGTGGCAGGCCTGTTAGCTGCCAGATCACCTGTGGCCCTATCTGTGGTGGATCTTCTGGCTGTGGTGGATCTTCTGGCTGTGGTGGATCTTCTGGCTGTGGTGTTCCCATCAGCTGCCAGACTGTCTGCCGTCCCAGCTGTGGTGGATCTTCTGGCTGTGGTGGATCTTCTGGCTGTGGTGGATCTTCTGGCTGCGGTGGATCTTCTGGATGTGTTGTCCCCATCAGCTGCCAGACCGTCTGCCGTCCCAGCTGTGGTGGATCTTCTGGCTGTGGTGGATCTTCTGGCTGTGTTGTCCCCATCAGCTGCCAGACTGTCTGCCGTCCCAGCTGTGGTGGGTCTTCTAGCTGTGGTGTCTCTTCTGGCTGTGGTGTCCCCATCAGCTGCCAGACTGTCTGCCGTCCCAGCTGTGGTGGGTCTTCTAGCTGTGGTGGCTCTTCTGGCTGTGGTGTCCCCATCAGCTGCCAGACCGTCTGCCGTCCCAGCTGTGGTGGATCTTCTGGCTGCGGTGGATCTTCCGGCTGTGGTGGATCTTCTGGCTGTGGTGGATCTTCTGGCTGTGGTGGATCTTCTGGCTGTGTTGTCCCCATCAGCTGCCAGACCGTCTGCCGCCCCAGCTGTGGTGGGTCTTCTAGCTGTGGTGGCTCTTCTGGCTGTGGTGTCCCCATCAGCTGCCAGACCGTCTGCCGTCCCAGCTGTGGTGGATCTTCTGGCTGCGGTGGATCTTCCGGCTGTGGTGGATCTTCTGGCTGTGGTGGATCTTCTGGCTGTGGTGGATCTTCTGGCTGTGTTGTCCCCATCAGCTGCCAGACCGTCTGCCGCCCCAGCTGTGGTGGGTCTTCTAGCTGTGGTGGCTCTTCTGGCTGTGGTGTCCCCATCAGCTGCCAGACCGTCTGCCGTCCCAGCTGTGGTGGATCTTCTAGCTGTGGTGGATCTTCTGGCTGTGGTGGATCTTCTGGCTGTGGTGGATCTTCTGTCTGTGTTGTCCCCATCAGCTGCCAGACTGTCTGCCGCCCCAGCTGTGGTGGATCTTCTAGCTGTGGTGGCCCTGCCAGCTGCCAAGCTACTTGTGGTTCCAGCTGTGGTGGGTCTTCTATCTGTGGTGGTCCCTTCATCTGCCATACCACCTGCCGCCCCAGCTGTGGCATGTCTTCTGGTTCCTGCCGCCCCATTCCCTGCCAGGTCACTTGCTTTGGTACATCTTGTAGCCGTCCCTGCTATGGCATGTCATCCAGCTCTGGTGCCCCCCTTGTCTGCCAGACCACCTGCCGCCCCAGCTGTGGCATGTCTTCTGGTTCCTGCCGCCCCATCCCCTGCCAGATCACCTGCTTTGGTACATCTTCTAGCCGACCCTGCTGTGGTGGATCCTCCTGTTAAGCCTCTATGTGATTCTCCTCCATGAAGCAGTCACTCTCACATCAGTGTGACAGTGTCATCCATTTCCATTTCTCAAGTTGTAGTTGATGATCAACTTTTTATGCTGTGATAACACTCAGTGGTTGGTGCCAAGGATCCAGCTACATGAAGGACCCTCTTGCCTTCCTTTGAAATCCAACTTCAGATGATGATTACGTTGGATCCTCTCTGCTAGTTATGCTGGCCTTTGCCTTTACCTCTTTCTCAATAAACACATTTCAACAGCAGAAATTCTTGTATCTGTCTATTGAATGGTTGGTTCCTAGAATTATTTTTCTCAAGTTAAAGAAAGGTTTGGACTGCTGTGGATAGATAAGACAGCATATTCTTCATGTATGGTTTAATGCCTATATTTTAGAAAAGATTGTTTTTAAGAATTTTTAAGAGGATTAACCACCTATTAACAAATAACAGTTTTCTTATTCATCCAAAGTTGAGCTCAATCACCTGGCATTTTCATTGCACCATTACTCTTTTTTGGATTCTTGGGAATCACTTCAAAGTATGTGAGGCATATTTTCTTTCCATAGGAGCTAGTGGCTCAGTTTTTGGGAAAGGAAGATGGTTTCAGGTGTTAAGTTCTGTTGGGAGGGAATATCAAACAGGACGTGGGTTTATCTATCTCACAGAAGAAAATATCAAAAAATTTTTATGAACAGGATGAATTAAGTTAGTAAATGTACAGCATGCAACCCTTAAGATAAAGAGAAAAGCAGGAGACTGTTCACATTGTTGTGATGGCAAGCTCTGAGTCTAAATATTGGTTGTCCTTTAGCAAATGTGTCAGAGCCTAAACTTTGCTGCCCTCTCCCTGACCTCCTTCATGTCAATGATGCTACACTCAGAAAAGCCACACGCAGATGAGGATGCTGTGAGTCAGACGTGGGGCACGTGCATACAAACAAGCGAAGTCCCGGGTGGGAGTTGGCAAAGGGTTTGGGTGGTGGGCAAGGATGAGTCATGGGGGTTGGATGACTGAGGTTGTGCAGGAAAGCTGTGTGCTGAGCCTGCACACTCCAGATATTCTTAGCTCTTGTGTATCTCAGCAGGTCAGTTAATCAGCCTAATGTCTGTAGTCTTTTAGACTGCATGACCTCGCCTGGCCTGCCTGCTCCAACTTTAACATGGAAAGAAGACACCTAAGTAGGAGAAAAAGAAAAGGTTATGGAATAAGTTACTCATTCAAAGGAGGACTAAGAAAACATTATAGGCTCCTCAAATAAGGGCATAAAATCCGCGTAAGCAATGATCACAATTACAGAAAGACTTGAGAAAATAAATGGATAGCAGTGTAGTAAGCAGAATTATCATGCATGGCAAGTTGGAGGCATGTTACAGAAAGCTACTAGGAATGATTAATAGGCCAGGTTGCTGATGGGTCAGACCTAGGAAATTGATACTAAAAGTGCTAACTTCTGATGACTTTTTATTGATTATGGGCTTAGAATATTATGAAATTTCAGGGTTTGAGTTTCATATTCCCATAAATTTAGAACACACCAAAATGAACCCTTTATCTTATTCCTCCTCTACCTCCAATTTCCCTCTGGTAACCACTGCAGTTTTCATCAAATTAATTACCTTAGTTGCTCTTTTCTAGTCTGTTTGTTTTAGTTATCCATATTCCACATATGAATGAACATATATTTCACTTTCTTTTTTATTCCACGTACCACAGTCATCTTAATGTATACATTTTGTGCCCAAAGGTGCAAGTTAATTGTTTTAAGTAATAGAGCAGTATTCTGTTGAGTATATGTACCACATGCTCTTTATCCAGTCATCTGTTGATGAGCATTTCTTTTGTCTGTTGACAATAATGCTTCTATGAATATAGGAGGAAAATACGCTTGAAATTAGAATTTCCTTTCTTTTTTTTTGTCATTAGCTGTCTCAGTTATGGTCATCCTAGTGGAAATATCACTGTCACTGTATCACTGTCATCCTGTTGTTCATTGATTTATTTGAGTGGGTGCCAGTAACATCTCCATTCATCCCAGTCCTGAGATTTTGCAGCCTCTCCTTACTTATCTTTCCCAATGATTGGAGGCTCTTTTCAGGGTCAAGGAAATGAGACTGTTATTGTTACTGTATTTGGCATATCGAGTACGCCATGCGGAGCTTGCCAGGCTCTTCCAGGAGGGTGGGATACTCTCAGTAGCTTGCAGGGCTCTCTATTATATATATATATGTATATATATATATATTTCCCTTTATGATGATGTGTCGTGCAGCTGTGAAGTGGCCGAGCAGTCCAGGAATATGTTCACTCATGTGTGAGTCTTGGCCCTAGCATGTGGAAAGTGGCCTGGAGCATGGTGGCGGGGGGTAGTGGAGGTCGGCTGCAGGGGCTGGGTCCCTTGAGGCAGGGAGAGCTCTCACTCTCCCCCCTCTGAGGCACCCTTGGTGCGGAGTCTGGTGGCATGGTTATGGGGGCCTCATTTCATGCTCCTTTCTGGGAGAAGCAGCCATGAGTGGAAATATAAAGTAACATATTGTGGTTTTGCTTTATATGTTTTTAATCGGGTAATCATAGGACATCTTTTAAGGGCTTATATGCTGTTTCTATCACCTTTGCATACATGTGTATTTGAATATTTTGTCTATATTTAATTGGGTTGCTTTCATTATTAAGTTTGAGAAGGTTTTATGTATCCTAAATGGAGGCACTAAAGACATAAAGGATAGGTTGAAATACATTGTTTGGGATTCATATTACCTGCTCACTCATTGTCAGCCTTCATGTAGAGCCATTTCCTCTCTCATTCTTCAAGAGTTACTCATAGTGGAGCCTTTGTTTCTTCATATCAAAGAGGAATTTGGTTATTCCACTTAAGTCAGTCTCCTAACTTCCTGAGATTTACAATTCAGGCCTGACCGAGCCATGGTTGAAGAAGGGGCATATAGATACCTACTAACAAATGCTCTTTGGCCATCTCAATGACAGCCAAATACAGTAAGGAACTAAAGTCTTAAAAATTAGATAATACACACAAAGAGGAAACACAAAAATTGATTTGTAAAGAAAAATTAGAGTTATTAAGCATCGTAGAAAGGAAAATTTTCTTCAAATGTTGTAGGAAGCATTTCTGCCATATTCTATTATATCACAGACCATAGAGTTTACCGTCTTAGCTTTTAACAGAAAAAAATGAAAATGAATAGCACAAGATGAAAAATGCACTTCAGAAACTGGGGTGGTAATATGATATTATTGAACAAACATTTCTATCAAGCAGCTTTTGACGACAGACTGAACTGGTTATGGGATGATAAAGCAGCCCCAAGGCCATGGATATATCTCAGCAGTCAGGGGTACATACCTTACATGTGCAGAGACCCAAATTTGATTTCTGCATATCAGGGCCCTTTGAACACCTCCAGGTAAGACCTAGTGGCTCTCAAACACCACAGAATGGGTCTGGTGACCTCCACTAGCATGGGCCTTAGAAGGATCACATTTCTTCTGGGTCTAGCATTGAATCATCTAGTCTCATTGACTAAGTACCGCCAGGAGGGGGATCTTGGCCCCCCTAGAACTGCTTGGGAGACCCCCTTCATAAAAACAACACTTGAATGTAAGTAGTCTATTTGGAAAGTGCCTATCTTTAGAACTCAGAAAAAATGATAATTGAAGTAAAACTCATAAGGAATATGAGTTGAAAGATATTGGAAGATGGTAGCCTAAAGGAGGTGTGATTTGGAAGGAGATAGAGAAAGGATTTGCTGGAGGAAGCAATGACCTCTAAGTCCTAGAGTATAAGTAGAAGATGTTTATCATAGCTCCCAGGACAGAATAGGGTCTGTGGAGGGGTGTTCTCAACACTTGTTTGTTGAATAGATGAATGAGTTGAATGAATTTGTTGAATAGATGAATGAATGAGACCCTAAAACTCCATGGGTCTCCTTTAAAATTTTATAAAATTCAACAAAGATCTCAGATTTATGAACAATATAGAGCTTGTCTGCGAACATGGTTCTACTGCTTGTGATTCTAGTTATGAGTCACTTGGGGCTCTGTTAAGCCCCATCCCAGCCCCTACATGATCCTATACATTCTGAAGAAGGAAAACTGTGGGATTAGTGACTCGCTTTCACTCTCAGGAGACTAATTCTGCTCTCAGGGCATTGCACATTCTTGGGAGTGTTATGCATTGGGCACCAATCCATCATTCAGTTGACACATTACCTGAAGGATTAGGACAATGTTCTAAGTGCCTCCTACACCCTTTAAATCTCTTGCTATGATATTCACACAATAAAATATCCTTAATTTGAACACATCCTATCTGGGACATGTGCAGGCTAATTTTTTTTCAGCTCATACTAATATGAAATTGGGCATCTTCCATAAAATGGTTGCCTGCAAGGCAAATGGAGGAGATAATTATAATTACAGGAGATATATTTAGCTTAAGGTAGACCTACTTAGCACTAATTGCAAGTGAATCATACAACTCTGCACCGAAGCCTTGAATCTATCACTTAGAAACATGTTTCAGAGATAATTCTTAATTATGCACTAAATGTATGAGAAAGATGCTAACTGGCATTATTCGAAAAGGTGCTTGACATTCAAATTTGAATAATTTAGCTTATATTAAAAAATCTTTTTAAATTAGGAACCATATCTGGTGATGCTTGAGAATCTAGAGTTACTTCCAACTGTAGTAGGGGAGCCATGAGCTACCAGGGAGCAAACTCTGGGTCTTGTGCATGCTAGGCATGTGCTCTGCCACATGAACTATCTCTTTGTCCCTGCTTTGTTCTTTTTCATGAGAAACCACTATTCTACTTCTACTGAGATATTTTACAACTTGGAATTTATCCTATTAAAGACACCTCTAAAAATTCAATGTTTTTTGAAAATTTTATTAAATGCCTGCTGTTATCAAGGACCTTGCTAATAAAAATGGGGATTTAAAGAAAAATAAAATGCAGCTCCATCACCAAAATGGATTGAGTTTTGTGGGAATATCAAGGAAATAACACCAAAGAGCTACTGAAACTATAAGACAGGCTATCACAGAGAGACATTCAGCTAGGTTTTTGCTAGCTAGAAAATAAAGACTAGGTTTTCAAGGGAATAAGATAGACGTGCAAAAGACAAACTCTGGAAAACTCTGCTTAGACTTCTAGCAAGGAGACAAACGGGAAGGAGGAAACCAGAAATAGGGCCGGTAAAGTAGATGTGTAAAGGGTGTTGGTTGATGCCATGCTAAACAGTTTTGGAAACATCTTAGTAGCCATTCACTGTAATCCTCTGTCCAAGCCTGGCAGTGACTCACAAAATGTGCTCAGAACGGCCTTTCATGAAACGATAGTTCATGACATCTGTTCTTAGGTTAAGGGAATCCTTTCATTTAAAAAAAATTATTTTATTGCTAGTTGGAAATGATCACTCTGGATAAGAGCTTAGAGATGAAAGTAGGTAAAGGGATATACATAATAACCTGTAAGTACCTGTATTGCAAATCATAATGCCCAGAACAGAGAGAGAGAGACAGAGACAGACAGAGACAGAGACAGAGAGACAGAGAGAGATAGAGAGACAGAGAGATAGACAGAGACAGACAGAGTGAAGTGAGTGCCAGCCATAGAGGCAGGCTGGGGTGAGGTGGGGGGACATGGGAGGGGAAACTGGGACATTGGTGATGGGAAATGTACACTGGTGAATGGACAGTATTGGATCATTGTATGACTGAAACCAAACCATAAACAACCTTATAACTGTGTATTTCATGGTGATTCAATTAAAAAAAGAGAAAGAAAATGCAAAAAAATTATTTTAAAATTACTGAAAAAATTTATTTCCAATAATCACAATATTCAAAAATTATATAAACTTAAAAGTAAAACTTATGACTTTCTTTTCTTTCTTAAATGAGATTGTGGCTGTCATTTCTGACTTTCCCATGTTTTCATAAATATGTCTAGCTTTCAATACGTTAATAAATATTATATTACTTTCTGTGGAACAATGTGGTATGCTTTTTATTTGTTCATTCAACAAACATTCTTCTTTTGGAGGGCCACAGTGCAAAGCAGAGAGCTTATCTTGGCTCTGCTTTCAGGGATCACTATTGGGGAACTTCGGTAACTCTAGGGGTTCCAGCCATCTAACCATGCTTGGCCTGACCAAATGCTAAGCAAGTGACCTACCCATTTTACTATCTTTCTGGCCCCTCAACAAATATTCTGCCTCCAAAATACCATGAGTTATTCGAACCTCTGCACATACATATCAACCAAGAGATTGCATTCTTTAACAACAACATGGAAGATTAGCACAAGGATAAAGAAGGTGAGAAAATGTACTAGGCACATAAGAGAATCTTGGTACCGAGCAGCTCACTGCAGAGATGCCTCCGGACTTTGCAATAGGTCCGTTTCACCGAGCTACTCCAGACGGGAGCAGGTGCTGTCCCTCTGCCTGCTCCCTAGGAATCTCAGCGGCCGCCATCTTTCAGAACCCAGTGAGAAGCCCAGGTACTCAGTAGCAGAAACAGCAAGCGCCAGGCTTCACAGAATGGGGGATGGGCCGACCCTTCCCATCCCTCCACCCCGATGGGACCTTGAGATGATGCCACAACTGCTTCTGGCTACTACTTATACTCCTTAACAGTCACAATCCAGAGACACACAAAACAATCTCGGGACCAAGCATCTCACTGCAAAGATCTCTCCAGGCACTAATTATCTAAAATTTTAGAATTACAGGAGCGAGCAGCTGATCTTGTAGCCACAGGACATCTTATGGTATTCATAGCAAGCAATACAAAATGAATTGTCTAGCATTGCCATTTCGGCAGGTTTGAGTGGTGGCAGGAAAATTCCAAATAATAATAGTGGGACTGTTGTCAAACTAGTGAATGTAATAAAAGTAGAGAGAGAGTATTATGGAAATTATCTTCCACACAGGCAAGGGAAGGGTTGGGATGGGCAGGGGGTGGGATACAGAGAGGATTTTGGTGGGAGAAAATGTGCATTGGTGAAGGGATGGGTGTTTGATCATTGTATGACTGAAACTCAATCATGAAAGCTTTGTAACTGTATCTCATGGTTATTCAATAAAAAAAAGTGCTAGGCAGACAATTAACAAAGAGTAGAGCTTGATGGGAGGTACTTCAAGGTTCTTAAGAATGGGAGATTGGGGTATGGTTTATATTAGGGTATAATGGCTTGAGTGGGAAACTTGACTGATGTTGAGAAACTGGAGATCATAATCTGAAAATCAAGCCTTGCAGACAAAGGAAACAAAATGAAAAGATCTTGTCAAGTTTTGAGGGACAGTGCTTGCTGGATCGGGGATGAGTGTGAGGTTTCTAGGGAATGAGCCTGAAGAGATATTGGAGATCGCTCAGGAAGGGCATTATAGTTTAAGAAAAAGATTGTTTTCCCAAGTTAAAAAAATAAATCAGTTAATGCCTGCTCCAGATGGAACCCCAGCGGCCAAGAGCTTCCACAGCAACGCCCAGGTATGCAGGTACCAGGACTAAATCTCCAGGCCACATGGTGGCAGAGGTGCCAGGCAGTTCCACCCCAGCTCTCCACTCATTCTGTGGCTTAGCTATCATTCCCACAAGCTTCCACTGGGCGCCATCTTGGCGCACCAACAGCCCTGGTCCAGAAACTTCCAATTGAATACCAAAATGATGAGTGCCCTACAGAGATGTCTCAGGAACCCAACAATCTACACCATAGGATCACAGAAGTGAGTGGCTGCTTTGTGGCAGCATGAACTCTCATGATGTTCAAAATGAACAGTGGAAAATAAATTATCTAGGTTTGCCCCTGACAGGCAGGCTTGAATGGTGGTGGGAAAATTAAAAAAACAAAACAAAACATAATGTCCAAAAGTAGAGACACAATATTGGGTGAGGAGTGGGATGGGGAGGGGATGCTCCCCAGTATCCCCCACCACCACCACCATTGGTGGTGGAAATATGCACTGGTGGAGGATGGGTGTTCGATCATAGTATGGCTGAATCTCAAACATGAAAGCTTTGTAGCTGTATCTCACTTGATTCAATAAAATATTTTTAAAAATAAAGCAATTAAACATTTTAAGTATAAGAACAGCATTTTAAAACCTATGTTTTTAAAAATATAGCTACAACTATTGCCTGAAACAAAAAAAGTGTAGATGAACAAAAAGAAAGTGGAGACAATAGTTAAAAGCTGCCATTGTTTGTGGTCAGAGAGATAGCAGAGTGGGTAGTATACTTGCCTTGCAGTTGGTCAACCTGGGTTTGATCCCCAACATCCATTATGGTCCCCTGGTTCCCACCAGGAATAATCTCTGTAAGTAAGCCACAAGTAAGCCCTGAGCATCTCCAGGTGTGACCCAGGAACAAAACGAAATAAGGTATGATTGTGTTAATAAAAGTGAGAAAATATAATGGCTTGGGACAAAGATAATGGCAATGGAGGTGGAGAGAAGTGAATGTAAGGGGAAATACTCTGAAGATAGAGACTTAGAGATGGTTTAGATATAAACAGTGAATGAAAGGATTAATCATGAGTCTAGAATTTTAAGCGACTGAGCCTATGATAGTGCTACTCAATGATACTAGAAGGTGAAGAAGAAATAGTTTTGGGGAAGAGGGAGAGCAAAAGTTCATGTCATCGTGGACTTGAATACTTGACTATTAATCTCCCAAAGGAAAGACACCAAGTAGGAAGATACTCAGTGGAAGAGTTAGGAATGGGGGTAAAAAACGTGATATTTTTGGTCATTATGTGGGTAGATGAAATCATACAGACTGTAAGTAAATAGAGTATATATAAAGGAGTGACAGACAGAGATTTGGGGGTTTTCATTATTTTGAGACCAAGAGAGGAGAAATTTCTGCAATGGAAGATAAGAAGAGCTATTTTTTGTTTAAGAAAAGCTATTCTTTAGAATTTTAAAACAAGTTTTTATTTGGGTCACTAAGTAATCTTATAATTATAGTAGGTATTGCCAACTCATGCCCAAATAGTGTCAATTGAAACTTCTACCATACATTTAGAAACCTAGTTTCTACAAATCACCACACAAGCTTGCTTAATGTTTTTGTTTACTATGATAAAAAGAAAATATATTGGGCTGTTTTAGTGATATTTTTCTGAATTAAAATTTCATTTAAATGTTTTTTTATTTCTTGATTTTTGTTTTTTTCCCCATTTAAATGTTTTTAATCGTGTCCATTACCTACTTGAATTGATTGTCCCAGCACCCACCCACCATCCACTCACACCTGCTTCATCGCTGCCATTTGCACATGTGCCTTTCTTCGGGCTTTAAGTTTCCCTGAAACTGCTGTTCCACCTTCCACTTTGGGCATCTCATGCTGGGATTTGAAACTCCTGCTGTGCCTCAGATACATTATCATAAATATAAAGCATGAAGCAATGAGGTCTAGGAGCCACACCAGATCTTCTGATTTCAGACCTCCTGGGAATGAGAGTCTTGGAAGACCAATTCAAAGACTATGCCCAAGGACTCTCAAAGTGCAGGAGCAAGTGGCCTCTTGCTTTGCAGGCTTGCTAGCTTTCTATTGTGTTTGGAGAAAGTTCTCTTGTGAAACATAGCAACAGGCAGCCCTGGGCTCTGAGTCAACTGGGTTTCTTGGATCAGCACTCAAGAAAGAGTAAGATTCAAAATATTTAAACCCGTGATTCAGTTACCAAGTAATCAGTGTAAATATTAGGCATTGTCCTCAATCAGTAGCCTGCAGCCGTTTCTAATGTTCTTGGTTTCCAGTTTTCTTGCAGGATCATGTGGCATTGAGGAGAGCACTCAGGTGGCTCAGAGAAATAGCTTTTACTAGTAGATCTTCCAGTTCTTGACAACTGCACAGCTGAACTGATACTATGAACCGAGCGTTATAGTGACCTGTGACCTTTCTAACTTCCAGCCATAGTGAATGGAGATTTATTTTCTTTTGGGGGTAAGTGGGGGAAGCATAGCTTAGCATAGCAGTTCTCATGGCTTATTCCTGACTCTGTAATTAGAGATCATTCCTGGAAGTACTTGGGGAATCAAACCTGGATCAATTATGTGCAAGGCAAGAGCCCTAGCTGTTGTATTATCTCTCTAGCCCAGAAACTGGAGATCCCTAAATAGCATGATGATAGTTCCTTTCAGTGCTTATCTGTTTACAAGAATAAAAAAAAGTCATTAAAAAAAGGAATGTGATAAGGTATTAAAAAGAAAGGAGTTTCTATAAACCCATTAGAGATAATTTCTATTAATATTAATAAAATATTCTGTCTATTTATATATTTTTACAAAATTAAGGTTCCACTGTACATTCTATTTTACATAATACATGAGCATTTTCAGTAACATAAGTGCTGTTATCAATTCTCGTAGAGATTCCTTAAGAGCTATGGTGAGTCCAGATAAATGTTTTAGAAATTGGAAGTCAGCCAGTACTTCAAGTCTAAGACATGAGAGAACATGATCTCGTTGTACTGAGGATCCTTTTCTCTATGCCCACTGACCATTTTTGCTCTAAATTACACACTGGAGGATTTGACACTGCCTTACCATGCTAAGATTCCATCTTTCTGGCATTTCCTTGTGCCCAATAGGACACATGACCACACTGAGGAATGTGGGTATGGTAAGACCACAGGGGGAGAAGAGAGAAATTATACTATTCTATGTCAAATTGCACAGGAAAGCTGCTCCATGAAAGGAACTACATTATCTGTAAACATTGATGATGTCTACAAGGGTGTAAGAGCAGGAGATATTGAGGGAGAATGATCAGAGAGAGTGAGAACCAGGACTCAGCTTACAATATTTCACCTGTCTTTGAACAAAGATGATATATACAATGAAAGAGACAAACTCTAACTCCTCAGGAAAAGAAAACATTTTTCATCCACCTTGGAAAATATAATTGCCTCAGTTAACAATTAGTTAATAATTCAGGTAAACAATAACAAGGAGAGAGCTCCCTCAGCAGGGTATAAAAGCAACCTGGAGCAAGAAGACTTTCATAGTCAAGGAACACACTCTCCTGGACATTCACATTCACCCAAGAACCTCTAAACGCTAAAATCATGGTGAACTCTTGTAGCTCTGTCTGTTCTGGCCAGGGCTGCGGCCAAGGCCTCTCCCAGGAGACCTGCTGCAGCCCCAGCTGCTGTCAGCCCACCTGCTGTCCTTCTAGTTGCTGTGTTTCTAGCTGCTGCAGGCCCAGCTGCTGCCGCCCCTCCTACTGTGGTTCCAGTTGCTGCCGCCCCTCCTACTGCATCTCCAGCTGCTGCCGTCCCTCCTGTTCTAGCTCCAGCTGCTGTGGTTCCAGCTGCTGCCGCCCCTCCTGCTGTGGTTCCAGCTGCTGCCGTCCCTCCTGCTGCATCTCCAGCTGCTGCCGCCCCTCCTATTCTAGCTCCAGCTGCTGTGGTTCCAGCTGCTGCCGCCCCTCCTACTGTGGTTCCAGCTGCTGCCGCCCCTCCTATTCTAGCTCCAGCTGCTGTGGTTCCAGCTGTTGCCGCCCCTCCTGCTGTGTAACCAGCTGCTACCGCCCCTCCTGCTGTGGTTCCAGCTGCTGCCGCCCCTCCTGCTGTGGATCCAGCTGCTGCCGCCCCTCCTGTTCTAGCTCCAGCTGCTGTGGTTCCAGCTGCTGCCGCCCCTCCTGCTGTGTAACCAGCTGCTACCGCCCCTCCTGTTGCAGTTCCAGCTGCTGCCGCCCCTCCTGCTGTGGATCCAGCTGCTGCCGCCCCTCCTGTTCTAGCTCCAGCTGTTGTGGTTCCAGCTGCTGCCGCCCCTCCTGCTATATCTCCAGCTGCTGCCGCCCCTCCTGCTGCCAGACCACCTGCTGTAAAACAACTTGCTGTCGTCCTAGCTGCTAAATGTCCTATTCTGGATCCAGGAAATTCCCCTGCCAATTCTTCGGTCCAGATAGAGAACATCTGATTCAACTAAAACACTTTGTGATTAACTAACAAGAAAACTTCTAATTTATATTTATGTGCGGAAGTCTATGACTAGTAAATCATAATTTACAGTCAGATTCTGCATCAGATTGTTCTTAATTCTAATTTGAAATAGATGCCTTCACATGTTTCCTATCTCGATTTTTCTTTGGAATGTTTTTCCATGTAATCCATTTTGTATGGAATTGTTTGATGTCCTCCAATAAAAGCATTTAACCCTCAAAAGCATCAAATTGCTTTTATCTCATTACTTTTTATTAATGAAATGTTCAGTACCTAAGGATATCTTTTCTGCATAACACAGGAGTGCCTGTTCTCATGAGTCTATAATAGAAAAATCAATTTACACTCACTACTAAAATTTGTCTTATATTAGGAAGACTGTTGTTTTATTCCAGACATGAGGAAATATTGTAATGGAGGCACCTTTGAACTTAGCATACCTAATATGAGAACAATTAGATTAAAATAGCTCTGATGGAATCTAGAGATATCATACAGAGGATAAGCCACTCGCTTTGTATGTACCTGATCGGGGTTCTATCCTGGTACTACTTATGGTTCCCTGAGTCTCACCAAGAGTGATTCCTGAGCAGAATCAGGAGAATCCCTGCGCACTATTAAGTGTGGCTCAAAATTAAAATAAACAAGTAAAATGGATATGGTGTCAAAAGAGACCTTATAACTATTATCTATGAATTGACTTACCTATGAATTGATTTAATAAGTAGAGACAAGTCAGTACAGAGAATAGTTCATGATTTGACAATCAGAGTTAAGTCAGATTTCAAACATAGTATTTCAACTCTCCTCACCTGGAATTTCTTTTCATTGACAAAAATATCAAAATAACCATGTATCTAGTTGGTTATACATCATTATCATACGGAAATAAATGTCATATATCACTTTTATCCTGAACCCAACCAGATCAGGTACAGAATAAAAGTGGCAGTTTAAACTCCCATGGGAAGGAAGGATTGTAAATAAAATATAAAGGACAGCTAGTATAGTTTCTTTAAAGGAAAACCTAAAGGAATAGCTTTCCTCTAAAATCAGGAAAAGAGAAGGTTGTCTACCATTATCTCCTATTTAATTTTGTATTAGCGGACTTAGAACAATTGAACAACAACAGAAAGAAAAAGAAAGGAAGGAGATACTACTCCATTAGTCAAATTAAAACAAACTCAAGTAAAATTCATTATAAATTGTTGAAATGCTAGAAAATGTCAGGAGCAATTTCCAACCATATGCCTATACTTCTTCTAGGCAATTCTCTCTTTCTCTCTCAGTTATAAACAAATCCTGGGAGACTTTCAGACACATTTTATGAGACCAACATGACTAACACAAAAATTAAAAAATGATATCATAAAAAATAAATTTACAAAACAATCACTGACAAACACAGAAGCAGATAACTCAATAAAATACGTTCGGTGTCAGGCAAATGAAGTCTATTGTTGTTACTGTTTTTGGCATATTGAATATGCCACGGTAGCTTGCCAGGCTCTGCCATGCGGGTGGGATACTCTTGGTAGCTTGCCGGGCTCTCCGAGAGGGATGGAGACTTTTAGGGCGGCCTCCAATGGCCCTTACAGGTGTTCCCATGGTTCATACCATGTTTGAAACCCATCAAATATGGTGCGAAAATTATGGAAAATGGGTATTAAGTGTCCTATGCTACGCTTCATGGCTGCAAGGTCCGGAAAGCTGCCTGGAGCGTGGCAGTGGCTGGGGAGTGGAGGTAGTGGAGGTCTGCTTGTGAGGTATTTATCTGGCTCCAGTAGGGTGGGGCGTATGGGTTTGATCCCTGGTGCGGGGAGCCGGAGATTGTAGGAGTTTCCGGGTCACGTTGAGTCTGGAGTACAAGGTCACAAAGTTGTGCTTTACCTGGCTCTGTGGGCTTCACTCATGCGTGAGGTTTGGTCCGAGTGTCCAGAAAGTGACCTGGAGCACGGCAGTGGCTGGGTAGTGGAGTATTTGCTAAATACTTAGCAAACTGAATTCAACATATATTAGAAGGATCCATACACCACAGCAGATTAAGATTTATTTCAGAATTACATGGATGATTCAATATACACTAAACAATTAATCTATCACATAGCATATAAACAAAAAGAAAAAATCATATGAACACAAACACATGCAAAGAAAATCCATTAATGGAATGCACCTTTATGTAATAACTACCATATATTACAAAACCATAGTTAATATTATACCCAATGTGAAAGATCTGATGGCTTTTCTTTAAAATTAGGGAAAGAGAGGGTCGTCTACTATTATCATTTGTATTTAATTTTGTATTAGCGGTCCTAATGAGAACAAGTGAGCAACAACAAATAAATAGAATTCAGACTGGAATAGATCAATATGCCAAAAACAGTAACAACATGTCTCACAATGGAGACATTACTGGTGCCCCCTGGTTCAGCAAATCACTATTTGTGGATGACATGATATTAAGCATAGAAATCTCTAAAAATCTTCACTAAAAATCTATTAGAAACAGAAAATGAATACTGTAAAGTAGTAAGCTACAAAATCAACATACAAAAATTTATTGCATATTCTGCATAGACAATGAGCTAGAAGAAAAATTGAGAAAAATCATCCCATTCACAGGCTTATTAAAGAGAATTAAATATATAGGAATGAATTAACAAAGTGAAAGACCTCTACTAGGAAAATTAAAATGTATTGTTTAAAAATATAGACAATATAGGACCTGAGAGATAGTACAGTGGGTAAGGTCTTTGTCCTGTGCAGTTGACCTGTGTTCATTGAATTCCCGGCACTGCAGATGTACCCTGAGCACCCCCAGGAGTGTTCTCTGAGTGAGGAGCCAGGAGTAAGCCCTGGGCATCACAGGGAGTCAAAAAAACTTTGATGAAACAGTATTCCATGTACATAAGTGTGAAGAATTGATCGTCCTCATGTGTGGAATACTGCACTGCAACTGCACTGCAGTCCCATTGTTCATCGATTTGCTGAACCAGCGGGCACCAGTAACGTCTCCATTGTGAGACATGTTGTTACTGTTTTTGGCATATCGATCGAATATGCCACAGGTAGCTTGCCAGTCTCTGCTGTGTGGACAGGATACTCTTGATAGCTTGCCAGGCTCTCCGAGAGGGATGGAGGAATCAAACCCAGGTCAGCCACATGCAAGGCAAACGCCCTACCCGCTGTGCTATCGCTCCAGTCCAATAAACCAAACAAGGGAATAAACAGACTTCAGTGGAAACAAACTCTAAAATATTGCTGACAGAATGATGAACTGAGGCTGTGAAAGGCATAGGAGGGCAAGGGACCTGGGACAGTGGTGGAGAATAACTGGCATTCTGCAGGTAGGAGAGGAAAATTAAAGCAAAATTAAAGCAGTAATATAAAAACTCTTGTAAACCACATTACCTTAGTTAAAACTGGGGGGAAATGGTTGTCATTCACAAATCAGTAAATAGGTTCAGTGCAACCCCTATCCAAATTCCAAAGTTTTTTTTTAAGAAAATAGAATAAAAACACTAAAATTTATATAAATCTACAAAAAATATCAAACAGCTAAAGCATGAATCTTGAGATAAAAGAAGGATAATAAAGATATCATCTTAGCTGACTTCAAATTATATTGAAGTAATGGACAGGAGCAATAGCACAGCATGGAAGGACGTTTGCCATGCGCGCAGCAAGCCAGGATTCGATTCCTCTGTCCCTCTTGGAGACCCTGGCAAGCTACTGAGAGTATCTTGCCCACACGGCAGAGCCTGGCAAGCTACCCACGGCGTATTCCATATGCCAAAAACAGTAACAACAAGTCTCCCAATGGAGACGTTACTGATGCTCGCTCGAGCAAATTGATAAGCAACTGGATGACAGTGATATTGTGAATGACAAATAACAACAAAATTAAAATAAGATACAGGAATAAAAGTAGATACGTGGATAAATGGAGTGGAATCTAGAGTTCAGAAATAAATTCACACTGATAACACATACCTACCGACATCAAATCTGTGAGAAAGGAGCCAAGACCATACATTAAAGAAAGAAACGTTTCTTTAAGAACTGGTGCTGGAAACACTGAACTGCCACATACTAAAGAATGAAACTGGATCTTTTTCATTTAAGACTTAGGTATAAGTCCCAAGGCCATAAAAATAAGAGCACAAACATAGTTGGTGAGCTGTAAAATACTAAAGCACGCCGAGAGGCCTGTGCACTTGCAGGCTCTCCGGGTGGCTCTGTCTCACTGCCTGCGTTCGGTGCTCTGGAACTGCTGTGTATGGGCTGGATCAGGACGGCTATTGGCCAAGGACAGGCAAAGGAAGAACGAGGACCAAGCTGGTTGCTGATTAGCTACCGTTTATTCAATCTTCCATTTTTCTCCTCTCCTGCACTCCCAGCTCTGTCCTCTCTCTGGATCTACTGCAGCCTCTCTGGATTCTCTTGTCTTTCTCCTTCCTCTTTCTCTCCCCGCTTGCCCCTAAGCTACACATAGCCAGGTAGCAAAATCATCATAAGAAAGCCCTTCCTGAGGGCCTGGCATTCCAAAGCCCTTCCTGACTCTTAAAGGTGTTTTTCTCCTTTCCTTAGTCTTTGCACTCAATAACATCTTAATACTAGTTATTTTTGTATGGACATAGCAAGAGATACATTGAGGCTTGCAAGGCAGCTCTCCTGGCAACATCTTGCCACAGGCTCAGACAACAGCACTCAGGCCAGATTAATCATTCCTCACCCTTGAGCGGTTTGGGCCCTGTAGCAACAAAGGATAGGGTTAATGTTTTGCTAACCTGCTTGATTGCTTTCTGTAACAAACAAAGACCTGTTTCAGGAAATGAAACTGCCTGGACCCCTGGTAATGTTCCAGGAAGGATATCAATGACCCCCCTTGACCATGAAAAATGAGGATATTGATCAAAGTAACTCTGTTTACTAAGGTGTATAAAAAGTACCTGAACTCTGTATGCGCGGTCTCTTTCTCTTTCAAACCCTGCTCTGCCTAGGAGTGAGAGCTGAGTGAGAGCCCGAGCATGCTGGTCTGAATAAATCCCCTTGCTGTTGAAGGAAGAGTTGTCTCGGCCTGTTTCTCCGCGCCTCCCGTGGGCAGAGATCTGCTCCACCCTAACACCCTAGCAGGGTCCAAATCTAGTTATCATTGTTTGGATCATGACAGCATTTGTCCATGATCAAGCTCTTAACTTATAGTTAAGCATTAGGCACTTTGGCCAGGCCCATCTCGATGCCAGGGTAGCACACAACTCACCACTTGCCCTGGGTCCGTCTCGTTCCTCGTCGGGACCCTGCTTTTGGGGGTGCTAGGAAGTAAGGGCTTAGCTGAGAGAACATATGCCCAGGAGGAAAATATCATGTAGAGTCAAATGATTCCCAGGTTACAAAAGCATAGCATTTGCTAAGTCTTCCTATGTCCATACAAAAAGGACATGGCTCTGAATAAACTTTGCAAAGGACTCAAGGAGAAGAGAAAAACAATATTTACAAGTCAACAGAACACTAAGAAAGAAACGACAAATAAACACAGAGGAATGGGAGCACTGTAACCGGAGTAACGCAATAAACCTAAACTACCTGAGGCTATGTAATCCTACAGTGAGCTTCATCTTTCAACCATTAATGATGCCTTTGGGGACTTCTCAACAGCAAGGAAAATTAAATATAAAGATATCTATATTAATCTCTCTCTTTCTCTTTCTTTCTCTTCCTCCACCCCTCCCCCTGAGACTACCAAGATAAAAACCCTTCTACACAGCAAAAACAATTGTCACTGTCACTGTCCTCCTGTTCATCTATTTGCTTGAGTGGGCACCAGTAACGTCTCCATTGTGAGACTTGTTGTTACTGTTTTTGGCATATCGAATACGCCACGGGTAGCTTGCCAGGCTCTGCCATGTGGGCGGGATACTCTTGGAGCAAACACAATTACCAGCAGAAATAAAAGATAACCTATAGTAAATAGGAGAAATAACTGGGCATCATAAATCAACAATGATTTATTATCCTTGGTTAAAAAAGAGCCAGACCATTCCCCAACTAAAAGTATTAAATAAATAAACAATTAAATTTTAAATTAGCAAAAGATCTAAAAAGACATTTCTAAAAGGATATACTGATGAACAATAAAGCACATGACAAGATGCCCATAATCACTGTTACTACGGAAGTACAAATCAAAACCACACTGAGAGATTTCATGTTTGTGAGATCTGCTTACATCTAAGAGATTACATGTGCTGGAGAGTGTGTTGAGAAAGATGAATTCTTGTGCACTGTGGTGGAAATGCAAACTGTTGCAACCATTTTGCAAAAACGATGTAGATATTTCTCAAACCCCTCCCCCCCCCAAAAAAATAAGAGTAGGGATTAGGGGAGTAGGGAATGGAAATAGTAGAGCAGATAGGGTGCTTGTATTGCATGCAGACAGGCTGGGTTTAATCCCTGGCACTGCATATGATCCCCCAAATACTATCAGGAATGATCATTGAGCGCAGAGACAGCAGTTAGCCCTGAGCACTACTGAATGTGACCCCGATTCCAAAAATAACAACAGCAAAATGAACCTACAAACAGGATTCCCGATGGCTCAGCAATCCCTCTTCTGCATGTCTGTTGAAGAATATGAAATCATCAACTTGAAGATCTATAAAACTTCAATATTATTGGAGTACTATTCGCAAAAGCCAAAGATATGGAAACAACCTAAGTACCACTGATCAGTGACTGGGTCAAAAAGGAGTGGTAGGTAGAAAGAATAGAATACTTTTTGAAAATAGCATTTTTTAAAAAAGGTGATATTTTGTCATTTTCAATTATGTGAAAGGAACTCAACGGGATTATTTAAAGCAAAACAAAGCAAAGGGAGAGTGGAGAAATTGGATGATTTCTTATATGTAGAATATAAGTAAACCAAGTAGAGGAATGGGTTAAAAGTGTGGAAACAAACCAGTGGACTTTGATAACAGAGCTAAGACTACAAAAGGGAAGAGGATGAGGTGCAATGAATAGTGGTATTTTTTAAATAAAAAGCACATGGAGATTTTTTTCAAAAAAGAAAGTAGTGGCCCCATTGCACTGGCTTCCTAGTGTGGGTGGCCATCTTTCTGTTGTCATCCTTCAGTAGGATTGACTATACTGCTCAAGGAATGCTTTCCAAGTGATGCCCTGAAGCTGAACCTCAGCAGTGCTTCATTTAAGGTTCTAAGTATAATGTTACCTGGAAAATCTTATTTCTTAGGCCCATGGTGAAGAAACATTTAAAATGCAAAAAGAACCATTATATATACATATGCATATGTATATATATGTAAATATATATATATATATATATATATATATAGTTGACTCTGTGCCAGGATGTTTTCACTCAGGGCACCCCAGAGGGGGGCGGGTGAGAATCCTCCTCACCCTAAGGGACCCAGCCCAGGGAGCCAATCTCCACCACACAATGCTCCAGGCTGAAAGTGACACATTATAAGACACTTCCTACCCATTTTCCATAATTACCACACCATATTTGATGAAGTTCTCAAATGAACTTCATCTTCAGATAGTAGGCAACAAATCCTAGTGAGTAATGTATGTATATACACATACATACATACATACATACATACATACATACATACATACATACATACCTCTCAGAGAGGCCGGCAAGCTACCGAGAGTATCCTGCCTGCACAGGCAGAGCCTGGCAAGCTACCCGTGGTGTATTCAATATGCCAAAAACAGTAATGATAGGTCTCATTCCCCTGACCCTGAAAGAGCTTCCAATCGTTGGGAAAGACGAGTAAGGAGAGACTGCTAAAATCTCAGGGCTGGGAGGAATAGAAACGATACTGGTGCCCGCTCAAGTAAATCAATGAACAATGGGATGACAGTGATACAAGGATATAACAAAACTAGAACCAAGTGAAAATGGTCTTCCTCAATTGGTCCTAGTCATCAGGAATGCTTAGAGATGATACTTTTCCCAAAATATAAACTCTTCTAGAAATCTTAAGAGTTGGTTTCAAAATTTGTGAGCAGGCTCTCCAATGGTATTTGCTTCTTAGATAACTTGAAAACTGAATAAACTGTTTCTTCTTTTCCTGTGGTAAAGGAGAGACTAGGGCATTTCCAACAACATGCTACATCTGAGTTTATCAGAGCATACAAGGCAGGCTCAGACATCAGCCCAACCTCCAGGCAGAGTCCAACCCAAGTCTCAAGTTGCTGTTTTTTTTTTTTTTAATTATGTGAAGCTGGAAGTTGGGGCCAGGGCAGGAATAGAAACTAGATAGGGATGAGGTGGTGGGTAGAAGCATCATATGGTGTTTGCTTTACTGAACCTATGACTTTTATAGGGCAGAAACCATCCATCATTTTATCTGATTTTCCCTCTTTGATTTTGAGATTTCTCTGCAAAACTAGCACACACACAAACACACACACACAAACACACACACACACACTAACCTTCCTTCCTTAATCATGAAGGCAACTGTGTTTCATCTGGTCCTCACTGGTCCTGATGGCACCATCCCAGTAATGTTAATACTTTCCCACATTTTCCTATACTCTTTTATGTAACTCTGAACTCCAAGCACTTTTCAGAGGCTGAGTGTTCTGAAGGCTCAGAGAGGATTAGAATGCCTTTTCATTTATCTTCTCATTTTTTTAAGTACCCCACTGTGATGAATGTGTCAATGCTTGCCTCCTGATTTAATGACAGTAAGGGGCTGGAAATATGTGTGGGTTTGTGGTGAGATGACTAACATGTGAAAATGCTTGTATCCTTTTTATGACAAAGTGCTTTGGTCTTGTCCTTGTGACTATTTTCAGACCAGCAGTTCTCAGTCTCCTGTTCTACCTGATACCAGTTGTAACTGGCTCATTTTGATGATATTATAACTAGGAAGAGGCAATTAGAGTGAATGTAACCTTGTAGTATGAAGATTTCGACTAGATGGATCTAAGAAATATAGACCCTTCCCAGATACCATGCATCATCATGGAAAACAACTCCTCTTCATTCTTTGAACGATTTGAGTGAAATCATTTCATAGTGTAAATTAGTCTCTGATGCAAGCAAATCCAAAGCACATGAGATTATGATCTTTCAACATTTTAATCTCCCACAACTTTGTAACTTCATATTTTATATGTTTTGATAGATTTAGCTTATGGAAACTCAATTAGGTTGAATTAAGAAAGCTTAGAAAGAACACTACAAACACAAATGGCTACTCAAGAACATCCTAATGTTGAAAATGACACCCAAGGGGAGGGATAGAAGATTAAGTCAGGATTGAGCATTCCTCAAGGGAATTCTCTATATGTTCAATTGCTGAAACAAAACTACACTCATTTTTTTTTCGACATTAGTCAACTGGTCATTTGTTGGGCATGTGTGCATCATTGAAATCTGCATTCCAATACATTATTTAGTATATTTAGTTTACATTATTTAGTATATTTAGTTATACATATTTATGTATATATGTGTGTCCTGAAACTTCTGTTTTGTTCTTGAAAATAAAAACAAAAAGATTAAAATCTGATCAATAACTTGAATAATGAAAAAAAGAAGAAAAGAAAAGGCCTTTTCAAAGTCCAGCAACTCAACTGTGATAGATAGTAGGACATGAGTTAAAGGCAAGGATACTAGGCAGTATAATTCAGGTTAGCATGTAAACCTGGGAAAAAGGAAACTCACTGGGCTTTATCAAAACACCAAAAAGACAGGAAGTCGGAGTTAGAAGGATAATCGGCCCAGAGTAGTTGACCTGAAACTTATGATTCTGCTGCTGGATGGAATTTCTAGTTCTCTGTAGCCACTTTCTCTAAGAAGTGCCAAAACTATGCTTTTATAATTGTTATCAGAGAAAAATGAGACATCCTCTCAAACTTTTAAGGATAGTTACCACCAACAATAATAAAATAAAGAAGTGTTAATGATGATGTGGAGAAATGAACACTTATGTTCTGTGATGGGAATATAAAACGGTGTCATTGCTATGGAAAAAAGTATGAAGGTTCCGTAAATATTAAATATAGAATGCTCCTAAAATCCAATATCTAGTTGTGTATAGATATCCAAAAACTTGGATGACTCTCAAATATAAATCTGTATTTATGTTGTTATTGAAGAATTATTTACAATATCCAAGATAAGAAAATAACCAAATGTCCAGTAACAGAATGATAAGAAAATATGCAAATACATAGAATATTGTCCTGCTTTTAAAAGAAAGAGGAAAATAACTCGTTGCAATATCATGGATAAATCCAGAAGATATTAGGCCAAATAAAGTTCAGTCACTTAGGAACAAAGCTGTCTAATTCCACTTATAGAAAATATTTAAAATAGATTTAAAGAAGTAGAGAAAAACGGTGGTTTTCAGTCATGGGAAAAAATGGATAGCGTTTGTTCAATGGGTATAAAATTACAGCAAGCTGTATGAATAAATTCTAGATATCTATTTAATAATAAAAATGTACAGTTAACGTAAAATTTGGTATACTTAAAACTTGTTATTAATGTGGATATAGTGTAGTGTATTTTCTTTTTTGTCAGAAAAAAAATCAACAAGAGGACAGGGGCCAGAGCCATAGTACTTCGGCTAGCCACTTGCCTAGCATGGAGCCAACCCAATTCGATCCCTGGGATTTCATATGGTCCCTTGAGCCTGGGCAGGTGTTATCCCTGATCTCAGAGCCAGAAGTAAGCCTTGAGCACTGCTGGGTGTGGCTCAAATCTCCTCTACAGAGAGAGAAAGAGAACCAAAAAAAAGGGAACATAATAAAGTATATGGGGGTGGTGGATATACTTATTATTTTATTGCCCTGATGGTATCATGAGTTTATGGTATATACACATTAAAATATATACATTAAATCAAAAGTATTTATATTTCGGTAAAGAAATATAATCTGTATATCTCAATAAATAGAAGTGAACAAAATTTCCACAGCTTTATTTTCCTCTTTTAAACAATTAATTGCTTCTCTTTAGAAAGTCCAGAAAATGGATCACTGTTTGCAATGGGGGCTGAGGTAAAACTTGATAAGACCTTTTACCCCTGAGGTCAGAGTTCACTAGCTCACCTTCAAATCCCTGTTCACAAGACATGAGTTATGAAACGAAAATGCACCTTCATGCTTTAAGCAAAAAAAACTCTGAGCCTTTCAGCATCATTATCACCAAGAGTTGACATGATAAAATTTTCAAATGAGACCACAGGGTGTACTACCTGGAAGCGGACATCAGGTGACAGCATTCCTTGAGGAAATAAGAGCAAGAAATCACAGAAACGATGACTCATGACGATTGAAGGGAAGTTCCTAACCCATCAGGAAAAGAAAACAGTCTTTCCCATCCAATCTCGGAACGTTTAACCTGGAAAACAAATTTGCTTAATTTGATAATAGCCCATCCATTGGGACAAACAGTGACAAGGAAATGGAGGTGCTTCCAATGACAGCAAGCCCCTTAGCAGGGTATAAAAGGGGAGGTGGGGGGGAGGAGACTCCAAACTTCTCAGTCCACCTTCCTGGAAACCTACCCAGAACCTCCCCCCTCTGACACCATGGTCAACTCGTGTTGTGGCTCCGTCTGCTCTGAGCAGAGCTGTGAAGAGAGCTGCTGCTGCCGGCCCAGCTGCTGCGTGTCCAGCTGCTGCAGACCCCAGTGCTGCCAGTCTGTGTGCTGCCGCCCCAGCTGTTGCCGCCCCAGCTGCTGCCGCCCCAGCTGCTGCCGCCCCAGCAGCTGCTGCCGCCCCAGCTGCTACATCTCTAGCTGCTGCCGCCCCATCTGCTGCCGCCCCACCTGCTGCCGCCCGAGCAGCTGCTGCCGCCCCAGCTGCTATCTCTCTAGCTGCTGCCGCCCCACCTGCTGCCGCCCCATCTGTTGCATCTCCAGCGGCTGCCGCCCCAGCTGCTGTGGTTCCAGCTGTTGCCGCCCCAGCTGCTGTGGCTCCAGCTGCTGCCGCCCCAGCTGTTGCATTTCTATCAGCTGCTGCCGCCCCTCTTGCTGTGGCTCCTCCTGCGGTGGCTCCAGCTGCTGCTGTCCCATCTGCTGCCAGACCACCTGCTGCCGCCCCACCTGCTCCAGTGCCTCTTGCTGCTGAGAGCCCTGACCCGTGCCCACCTGCACTCTGTCAACTCACTTCCCCGTGTTGTCCCACTCTGTGCTGAAGAATGAGAGCACTTGTAAACTCTTGGTTTCTTCTGCACTTAAACTAACTCTAGCCCCTACATATAACACATCCTTCTGTCTCTCTCTCCCCCAAACGAAACAAAATGAAATTTTCTATGAAGCTTATGAAGTCACATGTCATACAAGTTGATGTATGTCTATGTTCTCATATGAAAATGTTCTTATCCTAAAATAAATCTTAATCCCCCAGTCATAAAAATATAAGGACAGTATTTCTCTTTATTTTCCTTTCTCTTTATATTCCTCTTTGAATTGTTCATCATTAGCTGCCAGTTGTTGCTCTTGTCTGCAGGTAGTTGATCACTGAAGGTCACGTCAGTTTTCAACTTTATCCCCCAGTGTTCCTCAATCTCAAACTATCTAGAAGATAGTTTTGACATAGGCGGTGAGAACTCTGCACAAGTAGGTTCTCCTGATGAGAATAGCAGTGGGTGGTCTGGATGTAGAGGAGTTTTGACTTAGTTCAGCCAGGAATGGGGTTGGTGGGAAAAGGTCCAGCTCTTTTCCTTGAAGGGAGATATGTTGTTCTATTTTCCAGAGAGCCTCTGATGACAGAATCCAGTGACCTAAAATTACTCTCATTAAATTATTCTGACTCCATCCTCCAGGAACCCTGCTGTCCTCCTTAGGATTATCTCCCCAATAAACTACTTTCTTCGAAACTCCATTTTGGGGGCATAAAACTGGAAATCTATCTCGGATACCTCTCTTCTGAATCTCATTCTCAAAGGACTCAACACATTTTTATTTTTTCCCCCTTCATAAATATAAATTTATAAAAAATATAATGCATTAACTCATGTATCAACAATACCATAAAAAATCAGGCCATATTATGGTAACCATATGAAGGAAAGACCTGCCTTCACAGGGCTTGCCTTCTAGATTGTGAAAGGCAAGCAGTTATAACAAGTTCAACACATTTTTTGTACAGCACAATGAGTATCACTGACAAAGTTCAGCTCTGGAATTTACCATCCAGTCAACTGCTAACTCTCTTGACCATTTTCTCTTTACATTGTTTCTACAAATGCTTTCACAGTGGCAGTTGTCAGCCGTTTCCCCCTCTCATAGGGCAGGATGGGCAGGACCCACGCAGTAGCAATGCACTCATCTTTTAGTTGGTCTCATCCTCAAGATCTGTGTTTTCAGGCCCAATTTGACTGCCCTAGTTTCGACTCTCTAAAAGCAGAACCAGAATTCATGCTCAAGTTATAGTCAAGAAGTGTTGGAAAAAAAAAAACAACAGGAAACAGGATAGACGGGGAGGAGAAACTCAGCCAAAGTGAGGTTTCAGTCCATTTGATCCTTGTGAATCTGTTGCTGATGGTGCCACGGACCTTTCCTCTCCTAGAGGTCAGATTCTTGGGCTTTATGTCCCATGTCAGTAACCTGGGCTATGGATACTGCCAGTAGGGAGGGGACAGAGTGATTGGAGCATGCAGGTGCGGTGAGAAGAGTTACCATGTGCGAAGAGTTACCAGGTATCAAAACCCATCAAATGGAACACTTAGAATCAGTGTGTTCAAATGTACATAATTTTTACCTAAGTTAAAAATAGATGGTTAAAGTAAATTTAAAGGATCATGGAAGTGGTTGACTCATTGGTCAAAATAGAAAGGAGGCAGTATCTTATAGAATGTAAAAAAAAATAGCTGGAGAAATAAAGCACAAACCTATACATTAGTAAAATAACCCAAAAATCTACAAGGAACTACAGTAACAAGAATTATACAGATAAATTGTCTAGGGAAGTTTAGGATGCTGCGCATGAGACAATGTTTGAAACATTCAAGGAAACCCTTTCCAGGGACATAGGGACGACACATTCACATATGAATAGCATTGTCCCTTCCTCATAGCTCAAAAACAAGCTCATTTCCTCTAGTCCCATTTATAGCTTGTCCTGTTTCAATGGGATTGCTATCCTTTGGGTATTAGAAGAAAAGCAGTCAGAAATGTGATGCCTCAATGCCACCCTGAAAGGAACTCAGTAAGGGAGAGTAAGAAAAACCATTCCAAGACCAAATACATGTGATAAGAGTGTGGTTGAGATGCTGTTAAAGTGTGGATCAGGAGGTTAGCAAATCAGATCAATTTTATAACATTTGATAAAAGAAAACAATCTGGACAAACCATGGTCAGTGGTGTTTGGAGTCTACTCTCAACAGTGCTAGGAGGGGACCGTGCACTACTGGGATTCAAGATCTTGGCACTATCTCCTGGCCCTGAGAAGGGACATTTTTAATTTCAATGAGTTTAAACCATGAAATTGACAGAGGTTATTTCATGATCTGATGGTTGGAACGATAGCACAGTGGTAGGGCGTTTGCCTTTCACACGGCCGACCCAAGTTCGATTCCTCCACCCCTCTCAGAGAGCCCGGCAAGCTACCGAGAATATTGCGCCACACGGCAGAGCCTGGCAAGCTACCCGTGGTGTATTGGATATGCCAGAAACAGTAACAATAAGTCTCACAATGAGAGATGTTACTGGTGCCCGCTCGAACCAATCGATGAGCAACGGGATGACAGTGATGGTTATTTAAATATTAGGTAAACAAAAGCAAGGAGGATGCCTTGACCATGCAGGGTTTGGCAGTGGTCAACAGGTCATGATTTGAGTAGACTTCCAAGCTCCAGAACCTCACCCTCCTGGCAACCCATTCAGTGCTTCCACCTTATGACATGGTCAGCTCTGGGTTTGGCTCTGTATGTTTTGACCAAGGCACTGGCCCTAAAGCCTCTTGCGGGTACCTCCTATCAGCCCACCTGATGTCAGACACCCTGCTCAGGACCACCTGCTTCCACTCAATGGCTGTGTGTCCAGCTGCTGCTGCCCTTCCTGCTGACAACTACAGCTGTAAAACAACTTGCTGATGCCCCCTTGCTGCAATGGCTCTTGCCACTGAGAATCTTGCTCTAGACTCGTGAACCTCCAAGCCCATCCTCCAGTCCAGAGAAAAGTTCTTTAATTCAACAAAACACATGATGCTTTCTGATGTCTTAGACAGATTTTAAGAACTCTGGTTCTATATAATTTTTATTGTCTTTTTTGTAAAATATCTCATTAGTTAATCAGAATTTACAATCAAATTTTGCATCAAATATTTTAGAATTCCCAATTCTGATTTAAAATGGACACTTACAAGTTTTTTCTCTAAATTTTTTTCAATTTATTATTTTTTTCCTCTATGTAACCCTTTGTTTGTGTGTGTATGTGTGTGAAATTCCTGCTACTCCCTAACTAAACTTTTCAGTACATCAAGAATACATATCACTGTTTCTTTTGTGAAACAGAATCTGTTATGAGAAGATCCCGCTAAAGAAAAATTAAGTGATTACTCACAATGAAACTTGCATTCTAAACTAGAATTCAGTCTCACAGAAGAAATAGAAAGCTAAAAGGAAGATATCTTTTAACCTACTATGCATATTATAACTCTGGATTTTAAATGGTATGAAAAAGAGTGTCCTTAAAAACTGTAACTTATTACTTATATTAAACTAGCTTATTTAAAGACATAAATAGCCCATGGACTTGGGAATTGTAGGTATGTCTGAATTCTGACTGCTCAGCCTACTAAGTGTGACCTTGCGCATTTACATCAACTCTCTACATGTAGCATTGTTTTCCCCTGAAAGAAGTATCACAACAGCAGCCTACTAAAGTTGTCAAAAATGTCTGACTAACCACCAGGGAAGTGCAAAGCAAAACCACATTCAGATACCACATCTGTTGACTTAATTAAACCATATAACATTAATGATAGCTCTACATAAAAAATAGGTGTAATCGTTAGGTATGTTATGAAGAGGTAAAGAAAGGGAAGAGGATTCCTGGCACTGTATTGGTAAGAATATAATTGTGTACATTTATTATTAAAAAACTGTATTGGGGGAGCTCAAAACATTAAAAATAGGACTACTATCAGATCCAGAAATACCATCTCTGAGTGTTTATCCAAAGAATTGACATCAGTTCTCAAATCTATACTCTTATAATGAAGCACGCTTGTTTGCAATGATCAGAATTTTGAATATGAAAATAATCTGTATTTATCAAGGTTTATATATATGCTTTTACCAATTTGTGATATTGGCTAATTTTTCTTAATACTAATTCTCTTAATAAATTACTTGACCATAAGAGGTTTTGGTATTGCTTTATCACATTAGATTTTGTGTGTGCTTGTCTATCTGTATTCTCTGTGTGTCTGTCTGTATATCTGTCTGTGAGATGTGTTCAGTCTTCTTCTCAACTGTAAATTCCCTGTTAGGAGACTCTACACAACATTTATAACCTTGGTGACTCTCAAATTATTCACTTTGGGCTGGAGTGATAGCATAGTGGGTAGGGCACTTGTCAATGCCCAGCACCCCATATGGTCTCCTGAGTCCCATCAGGAGTGATCTCTGAGCTCAGAGACAGGAGTAAGCCCTGAGCACTGCCAAATGTGGCCTCCAAACTAAACTAAACGAAATTAAATTACCCACTCCACAGATCCACCTTTTGAATAAACATATTTTAGCCATTTCTTCACAGCTTGAATGAACAGCATGAAGGGGTGGGTCACTCTGGGCCTTCAGCCTCAACATGATTGTGAACTTGGTAGATACTCTGTCCTATGCTGGGTGTAATCCTGATAACCAAAGCCGTAACTGGTCTAGTTTTTTCTTTTTCAGGCTAATTCCAAAGTTTGTTTTGTTAAACCTTTACTCCTCAGTGATCATGATGGCACCATGACAGCAAATTTACACCTATTACCCCTCTTTTCATGTGCTTTTTTTTTTAAAATTGAATCACCATGAGAAAAGTTACAAAGCTTTCAGGTTTAAGTCTCAGTCATACAATGATCAAACATCCATCCCTTCACCAGTGCACATGTTCCACCACCAAGAACCCCAGTATACTTCCCATCCCACCACCCCGGCCCCCGTGTGGCTGATGATTTTCACTTTACTCTCTCTTTAATTTGATTACATTCAGTATTTCAACAGAAAACTCACTATTATTATTTGTAATTCCCCCTCACCAACAATCAGACCTGCCCAAAAGGCATCATTTCATAATTTGTTTTCCATTGCTGAGAATGAAGAGCATATGAGGTCGTGAGGCTGTGACAGTGGCCACGCGGTTTTGTATTTCTTGTATTTTAGTAATTAAATCCAGAGAAATTCCTGCCAGAAGTCGTGCCACTGCAAGCTCATACCTCTGTTTAGTGGGCTCTAAAAGATGGCGGTTGCCATGATGCCGCCGCAAGGAAAGGCCAAGAGAGAAAAACCTTTCCCCTCCAGGGGTGGCATGGGGCAGTAGCTTAGTTCACAGTCTAGACGAATTCTTCTTCTGGAAGAAGCCACCGGGTGCCAAAAGTAGTTAGTGGGCCTCCGGTATCATGGTTGTTCAGGAGCGGAGGAGCCATTTGCGTAGGGCACTCAGGGTCTTGTCTGGGCAAAGAGCCTCATGTGCTTTTTATATAGACCTGCATTGAATATTTTAAAGATGTGTTTTGGGGGGCTAGAGAGATAATTCAGTGCATAGGGCTATTGCCTTGCATGCAGCTGACCTGGGTTGTACCCTTGAGCCCTTCCAGGAGTGATCCCTGGGTATAGAACCAAGCATAGGCCCAGAGCATCTCCAGGTGTGGCCCAAAAACAAACAGAAAAAGATGTTTTTATTTCTTTCAATTTTTATTTAGGTCCCATGATTTACAATCTTAGGTCATGCTAATAATAAAGTCTCAGGTATACAATGTTTCAACTCCACACCCACTACCAGTGTCAGAATTCCTCCACCAATGTCTCGAGGTAGTCTCTCACCCACTTAGGAAACTCATTTTCCCCCAAATTTAATTGTTATAGTTTGGATCACAAGTTTACAATAACACTAACCCTTATGACTTATCTGTATACTTATGTCATCTCATACCACAGAAGTGCCCAGGAGGCACCACTGGCCTTATGTCACACGCAGTCCACATCACCACCACTCCCCACCTACAAAACATGTGAAAGCCTATTGGAAACTATAAGTCACTATTGAAAGAAACAGAAGCCGACAGCAGGAAGTGGAAAGCTATCCCACACTCATGGATTGAAAGAATTAACATTGACAAAATGACATTCCTACCCATAGTACTAGGCAGAGTAAATTTCTATCAAAATTCTGCAGACATTCTTTAAGGATTTAGAACAAAAACTACTAAACCTTACATAGAACTATTCTTCAGCTCATGGAGAATTAGAAAACCATTCTTTTTACATTTTATACTTCCATTTATTTTATTTGTGTTTTGGGGTCACTCCTGGCAGTGGTCAGGAGCTACTCCAAATTCTGTGCTCAAGGGTCACTCCTGGTAGTGTTCAGGGAATCATATGGTACTAAAGATCAAAACTGGGCCTCCATCATGCTAAGAATATTCTCAGCCCATTTCACACTGTTTATGCATCACTGTTTCCATTAGAGTTTAATTCATTGTTTAACGACAGTAAGTGGTTAGCAATAATTGTGGACTTGTAAAACATGACTATCATAACAGATGTCTGTTTTTTTATGGCAAAATGCTTCAGTCTCTAGTAGTATGACTATTTATAGAGCAGAAATTCTGAGTCTCTGTTTTACCTAATTCCAGGGGTAACTGATCATTTTAGGATATTTTATTATTGGGAAGAGGCTCTGAGAGTCAACAGAATGTTAGGGTGTATGAGTAGTTAAACTAGAATTGCTCTGAGAGCTTTAGACATATTTATTCCCTGTACCATGCAATATCATGCATTAATGACTACTCTTTCTAATCTAAGAAAGATTCTGATATTTCATCATCTAAGATTTAGTCTCTAGTGCATTGATGAAAAAAATCATCTGGAACCATAATTCTGTCACTCAGAACTTTAATTTCCTCAAATTTTATGATCTCATGATGTATATGTTTTGATAATATGTTTTATAGAAATTCTTTTGAATTAGGTTACATTGTCCTAGGATTTTATGTTAGAAAGACTAGTTTTAGTTCTTAGCATTGAATCTCTGACCTTGTTCGTTAAAAATTGTGGGCATGCTGAGGTCAGAACAGTAGTACAGAGAGTAGGGCATCTGCCTTATATGTGTTCGGTCTGGGTTTGATCTCTGGCACCTCATATGGTCCTCCAAGCCCACCAGGAATTTTTCCTGAGTGTAGAGCCAGGAGTAAGCCCTGAGCACCACTGGGTGTGCCCCTACCCCCAAACACACATGCACACACACATGCACACAACTAAAAAAGAATTGTGGGCATTGGTTCCAGAGACCACCTGACTATTGCTTGGGTTATTCCCCCTCCCAGAAGAATAAGTAAAATAAAATATAAAGATCAGTCAAGAATGGTTGCTCAGAAAAACACCAGCAAGTTTAAGTACTTTGCAAGCATTCCTCAGGAAGGAAGAAAGGGCCTACATAGATAACCTGACTTCACGGCTCAAGACCTTAGAAAAAGATCAACAAAGGGAGCCCCAACCCAGCTGAAGGAAAGAAATAATAAAAACTTAGAGCAGAAATCAACGACATGGAAACCCAGAAAACAATCCAAAAGGTCAATGAAACCAAGAGCTGCTTCTTTGAGAAAATAAACAAGATTGATAAACCACTAGCAAGACTCACAAAGAAAGAAAGAGAGAACCCTGATAAACCGAATCAGAAATGAAAAAGGAGTTATCACAACAGTCGAAATGATGTCTGCACTCAAATGTTCATTGCAGCACTGTTTACAGTAGCCAGAATCTGGGAAAAACCTGAGTGCCCGAGAACGGATGACTGGTTAAAGAAACTTTGGTATATCTACACAATGGAATACTATGCTGCTGTTTGAAAAGATGAAGTAATGAAATTTGCATATAAGTGGATCAACATGGAAAGCATCATGCTAAGTGAAATGAGTCAGAAAGAGAGAGACAGACATAGAAAGATTGCACTCATCTGTGGAATATAAAATAAAATAACAGAATAGGAGACTAACAGCCAAGAATAGTGGAGATAAGTACCAGGAGGTTGGCTCCAAGGCTTGGAAGCTGTCCCCACATGCTGGAGGAAGGGGCAGCTCGCATAGAGAAGGGAACACCAGGTAAAGTGTGCTTTGAGGACCCGCAAGGGATGGGAGTTGCACTCTGAAAATAGAATATAGACCGAACACGATGGCCACGTAGTGCCTCTGTTGCAAACCACAACACCAAAAAGGAGAGAGAGAGAATAAGGGTGAATGCCCTGCCACAGAGGTGGGGTGGGGTGGGGTGGAGGGGATGGGGTGGGAGGGTGGGAGGGATACTGGGAACATTGGTGGAGGGGACTGGGCACTGGTGGAGGGATATAAACAAAATGCAAACATGAAAGCTCACAAGTTTGTAACTGTAACTCATGGTGATTCATAATTAAAAAATTTAAAAATAAAAAGTTATTAGACTCTCATAAGAAAGTCTTAAAAATGAGACGTTAGGAATAGGACTATACCTGATACATTTCTTTAACTCGTGTAAGGTTTCTATTCCCGGCTCTGTCACAGGGCAATGAATGAGCCATCACGAGGATACAGCTCTCTTTCCTCAGGTACCTAATAAATGGGGATTTTAGCATTCTCTTAACTAGAGTGGAAATTATGTCTCACACAAGAAGATGACAATATTCCTAGAAGCAAAATCAAGAAATCACTGAAAGGTGATTCTTAAGGATGAGGGATGATTCCTAACACCCCAGGGGAAAGAAATTACATTTTCCATCTATCTTGAAATGTTTGACCAGGAAAACAAATTGCTGAATTTGATAATAGCCCATTCATTGGTTCAAACAGGACAAGGAAATGGAGGTGCTTCCAATGACAGCAAGCCCCTTAGCAGGGTATAAAAGGGGAGGTGGGGGGAGGAGACTCCAAACTTCTCAGTCCACCTTCCTGGAAACCTACCCAGAACCTCCCCCCTCTGACACCATGGTCAACTCGTGTTGTGGCTCCGTCTGCTCTGAGCAGAGCTGTGAAGAGAGCTGCTGCTGCCGGCCCAGCTGCTGCGTGTCCAGCTGCTGCAGACCCCAGTGCTGCCAGTCTGTGTGCTGCCGCCCCAGCTGCTGCATCTCCAGCTGCTGCCGCCCCTCTAGCTGCGGCTCCTCCTGCGGTGGCTCCGGCTGCTGCAGGCCCACCTGCTGCATCTCCAGCTGCTGCCGCCCCTCTAGCTGCGGCTCCTCCTGCGGTGGCTCTGGCTGCTGCAGGCCCACCTGCTGCATCTCCAGCTGCTGCCGACCCTCTAGCTGCGGCTCCTCCTGCGGTGGCTCTGGCTGTTGCAGGCCCACCTGCTGCATCTCCAGCTGCTGCCGGCCCTCTAGCTGCGGCTCCTCCTGCGGTGGTTCCGGCTGCTGCAGGCCCACCTGCTGCATCTCCAGCTGCTGCCGCCCCTCTAGCTGCGGCTCCTCCTGCGGTGGTTCCGGCTGCTGCAGGCCCACCTGCTGCATCTCCAGCTGCTGCCGCCCCTCTAGCTGCGGCTCCTCCTGCGGAGGCTCCGGCTGCTGCAGGCCCACCTGCTGCATCTCCAGCTGCTGCCGCCCCTCTAGCTGCGGCTCCTCCTGCGGTGGTTCCGGCTGCTGCAGGCCCACCTGCTGCATCTCCAGCTGCTGCCGGCCCTCTAGCTGCGGCTCCTCCTGCGGTGGTTCCGGCTGCTGCAGGCCCACCTGCTGCATCTCCAGCTGCTGCCGCCCCTCTAGCTGCGGCTCCTCCTGTGGAGGCTCCGGCTGCTGCAGGCCCACCTGCTGCATCTCCAGCTGCTGCCGCCCCTCTAGCTGCGGCTCCTCCTGCGGTGGTTCCGGCTGCTGCAGGCCCACCTGCTGCATCTCCAGCTGCTGCCGCCCCTCTAGCTGTGGCTCCTCCTGTGGAGGCTCCGGCTGCTGCAGGCCCACCTGCTGCATCTCCAGCTGCTGCCGCCCCTCTAGCTGCGGCTCCTCCTGCGGTGGTTCCGGCTGCTGCAGGCCCACCTGCTGCATCTCCAGCTGCTGCCGCCCCTCTAGCTGCGGCTCCTCCTGCGGTGGCTCTGGCTGCTGCAGGCCCACCTGCTGCATCTCCAGCTGCTGCCGCCCCTCTAGCTGCGGCTCCTCCTGCGGTGGCTCCAGCTGCTGCAGGCCCACCTGCTGCATCTCCAGCTGCTACCGGCCCTCTAGCTGCGGCTCCTCCTGTGGTGGCTCCGGCTGCTGCAGGCCCACCTGCTGCATCTCCAGCTGCTGTCGTCCCATCTGCTGCCAGACCACCTGCTGCCGCCCCGCCTGCTCCAGTGCCTCTTGCTGCTGAGCCTCTTACCCTATGCCCACCTGCATTCTGTCAACCCACTTTCCCGTGCAGTTCCACTCTGAGTTGAGTGAAGATGCCTATGGAAAACCCCCAATCCCCACTCATCTTAAATTGTGTTTGTCCTCGAAGTGTACTGCACCCATCAATATTGCTATATCTTTCCCAAAAGAAGTAGAAGTTTGAAATAGCTTGAAATTATTAATCATAATGTAACCCCAGCCTACAGATGTTTCCTGCCATATTATCTCTTATGAAGATATCCCTACATATTAAATAAATCTTAACTTTTCCAACCTGTACAACTATGAGTCTCGTATTTCATTATTTTCTTCTTGATTTGTTGGTCCTTATGTCAACTGTGTGAGTTTCTCTCTGCAGAGAGTGCAGATATAGTATGTGATTTCAAGATTCCACCTCCATTCCCCAGGACTCCTTATTCTAATAGGGGAAAGTGGTTCCCTATGAACTCTCTGCATGAGTTTGTTCTTCTGATGAGCAGGCAAGCTGTGGGAAGGCCCAGTTGAGGAGAAATTCAAGTGAAGACAATCCTCAGCCAGAGAATGGAGTTGGATGAATGTCCAGGTCGTTTCCCTTGGAGTGAGTAAATGTGGTACCAGACGCAGAGATCCTTATGGAATTGATCTCTAGCTGCCTACAGTGAAGTTTTGTTTTTAGTAAGTGGGGGGAGGGCTCAGTGATGCTCAGGGGTTACTCCTAGCTCTGCACTTAGGAAGTACTCCTGGGGATGCTGAGGGGACCATATGCAATACTGAGCTCGAATCCCAGTCAGTTGCTTGCAAGGCAAATGCCCTGCCCACTGTACATCACTTCAGCCTTGCCTACAGCTATCTTTAATCTGTTCATTCATCATTCTTGACAGACCTCCATTCCTCTCAGATGACTTAGAGAGCCTTAAATACATCTCTTGAGCAAATAATTTGCTCTAGTTTTTTAAAATTTTATTTCTTCTCTGGGGGCACCCTACCCAAATCTCAGTAATCTTTTATTCATTTCCATTCTGATTCAGGGATTCAGGTCAGATGATACATTTTCGAAGAGAATTCTGACCACAGAATTCAATGTTTTATTCCTTCCTTACATATTTTAAAGACATATAACTTACATGTTTCAGTACCTCTGCATGTTGCTTGAGGAACTTTGTGCTCTCTTAATCATACTGATATTGGACAGAAGTATTTCTTCCCCTCATTGCCATCCCAGACTTGATGCCCAGCTGCTGCGTGTCCAGCTGCTGCAGACCCCAGTGCTGCCGGTCTGTGTGCTGCCGCCCCAGCTGCTGCTGCTCCTCTTGCTGTGGCTCCAGCTGCTGCCACCCCAGTTGCTGCATCTAGCTCCAGCTGCTGTGGCTCCAGCTGCTGCCGCCCCTGGAGAAGAATACTTCTAAAAGATTCATTAAAGATCTTCTTGACAGGTCATAAGCATGTCTAACCCAGTCTTCCTTAGGCTAAATGGCCAATTTCTTTTCAATTATTCTTCACTGTTCACGATGGCAGTAGCACAGCAAATTTACTTTTACTGTACTACAATTTCTCTGTGGGTAGCCTTGAATTCAAAGCGGTTAAAGATTCTTGAAGAGGTTGGAAAGGTTTTCTCTTTCTTTTGTATATTAGTTCCACTCATGAAATCAATGTTTGCATCAGAATTTAATTCATTGTTTAATGACTGTAAATGATTGACAATAATTGTGCATTTGTATTCACGTTACTAGTGGGCTAGATGCTTACGACCTCTTCGTGACAAAATTCTTCAGGCTTTAGTACGGAGGCTATTTATAGACAGTCAGCTTCTAGTCTCTGTTCAACCTGATAACACATACAACTGACTCATTTTTGATGTGATGGTCAAGAAGAGGCACTGGAAGCGAATGCAAAATCTTGGGGCGGGTAGGTAGTTTAACCAGATAAAGCCTGAGAACTTTGGCTGTATTTCCACTGCCCTGAAATCATGCACCATCCCACATTAATAACTGCTTGATGCAGTTATTATTATTTTTTGCAATGAAAGACTGACATTTCATCTTGTAATTAGTCTTAGTGCAAGAATGTGCGAGTCCCCGCTCGCCGCAGAGATGTGATCCTGGGGACCACACGTGCGGCCTCTCCGCAGCTGCAGGAGCATGACTCCAGAGGCCAGCTAAACTACTTTTGGTATGGGCAGGTCCTTGCAGAATGTCTCCAGACTGAGAACTAAGCTGCTGCCCCATGCCTGCCCAGGAGGGGAAAGGTATTTCTCTCTCTCTCGTCTTTTTCCTTGCTGGGGGTGAAGGGCGTGGCGACCGCCATATTATGAGGACCACAGATGAGAGTTACAAACTTGCAATGATCCAATATCTGGAAGAAATTTCCCTGGACTTAGTTGCTAAAATACAGAAATCCAAAACCGCGCAGCTGCAATTGCGGCTGCATGACCTCATATCTCTTCACAACAAGTCTGACTCTAGTGGGGAACTCCTAAGAATAATAGTGAGGTTTTTGTTGAAATATTGAATATAACCAAAGTAAAGAGAAAGTAAAGTGAAATTTATCAGCACGGGGGGGAGGGGGTGGGATGGGAGGTATACTGGGTTTTTGGTGGTTTTTATTTTTTTTTGGTGGTGGAATATGGGCACTGGTGAAGGGATGGTTGTTTCAGCATTGTATAACTGAGACTTAAACCTGAAAGCATTGTAATTTTCCACATGGTGATTCAACAAAATAAAAAAAATTTTTAAAAAAAGAATGTGCGAGTCATTTGGAACCGTAATTATGTCATTCATATCATCTCTTACAATTTCATGGTGTCATGTTGAATATGTTCTGATGAATATATTTTATGAAAACTCTTTTGACCAGGTTGATTTGTCTAGGCCTTGATCTTAGAAAGTTTGATATAGACACCAGTGAATGTTCATAATAATTGTAAGATTTACATTGATACCTTTTGGGAAGAATACAATAGTAAATGAGAGGACCAGAGAGATTGTACAGTAGGTAGACTTGATATGGCTGACCCAGGTTTGGTGCCTGGTACCACATACGAGCACTACCAGGAGTGATTCATAATCACAGAGTCAGTAAAAAGACCTGAGCATTGCTGGGTGTGGTTCTCCAAAACCAAACCCCAAAAATGAGGAATATGCACTAAGTATTCTTCTTCTCTGGTTTCCCTACTTCTTAAACAGAAATACTCATATAAATAACCAAAACAGAAGTGATGGTTCCATGCATTTTTGAAACATAAATAAGGTAAATAAGGTAGTCATTTATTTGGAATTTTTTCCCAATTAAGCTTTTACTAATACAATTCGGTAAAAGTATATAAACATACATATATATGCATATATATACATACATATATATGTGACTTTGATTCAGATATCTATTTTTTTTCTTTTTTGAAAATAAAGACCTAAATATTAAAATTGATGATCAACTTGAAAACAAAGTACAATACATAAGACATCTTCAGAACCCCCAAATTCAACAGAGATAGTAAGATGCTAGGATAAGAATTAGGTAAGAGGCAAGGACTCAGATAGTCCAACTCAGTTGGCATGAAAATCTCAAACACAGTAGAATGAGTCAGGGACTCTGCTTAAGCTAGAAAGACAGGAGGCCTGAGTGAGAAGGAAAATCATCCTTGCAAAGAAGTAGGAGGTAAATCTAAATCTTAGGATCCATTTGGTTAGAGATGTTCTGGTTCCCTGTAGTTACTTTCTACTAAAATCTCAAAGGACTGTCTCTGGAGAAATATGAGCTCTCACCCCCAAACTTACAAGGAAATGAAAAGATAATTAGCAAAGATGTGGGAAAATAAGAAAGCCCTGGGCTCTGTGATGGTAATGTACAATGATACCACCATGATGGGGAAAATATGGAGATTTAAAGACATTAATTATCCTGAATATACTTAAAATAATGATCCCCAAGAGATTTCTATACTTATGCTTATTGAAATACTATTCACAACAGTTCAAATATGGAAACAATTCAAATACCCATGGACAGATGAATGGGTGAAGATAACTTCTCTACACAAGTAAAAGTATGTATCTATAATCAAAGGTTGTCAATCTTTAAACAGTAGAAAATTATACTATGTGCAAAAAAAAAGGATGGATATTGAAGATATAATGCTAAGCAAGTGTCAGCCACCGGAATAGCAATACTGCATGATCACAAATATTGGAGGTATGAAAATAACCACATTCACAAATAAAAAGATTAAGTGATGACTTTTCAAAGTAAAAGGAAATGTCAAGTTATTTGCTGAATGAGTATAAAATGGAGTCTACACCAAGAGTAAATTTCAAGCATCTTTGTAAATCATAGTATATATAGGTAACTGTAGACTTTGGTGTTCTTAAAATGTATTATGATGGCCAGATAGATTGTATAGTGGGTAGGGTTCTTGCCTTGTGCTCAGCTGACCTGACTCCCAGCACTGAATATGATCCCCTGAGTCCTTCCAGAAGTGATCCCTGAGCACTAAACCAAGAGTAAGATATGAGTAAGAGCTGAGTGTGGGCCAAAAACCAAAAAAAAATTTTGTTAGAGTTGGAATATGTGCTGTGTATTTTTGTCACAAAAAGAGCAGGGGACACAAATAATTGAGAGGTGGTTATTATTACCTTACTGTTATGATATATCAAAGGTGCGTGATATGCCTCACCTCATCAAAATGTAACACTTTAATAAAGTTTATACTAAAATATACAGAAATGAAATGAAAATGCAGTATTTTAACAGCTTATTTTTCTCCTTTAAACTGCTTTTTAAATTCCCATTAGAGATGATTAGGAAGGAGTCATGGGTTAGAGTGGGGATAGGGTTATGCCCTCATAGACTTATTTTTCTCATGCCAGTTCTACTGATTTATACTCAAACCTTTTCTGCCCATTAGACAATAGTGAAGAAACCATCATAGGATTTTAAGTCTCTGTTCCCAGTTACCAAAGGAATAAATACGTAAAGCTTCTGCATCACCTAGAAGCGGAAACTATGTCTCACCGAGAAGATACCAATGTCTGTTACCTAAGGCAGGACATCAGGTGACAACATTTCTCAAAAAAAAGAGCAAAAACAAAAAAATCCCCAGGAAGATGATTCACGAGGACAGAAGGAATAGCAGACAGTCTTTCCCATTCAATCTTGAAATGCATAACCAGGAAAACAAACTTGCTTAATTTGATAATAGCCCATCCATTGGGACAAACAGTGACAAGGAAATGGAGGTGCTTCCAATGACAGCAAGCCCCTTAGCAGGGTATAAAAGGGGAGATGGAGGGGGGAGGAGACTCCAAACTTCTCAGTCCACCTTCCTGGAAACCTACCCAGAACCTCCCCCCTCTGACACCATGGTCAACTCGTGTTGTGGCTCCGTCTGCTCTGAGCAGAGCTGTGAAGAGAGCTGCTGCTGCCAGCCCAGCTGCTGCGTGTCCAGCTGCTGCAGACCCCAGTGCTGCCAGTCTGTGTGCTGCCGCCCCAGCTGCTGCATCTCCAGCTGCTGCCGGCCTTCTAGCTGCGGTTCCAGCTGCGGTGGCTCCAGCTGCTGCCGCCCCTGCTGCTCTAGCTCCAGCTGCTGTGGTTCCAGCTGCTGCAGGCCCACCTGCTGCATCTCCAGCTGCTGCCGCCCCTCTAGCTGCGGCTCCTCCTGTGGTGGCTCTGGCTGCTGCAGGCCCACCTGCTGCATCTCTAGCTGCTGCCGCCCCTCTAGCTGCGGCTCCTCCTGCGGTGGCTCTGGCTGCTGCAGGCCCACCTGCTGCATCTCCAGCTGCTGCCGCCCCTCTAGCTGCGGCTCCTCCTGCGGTGGCTCCGGCTGCTGCAGGCCCACCTGCTGCATCTCCAGCTGCTGCCGCCCCTCTAGCTGCGGCTCCTCCTGCGGAGGCTCCGGCTGCTGCAGGCCCACCTGCTGCATCTCCAGCTGCTGCCGCCCCTCTAGCTGCGGCTCCTCCTGCGGTGGCTCCGGCTGCTGCAGGCCCACCTGCTGCATCTCCAGCTGCTGCCGCCCCTCTAGCTGCGGCTCCTCCTGCGGAGGCTCCGGCTGCTGCAGGCCCACCTGCTGCATCTCCAGCTGCTGCCGCCCCTCTAGCTGCGGCTCCTCCTGCGGTGGCTCCGGCTGCTGCAGGCCCAGCTGCTGCATCTCCAGCTGCTGCCGCCCCTCTAGCTGCGGCTCCTCCTGCGGTGGCTCTGGCTGCTGCAGGCCCACCTGCTGCATCTCCAGCTGCTGCCGCCCCTCTAGCTGCGGCTCCTCCTGCGGTGGCTCCGGCTGCTGCAGGCCCACCTGCTGCATCTCCAGCTGCTGCCGCCCCTCTAGCTGCGGCTCCTCCTGCGGAGGCTCTGGCTGCTGCAGGCCCACCTGCTGCATCTCCAGCTGCTGCCGCCCCTCTAGCTGCGGCTCCTCCTGCGGAGGCTCCGGCTGCTGCAGGCCCACCTGCTGCATCTCCAGCTGCTGCCGCCCCTCTAGCTGCGGCTCCTCCTGCGGAGGCTCCGGCTGCTGCAGGCCCACCTGCTGCATCTCCAGCTGCTGCCGCCCCTCTAGCTGCGGCTCCTCCTGTGGTAGCTCCGGCTGTTGCAGGCCCACCTGCTGCATCTCCAGCTGCTGCCGTCCCATCTGCTGCCAGACCACCTGCTGCCGCCCTGCCTGTTCCAGTGCCTCTTGCTGCTGAGTGCCCTGACCCGTGCCCACCTTCATTCTTGTCAACCCATTTCCCCGTGTAATCCCACTCTGAGCTGAGTCAAGATGCCCATGGGAAACCCCCAACCCCCACTCATCTTAAATTGTGTTTTCCTTTGATACTAAATCCATCAATATTGTTATATCTCTCCCAAATTAATTCAAAGATTCAATTTCCTTGAATTATCAACATCCTGTGATCCCAGCTTAGATGTTTCCTGCCGCATTTTCTCATGTGGTAATTTTACTAAAAATTAAATAAATTTTAATTTCCAGGCATACATAAGTGATGTGTTTCATTTTTATCGTTTGTTTATGGTTCCTAGTGCCAAAGAGTAGATACAACACATGATATCAGGATTTTATGGCTATCTCCAGTGTTTCTCTTTCTGCTGGGGCCTTTCCCCAACAGGGCAGTAATTTGGGCCCCGCCATTAGTGCTCAGGGATTTATTTCTGGTTCTATATTTGGGGGTCACTTCTAGTGGTGCTCAGGGCTATGTGTTGCCTAGGATAAAACTCAGTTTTCCACATGTAATGCATGTGCTCAGCTCTTATGCACTTCTTATATTGAGTTCCTGTAGAAGCATGCATATAGAAGTATGTAGAAATACGCAGAAACAACTTCGCCAGGAAAGGAAGGTGGTTTTCTATGGCTGAAACAGGAATGCTGCATAAAGATGTTCTGATGGACATACAATTTCTGGTAGATCAAACTAGGGGGTATTCAAGCCAGGGCAGTGCTCAGCCAGAGGGTGGATTGGGTGGATAAATGCCCAGCTATTCCCTTGGAGTGGGAGAATGTAGGACAGTCTCAGGAATCCTGATGCGAATGACCCTCAACTGTCTACACTGACGTACAATCAGCTCATCATTATCTATGCACCTCCATCCCTCTGAGGTGGCCTGGAAACTTTTAAGTACGGCACTCAGACTAATACAATATTCTGGATGCCTTATATTGTTTCTGCACCTGAACACTCTCTATCCAAATCTCAGTATTATTTCATTCAAAAATATTTTTGCACAATATGAGTATGTGTGTGTATATTATATCTAAATATACCTGGCATAGGTGAGGTCCTCTAAGTTCTCTGAAGCTCCCTCCATCAAAGTTTCTGCTTTCAGGTGATTGACTTCCTTGAGGGATGTATGCAAGTTCAGAACTCATGGTTACTATATCCTCCTGTGCCTTCTTTCCGGTGATACTATTAAATATATTACTCCTTCTTCATAGCTTCTTCCTTGCCTTCTTTATCCTGGCACTAGGACTTACAATGATAAGGTGACAGCATATGTTTTATTGTAATCAGACTATATTAGGTTCCTTTGGGGAATTAGTTTTCCTCTTGCTGCTTGATCATTGATCCACAGGGCCTATGTTCATGAAAGCTGAATTACTGGCAGATAAATTACTCCAGATGAATTACTGGCAATGAAAGTGAGAGATAACCTCTTTTCAGTCCTTAATGTATGGTTTAATGGGGTTTCCAGTGAGGAACAGGCTTATTTTAATGCCAATAATCAGTGTCAAATCAGTGTCCAAAGCATTCACACATAACAGTATTCTAGTTTCATGAAGGTGTAGTTTTCTGTTAATAAACTTTTATGTACTGGTTATAGGTCTTTCACTTAGAGAATGAGCCTCCTCTAGATGCGTCAATTTTTTTTTACATCTGGAGAACTGGCTTGGGTATAGAATTTGGGGGGGAGATGATGTGTTTCCATTGAGAAGTCTGACCTCACTCAAAAGGATTATTCCTTCTTCACTCTTTTAAACACTTAGACCCTCATAACTGCACTGACTGCCTGGAGGACTCTATGCTCCCTTCTCCATATCGATAGATTTGTGGGCACTAATAACTTTGACCTTTATTGCCATTCCAATATTGGTGCCTGTCTCGTTATATTCATATATTTCCTGGGGTTAAGTATTGCCACCCAGCCATGACTATTGAGGGGTATCATCATTCTTTTTGCTGCTAAGGAGGACAGTCCCATATCATTATTCTCTAAGCTCAGACTTCAGAGAATAGGCCTCTCCAGGCTTCTCAGTGAAGCTCATTCTTTATCACCATAGCAGACTGTCCCTGAGTCCTCCATGGGAATAGCCATTGATTTTATTTTCTGTTCTATTAAAGGGTAAATTGTAGCATATCTTTTATTTGGGGGGGGCAATGGGAACATTTTTTTGCTCAGGGGTTACTCCTGACTCTGCCCTCAGGAATTACACCTGGCAGTTCTCAAGGGACCACAGGAGATCCTGGAGATTGAACCCAGGTTGACCACATGCAAGGCAAATGCTATACCCACTGTCCTTTTACTCTGCCCCCCTATAATAGTGTATCTTACCTCTTAACACCTCTTGTTCTTTCCCTCCTCATCTGTGTGTTGTGTGAAATTAAAGTTATGCTAATTATCTATTGTTGTGTAGCATTACCTCAAACTTAGCAATTTAAAACAGCAAGATTTTGTCATCCCATACTTGTATGAATTAAGAATCCAGGCACAGCTCAACTGGATTTCTAAACTAATTGTGATTTGGATATTATGATCAAAGTTTTAGGTTCCCTGGGGTCTCTTCTGAGTCTCCTCCTATAAAGAATCCACTTCCAGGTTTATTTCTGTGCTTTATGGTCAGGTCCAGTCCTTGCTGATCTCTGTGGAGAGATTCTCAGTTGCTGGCTGTTGTTCACTGCAGACTTCATCCCCTTTGTACCACAAAGAGCTCAACCACAGAGCAGTGAGTCATCAAAGTCACAAGAATCAGAACTGAAAGATCTTATCTATTGTTACTTAATCACTCGATGCTGCTTATGTTGTTTGCTACTAGCAAGTTGTCAACGAATTATGGGACCGCATAAAAACCATAAACAAGAAGTAGTAATAAATGAAACCAGTACATTATTGATATAAAAGTATTGTCAGAAGATTGATCTTTAAGTGACTCTAGAAGATACCGAGGGTATCATGAAGGGCATCCCATCAGGTGGTAAAGCAATTCCTATCCATGTGATGGAAATTTCTAGATTATAACTCTGTAATACATGAGTTCTGAGTACCCTCCAAGTCATGAGAAAATGGAGATATTGGTCAGAAAGCATGAAATTAATTGGCAGTAGCCAAAATCAATACTGGTGCTTCAGTAGCACAGCTCTCTCCACTGGCTAGTGGTAGAAGGATCAACTGTAGGGATATCAAATATGTATGTCCAGCTATTGGTATCACTGTATCACTGTCATCCCATTGTTCATCGATTTGCTTGAGCAGGTGTCAGTAACATCTTCATTAGTCTCCATTGTGTGCTTGTGTAGCCTGATGGTGTATTGGGGGCTCTTTCAGGGTCAGGGGAATGAGGACTGTCATTGTTACTGTTTTTGGCATATTGAGTACGCCACAGGTAGCTTGCCAGGCTCTGCTGTGTGGGCAGGATACTCTCGGTAGCTTGACAGCTATTGGTACAGATAAAAACAAATTACTAAATTTAATTTGCTTGAATCTTGATTTTAAAATGAATCCTGGTTTGAAAAATGCTAAAATGCGAGTTCCATATGTGATTATGGAGAAGTTGCTTGAGTGTCATATATGAGCTTTCTGGTATAATGAAAATGTTTTATATCTTGAATGAGGGGCAAAGAGTTAGATATACCCACTTAACATTTAACTCAACAAATAGCTCTCTAAGAGTTTGTCCATTTTGAGGTATGCAGTTTTTTACCTAGAATATAAAAAAATATATCTAGTTACAAAATACTAAAATGTGAGTAGATATTACTAATAGATATGTCCATCAAATTGTGATATTGGATAATGTATATTAATACCAATTATCTTCATTAAATTATATTACTGGCTTCTTTTATGTTGATTTACCACATTGTATTACAATTGTGGTGGTGGTTTATGCGGTCTTCCTGTAAAATGTTAATTCCCTGAGAGTAGACTTTACATCCCTTTTTTACCCCAATGACTGGCAACAAGTGACCCTTAAACTATTCACTCAATGAATCTGTCTTAAAAACAAAGCAGAGAGGTCTTCCTTCAAAGCTTAGATGAACAGGATGGAGCAGTAGGTAACTCACTGTAATTCTATACATCTCCAGCATCAACATAATCTGGTGTTATGTTAGAAATGCAGACTTGGAGCTAGAGAGATAATACAGTGGGCAAGGTGATGCTTGTCTTGCAATCAGCTGACCCAGATTTAATCCCAGGCACCACATGTCATCTCCCAAACACCACCAGAAGTGACTCTAAGCACAGAACCAAAAATAAGCCCTGAGCACAGCCGAGTATGCCCCTCCCCCCACCAAACCAACAAAAAAAACTAAAAGAAAAGAAATGAAAAATAAGAGAAAAGTAAAAAAGAAAAAAAGGAAACGAAAAAGACATGCATTCCTTGCTCCTTTGTTGAAAATTAGCTGTATATTTGCCTGAGACTGTGTCTGGGCTCCCAATTTTATTTCAATGGTATGATAGTCCGTTTTTATTCCAATACCACATTGTCTTGATTACTACAGCTTTGTGTTATAATTTAAAGTTGGGGAAAGAAAAGCCTCCCATTTTCTTTTTTTCCCTACTTTAGCTAGCAGGAGGATTTCAATACTCCACATAAGTTTTGACTTTTAAAAATGCTATGAGTATTTTCATAGGACTGCTGTGAATCTGTATGGAACTTTGGATAGAATTGCTGTTTTGACAATGTTAATTCTTCTAATCCTTAAACAAAGGGTGTGTTTCCATTTCCTTTTGTCATACTTTATTTTTTTTTTACTAATGATTGTTAGTTTTCTTAATTTTTAGGTGCAATTGTGAGTGGGATTTTTAAAAATTTCTCTCTTCAATTTTATTGTTTGCTAATAGAGGTGCAGTGGATTTGTGCATGTTGCTTTTGTAGCCTGAGACTACTGTATAAGTAAAGAGTATATACAAGTAAAGAATATACTCTCTACTGTGTGCTTTACTTGAATATACATACTTTATATGATATAACTAAAGAGTATAAAGTGTAGCAAGGAATGTCTTTTTAACAAATGTTGTTGGGAAAATTGGTCAGACATATATATACGTATATATACATATATATATACGTATATATATATATAAGAATTCAGACCCCTATCTCACACTATGAACAAAAGTCAATTAAAAACAGGTTAAGAATCTTGATCCAAAACATAAATCCATAAATATTGAAAAAAGCATGAGAACTCTGAATAACATTGAATCTAGAGGCAATTTCAGGGATTTAATGCCAATGACCAATCAAACAGAACTAAAGATAAACAGAAAATTGCGTCAAAGTAGGAGCTTCTGCACTGCAAAAGAAACAATGATTAGGATTAAAAGACATCCTTCAGACTGGGAGAAAATACTTGTCCACCAATCATCTGACAAAAAACTAATATTCAAAATTATTATATAAAGCCCTTATAAAACATAACACAAAACAAACAACTACATCAAAAAATGGGGGAAAATAGATGAACAAACACTTCTTTAAAAACATACTGATGACCAAATAGAAATTTTAAAAAAGTGCTTTCCATCAATTTTCCTTTAGGAAAACGCAAATCAAAACAACAATGAAATATTATCACACACCAGTGATACTAGTATACATAAAAAAGAATAAAAATAACCAGTGTTGAAATGGATATGGGGAAAAAGGAACTTTAGCCTTTATTGATAGGACTGTCAACTGGATCAATCTCTTCTTCTTCTTCTTTTTTTTGGCTTTTGGGTCACATCCAGCGATGCTCAGGGGTTACTCCTGGCTTTGTACTCAAGAATTACTCCTGGCTGTGCTGGGGGGACCATATGAGATGCTGGGAATCGAACCCCGGTCGGTCTCGTGCAAGGCAAACGCCCTACCCACTGTACTATCACTCTAGCCCAAGGATCAACCTCTTTTGAAAACAATATAGATATTTCTTAAAAAACTGAGAATTGAAATTCTATATGACCCAGAAATTCCATTTCTTGACATGTACCCTAAAAGGTACCAAACGCTATTTTGAAAAGATACTCTTTTTTCCTTGTAGCACTAGTCATAATAGTCAAGATCTGGAAACAAGTTGAATGTCTAAGAACAGATGACTGGATAAAGAAACAGAGAATGAAGTACATCATGGAATACTGCTGGACTCTAGGATACAACATTGTGGTTTACCACTGATGGAGCTGAAAGGTATCATGCTGAGTGATGTCAGCCAAAAGGAGAGTGGCAGACATGGAACGAGTTCTTTCGAATATGGGAAATAAAGAAACATGGTATGAGAATAAGAAATAGTCAAAGACAACTGAACTGAGAAGTGGTTTTCAGAGCTACACTTAAAAGGCGAGCAGAGAGTTGGCTGGGAGTGGACCCTAATACAATGACAGAGGTAGGTAGATACTGTGATAGAGGGTGTGGTGTTGGAACATTGTCTGCACAAAAGTCTATCATTAACAATATTATAAATCAGTATTTCAATGTAAAAAAGAAAGAAATGCATACTTTCAAGATTTACACTGCAATCAGAAATTGGATAGAATCCCAACAACTTGCAACAGCCTTCCAGCTCATGCTGCTGCAGGACCCAATTGGACTAAGTAGAAATAGTAATTAAATGTGTTTTAATTCACCAACAGCCCATCACATTTCAAACTGAAAGAAAGCTTGTGGTATGTTTCACTAGCATTTAAGGTACACTGTGAAGAGTGACACCTGATTTTCAACTCCTTACTCCATTGAGGAAATAATTTCAATAAATCATGAGAAATGAAATTCACATGAGATTCTGTCTTGAAGGATTTAGTAGATAATCTACCAGCAAACGTATAATAGACATCAATGTAACCACTTTCCAAACAAAGGGACATGGTGGTAACAAGAACTCTGCAGATAAACTTCCTATCAATTTAGAACATAATTCAAAGTCTGAAACATCCAAAGAAACACATTCCCGTGGCTTAGAACCCAGCAAGTCCACAAACTTAGAGCTGTTCCTTTTCTCAATGCTCAAAACTAATCCACACAATTTGTCCTCCATTAGTCTCAGGCATAATACAACTATGCAGATGGGATTTCCTTCAGCACCCTGTGGTCACTGGAATAAATGCATAACCTGATAAGAGAAAGGTAGTAACCAATGTCATTCCCAAGGCCAAACGCACATGACAACCCTCTGGGACAGAAGATAACAAGAGCATGATTGAGCATGTGCCAGAGGGTGTGAATCAGAAGGAAGAGCAGATTGCCTGGAAATAATCACAGGCGGAAAAGAAAAATTGGTTTCCAACAAGTTTTAACCATTCCATTGACAGATATTTCTGTGCAATCTGCTAATTATTTCAATATTAGGCAAACAATAACAAGGAAAACATGTCAAACAATAACAAGGAAAACGTGTCAATATGCCTGGTATATAAGAACTGTGGCAAGAGGGGGTCTTCCAAACTCCAGAACCTCACCCACCAGAACTCTCACCATGACCGGCTCCTGTTGCGGCTCCACCTGCTCTGAGGAGGGCTGCTGCCAGCCCAGCTGCTGCCAGCCTTCCTGCTGCAGGACCACCTGCTGCACCACCAACTGCTGCAGTGTGCCCAGCTGCTGCAGCCCGTGCTGCAGCCCCTGCTGTAGCCCCTGCTGCAGCCCCTGCTGCCGGCCCTGCTGCAGCCCCTGCTGTAGCCCCTGCGGCTCCAGCGCCAGCTGCTGTGGCTCCAGCTGCTGCCGCCCCTCTTGCTGCTGCATCTCCAGCTGCTGCCGGCCCTGCTGCTCCAGCTCCAGCTGCTGCGGCTCCAGCGGCTGCCGCACCTGCTGCTGCCTGCGCCCGGTGTGTGGCCAGGCGTGCTGCTGCACCACCTGCTACCGCCCCACCTGTGTCATCTCCACCTGCCCCCGCCCCATGTGCTGCGCCATTCCCTGCTGCAGCTGCTGAATGTCTCCCTGTAATTTCTGACATTTGGTGATGTCATTGCAAATTCATCAAAATGTGTCAGAGCCAACCTGTGACTGGGGGGTAGACGCTGCCAACTGTTCTACTGACTTGACATATAAAATTAGCTTTCAGTTCTTTGAGGAAATGACAGATGAAAACACACTGCGAAAAGATTTAACCCAAGTCAAGTGTTACCTTTAGACCGGTAAGACTTTCATTGAAGTAGACACTGTGATAAAATCTGTTGTGACATCATTTCCATGTGTTTTTAATAAACATCAATTTGCCTCGATATTGATCTTCTGGTTTGTAATGATTTGGTGTGTGTTTGTCTTTATCATTTCATCCAAGAATGATCTTATTTCAAACTTCATATCATATGTGCAAAAAACCACTTAGTGATGTTGGAATTGAGACTCTACTAGTTAGTTATCATATGAAGCAGGCAGTTTTTTAAACCCCTTACGACATGTAAAGCATTTATCATAGTGTGGGATACATAATGTAAGCTTCCAATAAACATCAAGTCTATTTTATTATTGAAACACGACCCTTGGTTGACATAGTATCTTAGCACAGGTTTCCTGTGACAGAATGGCAAAGAAAGTATAATTGTTTTACTATTCTCCTTTATTCAAAACAATAGATGAGTATATATCTCAAATGTTCCGTAAAAACTCCAATGAGTTGAGCACCACGAAGTCATCCAAGTTAGAGTTAATTTAGTTCCACTTTAAGTTTATGTGGCCATAAAATTGCACAAATTTTACTTAATTCGAGTAATTTTTCTTTCCTTCTTCCCTATTTTCCCTTCTTCCTTCTCTCTCCTTCCTTCCTTCTTCTTTTATCTCTAAACAAAAAAAAATATTTTTTTAGAACACACACATTTTAAACATCACTCTTTCTGATCTTCTTTAAAATGTTTTACAGAATATAGTCATGTATTTTCATTTAATAAAATTAATCCTTTTATCCTCCCTTCTCTTGTAACTACTAATTATAGGATTCAGGCATGAGTTTTAGGATTATACTTTATTGGCTGGAACTAGATCAAAGAACATAGACCTTGCACTATATTCTTTATTATGTGAGACTTGCAATTTCCTGTTTTTTGGGGGGATGAACCCCAAATATTTTTTAAAATCAATTTATTGATTGATTGAATCACCATGAGAGCAGTTACAAAGATTTTGGGTTTAAGTCTCGGTCATACAATGATGGAACACCGTCCCTTCACCAGTGCACATTTTCCACCACCAAAACCCCCAGTATACCCCCATCCCACACCTTACCCCTACCTGTGTGGCAGATGATTTCCACATGACTGTCTCTCTCTCTACTTTGATTACATTCAATATTTCGACATCCTGGTTTTTTTTGTTTTAAAGAAAAACTGACATAGAAGATACAGAATGGCACACTGAATCTGAGTAATAGAAGGACAATTTTCCAGAGCATAGATAGAGTTAGAGAAGGAGTAATTCAGGGTCCAGGACTCAGAGGAATAAAGAGTTGTTACCCTTTGGCCAGAAGACTCACAGGGATTTGGGTGAAGACCGTGATGGACAAAACTTCCTATGGCCACTAACTCCAGATACTCATACACAGTATCATGGAGAGTCACGGTGCTCAAAATGGTCCAACACTGATACTGGCAATACTGTGATAGAGAAAGCTATGGTAGCAATAATACTATACATGGGAAAGTATGGCTGGGCTGATGATTATATGTTCCCATCAGCTTTAACTGAGCAGTAGCTGGGGATGCATTTTAAGTGAATGATATAGTCACAAGATCTTCCTTTCACTGTTTCAGTTGACCCAATTGAATATGTACCTTAGGAACTTATTTTCAGTCTCTACTAGATGGTAAATACTAAGCAAGATGAATTTTCATTAGAGCCCAAAGAGCCATACTTTGAAAGGAAATAACTGACGCTAGAATTTTAATTCCCATGAGCTCCTTTTAGCAGACCTGTCTGACCAGTGGAAACAAAGGCAGTTCTTTGAGGTTAGTAGCAGATGCTTGGTAATTAAACAAGGTTGTTTCCCTGATTGCTGTGCCTATAACTAATATCAAAGACGAGAAGAGTAACGAGTGCAACAATGGATAAATATTTCTATTTGTTTCTTATGTGTTAAATATCTCCAAAGGGATTCACATAAAAACTGGAAATTGCCTGTCTTCAAGGAGTTGACCTATGGCTCTGGGAAGAGATGTGGGCAGAAGACCTTTCACTTTATCTCTAGTTTTTGTTGTTGTTTTTGAACCAGACCTGGCAGTGCTCAGGGCTTACTCTTGAATTTTTTTCCCCCAGAATCACTCCTGGTGGTGCTCAGAGGATCATATATAGTTCTGTGGATGAAACTGGGGTCCACTGCAGATAAGGCAAGTGCCTTACCTCTGTACTATCTCTCTGACCCCAAATATTACTTTTAAAATGTGATATATACATAAATTAATGATAAGCAGATCTCTAAAATAAAACTTTAAATATAAGTACGGGCTGCAATTCCAACCAAGTTGCAGAAAACAGCAAGATTTCATCTTTTCTTACAATGCACTCTATTTTGTCTACATCACATCTTCTTTATCTACTCATCTGTGATTGGACATTTGAATTTTTTTCTACATCCTAGCCATTGTACTAGTCACTGCAATGAGCATAGTTGTGCATGTATTTTTTCAAATTAATGTTTTCATGTTTAAGGCATGGATACCAAGAAACAAAACTGTTGGATCATATGGAAACTATAATTTTACATTTTATTTACTAATTTATTATTATTATCATTAATTGGGGGCCACAGCCAGTGGTACTCGGATTTACTCTTGATCTGGCTTGAGAAGCCATGTAGGGTGCTGCTGGGGATCAAACTCAGCTCTCACACACGCAGCCTTATCTGCTGTATTATCTATCTATCCAACCCCTTATTCACTCTTACTTCTGAAAGAAATCTTCATACTGTTTTCCATAAAAGGTGAAACAATGCCATATTCTGTTCAACACTGACTGAGGATTCCCTTTCCACCACTTGCCAAAACTTGTTTCTGATCCTTTAAATGTATTTCTGTCTCACTGGCAGGAGGAATTATTTTATTATTGTTTTTATTTGCGTTTCCCTAATAATAAGTGATGATGGATATATTTTATATGACTCCTGGCTGTTCATATGTCATCTGGGGAAGTGTCTGCTCATGTCCTCTCCTTATTTTTGATGGGATTATAGGTTTTGCTGTTGGTTTTATGAGTGCCTTTTATGTCTTGGATATTAGCCCTTTTTCTAGTCTCATTTAGTGTGTAGTGCACAAACACTTTCTTCCATTTAATAGGGTATCTTTTTATTGTAGCCTGAGTTTCCTCTACCACGTAAAAATTCACTTAAATTATCAAGAAGAGGGAAGGGGAAGAAGAGGGACAGGGAAATGATAGGTGGACTAGAAGTTACAGAAGAACAGTAGTGGATGGAGTTGGACACTTTGCTGGTGGCAGGATGCAGTAAACGTACATCAACATCAAAATCACAAATATCAACAACATTTTAACTATGTTACCTTCATTATGATAGTGAAAAATTAATTATATTTTTAAAATATAAAAATATTCCCCCAGATACTATTTCCACTTTCTTTTCTTATCCAAGACAATATTAAACATCATTTAAGGGTTTTGGTACTGATTACCCCGCACCAGGCTGTATTCACCAGCGCAACTCAGAAGGGGGAGGGTTGAGTTTCCATCCCCACCCCAGCAGAACCCCAGCAGCCAAAAACCTCCAGAACCTAACTGCAGCCATGCTCAAGGCTGCTCTCCACAGGCTTCGACGAACCTCAGCTATGAGGGAACCTACAGAAAACCCAGGTATGTGGGACCCATGACTGAGATCTCCAAGCTTGCTCAGAGTGGGACTGGGCTTCCTCCGTAGTTTTCCAGTAGCTTGGCAATCACAGCCACAAAATGCCCCCAGCACCACATAATCTCATCAATAGCCAAGATCCAGAGACTCTGAAATAAAGCTCCCGGAAGAGAGAACCATAAATTGACCTGAACCATGGCCACATGCTCAGTTGAGTGACCTCTTACACTCTAGCCCACTGAAATACCAAAAGTAGCACATATTTTTTTGGGTTAAACATACAGGCCTTTATACAAGGGCTTAAATGGCTCCACGATGAAATACAACAATCCTCAGACACTTTTCTTTTATGGTGGTGGGTGGGTTCACAGTGGTGGGATTGGTGTTCAAATATTGAATGTAATGAACTATTGTGAACAGCTTTATAAAAATAAAATAGAAAAAAATATTTTGTGTGTATTTCTTACAAAAGAGATTATTTTCTTTGAATATATTATCTAAGGTTCAAGCGCAAGCATCTATGGAGGTGAACAGAGAGGAGCTACCTGCAGTCTATAGCTGAAGTCAGTGGGCCTGACTGGAGAATGGATATTAGCTGAAGTAGACCGGGCAATGGGAGAGCAGTTTCTAGCCCCTTAGGAAAGCTTACAAGTAATGATAGCATCAAATCATAATTTAATGCCATAATTTGAGGTCTTTTCTAAAAATTTAGTTTTACTACTTATATTGCTAAGAGAAAATTTAAATTATCCAATTACTTTTTAATTAAATACAAATGATGTTTAAGTCATAGAGGTAAAATCCAAGGCAATTGTTTATTTTTATCTTATTGCAATGTAAGTCATGTCATTGTGAAGGAACTACATAATATTTCAATTTGAATTTTTCAAAAATATATAATGATCATACCAGTTCCTAAAAATAAGGGGGAAAATATCACATGAATATTAGATGTAAAAAAGTTCCTAGATCCTTGAAAGGAAATATAACTGAAGTCCCCACACTGTATGTAGGTTGTTGTGCTTTTATTCCAATTACAGAAATGTGCTCAATACCCAACTCCAAGAGCATGGAGAAGCAAGGAAAGAAGAACAGCAATCCCAAAATCCATTCCATTTCCTTATCCTGGAGAGAACAGATTTAGTGCATAATCATGTTGAATATTTCATTCCAGCCTTTTTTTTTTTTTTTTGCTTTTTGGGTCACACCCAGCAATGCACAGGGGTCACTCCTGGCTCATGCACTCAGGAATCACCCCTGGCGGTGCTCAGGGGACCATGTGGGATGCTGGGATTTGAACCTGGGTCAGCCGCGTGCAAGGCAAACGCCCTACCCGCTGTGCTATCACTCCAGCCCCTCCATTCCAGCCTTTTTATGCAAATGTATCTTTTTGTTTTAAGTGGCTTAGGTTTTTAAAAAACGCAAGTTACCCTTTCTTATCTATCCTTTGCAATTTTTAATTATTTGCTTTGGGCAGCTGGGGGGAAGCATTTTATATGTAGAAAGTCACAAACTATATAAACAATTCAACTTATATATATTTTTACTTTTGTGGAAATCCCCCTTCTGCCTCTATTTTCAATTTGGTCCAAGTCTCGATAATTCTTTCTTTGAAATAGCATTCTGATGCTCATTGTTTTTACTTGATGTTGAGGCTATACAACTCACTTTGCCCTTACTACAAACTTGTAAGCAATATCTTCCCTGCCACCAAATCCCAGTTTATTCTGTCATTTGATATGAAAGAGCAAAAGTTAAGAAAAATTGCCAAAAGAATAGAAATATTATATATCATTAACTATCTCATTCTTATATATTCTATATATCCCATAAATATTCTATATGCATATATAGATATATTTTATATATTCTGCACTATAGCACTGTTGTCCTGTTGTTCAACAATTTGCTTGAGTGGGCACCAGTAACATCTCCATTGTGAGACTTGTTACTGTTTTTGGCATATCAAATACACCATGGGTAGCTTGCTACCACGCTCTGTCGTGTGGGCGGGATACTCTCAGTAGCTTGCAGGGCTCTACAAGAGGGAGGGAGGACTCAAACCACGGTCAGCTGCTGCAAGGCAAATGCCCTACCCGCTGTGCTATTGTTCCAACCCATATAACCTATATCACTGTATCACTGTCATCCTGTTGCTCATCGATTTGCTGAAGTGGCACCAGTAATGTCTCCATTTTGAGACTTGTTGTTATGTTTTTGGCATATTGAATATGCCATGGGTATCTTGCCAGGCTCTGCTGTGTGGGCGGGATACTCTTGGTAACTTGCCGGGCTCTCCGAGAGGGATGGAGGACTCAAACCCTGGTCAGCCATGTGTAAGGCAAATGCCCCACCTGCTGTGCTATTTCTCCAACCCATATATCCTATATAGTCTCTATATATTCTGCATATAAGTAAAATACATATATATACATATATATAAAATTCCTGTCTAGAGTATTTAATGGATTCCTATCTCCTGTCTCTTCTGGAACTCAAGGCTGCCACAATCACTTTTGCATTCTATCAATCTCACGTCATCTCTCATGATTTCTTAAAGTAACCTTCTGTACATCATCCCAAACCAGGGTTATTCCAATCTCAATCTCAATAACTGCTCCTTTGGAATCCCATTTCTATCCATCCATGTAAATAGCATGTGTTCTCCAGTATTTATTTGATGGCATGAAGTCTTTGCTCATTAAAAAGAAATCTTCCTTATAAAGCAAAAAGCACAGTATTTTATTTTTATTTTTTTTATCTTTTATTAATAAAAGTCCAATTTTTTTTAATTTATTTATTTTTAATTAGAGAATCACCGTGAGGGTACAGTTACAGATTTATACACTTTTGTGCTTATACTTCCCTCATACAAAGTTTGGGAACCCATCCCTTCACCAGTGCCCATTCTCCACCACCCGTAAACCCAGTGTCCCTCCCACCCTCCCCAATCCCATCTCCCCCCCACCCCACCCTGCCACTGTGGCAAGGCATTCCCTTCTGTTTTCTCTCTCTAATTAGCTGTTGTGGTTTGCAATAAAGGTGTTGAGTGGCTGCTGTGCTCAGTCTCTAGCCCTCATTCAGCCCGAAACTCCCTTCCCCCACATGGCCTTCGACTACAATGTAGTTGGTGATCGCTTCTCTGAGTTGACCCGGAACGTGAGGCCAGCCTCGAAGCCATGGAGTCAACCTCCTGGTACTTATTTCTACAGTTCTTGGGTGTTAGTCTCCCACTCTGTTATTCTATATACCATAGATGAGTGCAATCTTTCTATGTCTGTCTCTCTCTTTCTGACTCATTTCACTCAGCATGAAACTTTTCATGCCCATCCACTTAACTACAAAATTCTTGACCTCCTTTTTTCTAACAGCTGCATAGTATTCCATTGTATAGATGTACCAAAGTTTCCTCAACCAGTCATCCGTTCTGGGGCATTCGGGTTTTTTCCAGATTCTGGCTATTGTAAACAGAAGCACAGTATTTTATACTGAGATTAAAGAATTGAGTAATGCATAGAAGTCAGATACATAGTGCATTTTTGGTAGAGAAGAAGAATAAAGAACAAATGATACGCACTCCTTTTGTCAAGTCTCATGTGAGCCATGCATTCAGTTATCCTTACCAGTTATCCTTCACCTATGAGTTCAAATACCATTTTCTTCCAGTATACTCTTTGCTCCATACAAAGCAGTCTTTCCTCCCTTGCACTGCATAGTGTTTTGTTTATATGGGGACTCTACCATAATCATTCTCTACCAGAAAGGCACTTATGCACCTGACCCCCTCTTGAATAAAAACCACATTAAGGTAGGTACTATGCTTACTCAGTTCTTTAACTTCAGAAGTAAGCCCTGAGACCATTGGGTACGCCCTCCTCCCAAATAAAGCAAGCATTTTTAAAAATATCACATAGTTTTGAGGGCTAGAAATTTAGAAGTGACATATCAAGGATTCACATGAGGTTGCAGGCAAGTTGTTGGCCAACTTTGCTTTCATTTTTCAGGGATAAACATTCACTTCCAAGGTCACTTATGTAGTTGCTGTTAAGAGCCCTCAGTTCTTCACCATTTAGACTACACTTTGTCATTCCACCTCCACCTCTCCATAGTGAGTGATCTGAGAAATCAAGAATGATAAGAAGAAAATTAAGATGGAAGCCACAACTTTCACAGATAACTTAATCAATAGTGGGGCATTCCTTCTCCAGAGAATCATAATGCCCAGCTCACACTCAAAAGGGCAGGAGATACACAAAGACATGAATACTTCAGGAAGGTATCATTGTTTGGGGGTGGAGGGGTCATCTTAGAGGCTGCCTCCTGCACTCTATAAGAAAAGCTGCTATTTTTAAATTTTTAGTTAATGAATCACCATGAGATACAGTTACAAAGCTTTCATGTTTTAACTTCAGTCATGCAATGATCTAACACCCATCCCTCCACCAGTGCACATTCTCCATCACTAATGACCTCAGTATACCCTCCTCTTTCCAACTTTCCCCCTGCCTCTATGGCAGACAATTTCCTCCATACTCTGTCTCCACTTTTGGGCATTATGGTTTGCAATATAGATAATGGGAGGCTATCACGTTTGGTCCTTTATCTACTTTCAGCACACAAGAGAAGCTGCTATTTAAACTGTAAACGGGGTGTTAGCATCATCCAACTCTAGACTCGAGGTGGTTTCCTGTATGCACGAAGCTTAATATCTAAAAAGAAGCCCTCTGTCATCAGAGCTGCAGAAGACTACTATGTGCCTAAGTTGAGAGTGAAATGACAACCATGAGAATTTAGAAAATTCTAATTTAGAAAAATTTAGAATTTTTAATTTAGAATTAAAAATTTAGAATTTAGAAAAATCAGAAAAGTAAAAAAGAGATTCTTTAGTTCTGTTAACTTTTGATTGTAGTTTTCTCATTTCTCAATTCTTCCTTTCTTGTATCTGTGCCATTTTTTTTCTTTGAGTTCATTAAACATCTTCAGCATGATATCTCTAAAGTCCTTCTGGGAGATATTATAGAGCTGGTTACTACAGTTACGTCTTCCAGACTGTGTCTTCACTAAGCTTGGTGGGGTTCTAAGCTGCTTGTGTCTGTTGCGGTCTGATAATATTTTTAATTACCTTTTGATTTCTGGAAATAAAATTGTTTCCACCTTTTTCAAGTATTTATATTGCTTCTACCAGAATGTAGACCTGTGAACCAAAGAGATAATTCAGGACCTCAGACAATTGCTTTGCATGTGCTTATGCTAGTTCCATCCCAAGTACCGCAAATTGTCCCCTAAGCACCACTACAAGTGATCCCAGAGCATAGAGACATCTGTGGCTCAACCCTCCCTTCCATGTTTCCCAAAATAAATAGTACCAGGGGAAAAAAAGGTGGATTTGTTCATACCAAAATCAGCCGATCAGACTGATGAATTTCTGTGGAATTTTATGGACCAAAGCAGTTTAAATGCTTACTGCATTAGTTTTAAGTATGTTTTATTATGTTTGTACAAAAATAGTTCCTATAAGGTATAATTTATTATATGATTTAGAATTTCCCCACAAAGCTATAAGCTATTCACTCTTAATACCTTAGCTCTGTGGGAAATGATTTTTTAAATCCACATTCCTTTTGGTAGTTTTTTTGCTTTTTATATTTAGAAAAAGAGTTCAAGCTTTTAGAATAATACCAAGAGTAATACAAAGAATTCTCTTATACCATACAACTTTTACCTAGATTCAACATTTTTACTTATCTTCTCTTTCTAATAGATATAGGTAAAGAGTAGATAAATAGGTAGGTAGACAGATTATAGATAGCAAGATATTCATGCAGCTAGCATAACATACTGAGAGTATAGATATTTTCTTGCACAGTCTTGGTCAAGTTAATGATTAAGTGAAATGTTTATGGGACATTAGATACTTCTCGTAACTCAAACCCCTTTTTCGTCCAAATGTTGCCAATCTTCCCAATAACATACCATAAAGATTTTTTTATAGATATTCATGTATTTAGGCGTTATGTTTGTTAGGTTTCCTTTTTTCAATATCTCTTTACATGAGGTTATTTTAACATTACTTTAGGAGATTATATGGTATTATATGGAATTTTATGGAATTTTCCATTATATGGAATTTTCCTTATTCTGTTTGGGTTCGATGTTTCCTCATACTTATTTTCAGGCAATACATTTCGACAGGAACACTCATCAGCAATGTAATATGTGACTTACAGACACATGACAATTTATTGTCTTTTTAGTGATGTGAACCTTGATTCCAAGATGAAGTTAGTGTTCCTAACTTAGTTAGTATTAAAGTTAGTATTTGTCCCTCTAACATGGATAAAGAAGTTATGGGGAAAATTTTTATGAGTTTAAATATCTTGTTCCCCATCAAATTTTTATGGGCAACTATTATGGTATCCTTGGTGATATTTAATAGAATCAATTTTTATTATGAGAGTTTATGTGAGTTTGTGATTCTACATTTTTCTTTTACATCATTAGTTTACATTCTACTGTTATGGGTAACTTTCTCATTTTCTTTTCTTAACCTCGATTTGATTAGTTGAGTATGGAATTATACTCAATAATTCTCATGTTATTTGACAGTTAACTGTTCTCAAATGTGTCTGATATTTCAAATCAATAGTACATTAGCTTTTTAAAAACCTATTATTTGCTTTGATGCTCAAAGCAAATTTGGGGCCAATAAGTCCTTCAAAGTGATTCCAAACACCTTTAAGTACTTAACAATGTGTCACTGGTAACAGTTTCAAACTGAATACAGGAAGCAATACTGAGTGTCTCCTTGGAAGTAGTCAAGCCATTATCTATGATAGTTCATGACTCAGATAGAATCCAACTTCCTCATGGCTCACAGGTAACTCACAAAGCCAAACTTTCTTCTTTCTGTTGCCTCTCTCTTGACATCAAAAGATACTTCAGCATCATAAGAACAGTTTGTCCAGAGATCATCACAGAGTGATACACAGATCACAGGCCAAATACCAGGGGCTGGATTCATATAAATTCCTGAAAAACAAGGAAACAGGAAAATAAAAGATAAACAACATTCTGAGAAAGATCAGATGGAATCCATCTTAACACACCAGGAAAAGGAAATGTCACTTTCCTTCGTCTTAAAATACTTCACCAAAAAAACACAACTACCTAATTCCATTACAAATACTTCCTTAGGAAGATGAAGTAGTAAATACTCCAGACCACGGGTCGAGCAGCCTGAGCAGAGTATAAAAGGGGACGAGCAGCAGAGGGACTTTCAAATTCACCAAACTCCCCCTCTGAACTCACATCAGAACCTCCAGCCTCTGACACCATGACCGGCTCCTGTTGTGGCTCCACCTGCTCTGAGGAGGGCTGCTGCCAGCCCAGCTGCTGCCAGCCTTCCTGCTGCAGGACTACCTGCTGCACCACCAACTGCTGCAGCGTGCCCAGCTGCTGCAGCCCCTGCTGCAGTCCCTGCTGTAGCCCCTGCTGCAGCCCCTGCTGCCGCCCCTGTTGTAGCCCCTGCTGCCGGCCCTGCTGCAGCCCCTGCTGCCGGCCCTGTGGCTCCAGCGCCAGCTGCTGTGGCTCCAGCTGCTGCCGCCCCTCTTGCTGCTGCATCTCCAGCTGCTGCCGGCCCTGCTGCTCCAGCTCCAGCTGCTGCGGCTCCAGCGGCTGCCGCACCTGCTGCTGCCTGCGCCCGGTGTGTGGCCAGGCGTGCTGCTGCACCACCTGCTACCGCCCCACCTGTGTCATCTCCACCTGCCCCCGCCCCATGTGCTGCGCCATTCCCTGCTGCAGCTGCTGAACCCAACCCCATGATTCCCACGTCCTGTGATCTTTGCCCTCACTAGTGTTGACTTTCCCTTTGTGCCGATCCTCATGGAGTGGAGGTGATATCGTTCCACTGAACTGGCCTCGGGATTCCACTGAGGAACCAGGCCCTGTTGTTGAAGATGGATATTGAGCACACCAGTTCTTCCATGCCAGATTTCCCCCTTTACTTTGATCATTGGTTAGCTCGTTCCTTTAACTTCCCTTTTAAAGGATTGTCTGTAACAGGACGCAGTCCTCAGCCAAAATAAAATTACATTTCTCTGCATAAAAATGTCAATGTGATTGTTTTTTCCTTAAGATTTTTTCTGTATTTATTAGATAAGTGTATTGACTGTATACATGGATTTGTGTATAAGAGTAAAAGAACATGCTACATACTTCAGGTGTCACACCAGCTTTCAGAATGATTCCATGTACTGTCTTGCACGCTCTGCGTGTTTATTTTTATACAGGCACTCGGTGACGTGGACGGCCTCCAGACAGCTAATCTGGTATATATTGATTATGCCACTATTTACAATAAGATTAAGCCAGGTTCCAGACTTTTGTCTTTAGATGAGAACATTTCCAAAGTATGTGCTTTAAGGAAACTGACTGATAACTCTGATGAATGAATGAATGAAGTCCTTGTGTTTGGGGACATCAGAGTTCTATTCAGTTCCTGGCAATTGTTTATATGCGGAAATGCAGGTTTTTCGCTTTCGCTGAAAAACAAGTCTAGTCACTGACCCTTCCAAATGCTTATATCTTAGTTAATTCATTTGAAAGTTTTTTGAGCTTTCATTAATGTGGGAGACATTATTATATATACTGGGGTAATAGTCGAAACCAACAAATACCGCATTAATGGAGTTGACATTCTAGTAGAAAGCCTCAACAAAAATCACTAGCATGTTTACTCGTAAGTATTCCTTATATAATTTTGTTGGAAAAAACTTATATGTGAATATTTTTCAATTTAATTATTTATATTTTAGGGGCTAGAGGGATAGTGCAGTGGGTAGAACATTTGCCTTGCACATAACTGACCCAGGTTCGATTCCCAGCATCCCATATGGTCCTCCAAGCACCACCAGGAGTAATTTCTGAGTACCAAGACAGGAGTAAACCCTGTGCCTCACTAGTGTGACCCAAAAAGCAAAAAAAAGAAATCATTTATATTTTATATTGGTACTTAAGGGCCCCTAGTTACTCCCAGCAGTGGTTGGCCTATTGATTCGAACCGGCAGTTCAGTGTGTGACCTGGGTGATGCCCAGGGACCACCAGGGCTATACATGATGATGCTCTAGGATCTATGGAGCACTAGGAATCAAACTCAGACCCTCCCACATGCTAAGCATGTTCTCTACCACTTGAGTCATATCCCCATTTTAAAAAATGTCATCCTCATAGTCAGAGCAGAATAATGTTTTCCAGTGTCTGGGAGAATAGGTGAAATGGGCAGAGGTTGAGCAAAAAGTACAAAGTTGCAGTTACAGAAGATGAATACGTCCAGACCTCTTGTGGAAAACATGGCTATAATTTATAACAATGGACTGAATACTGGAAATTTGGGGAGAGTTGATTGTTAGTGATCTGGTCAAAAATAACTGTGTGACTTCTCATTGTTCTCGCCTGTGACCTCTCACTGTCAGTCAGCTTTTCTGTAGTCATCATCACGATGTATACCAAATTATCTCCTTTGATGTTTAAAAGACCTGCAATTTGATATAAAATATACAGTAGGTTGGAGTGATAGCACAGCAATAGGGCGTTCGCCTTTCATGCAGCCAACCCGTGTTCAATTTCTCTGCCCTTCTCGGAGAACCCGGCAAGCTACCGAGAGTATCGCGCCTGCGCGGCACAGCCTGGCAAGCTACCCGTGGCGTATTCGATATGCCAAAAACAGTAACAATAAGTCTCACAATGAGAAATGTTACTGGTGTCCGCTCGAGCAAATCTATGAGCAACGAGATGACAGTGACAGTGACAGTAGAAATATACAAATAAAAAAGTAAGAAGCCAGTGGTCTACACTAGATCTAGTCTTCTCCAACCCCACTCCCCAGCAGTGCTCAGTCTTTCTTTGTCTTCTCTCCTGTTTGCACTCTTCGCATTGTTCCTCTGAGCAGCTTATGCCTCTTCACGCGCACAGACACACGGCTGCATGTGGTCCTCTCCTTCAAATGTTCTTCCCCGGATGTTCCTCTGGGAAGCTGCTACATTCCCCTGCAGCTCTCTGTCTTTGAATTTTAGCATTCACATGATGAACAAGGAGTCCCTGCCTATCCATTCCACTTCAGATTAAAATTTCAATGTAGGATTTCCCCACTGATTTTCTATTCCTACTGCCATGGTGAAAGGAATCTCTCTGAAGAAACCAGAGAGCACAAGGAGGAATGGAGAGGGAAAACAATTTTATTGATGCGAGTGGGCTCAGGTCAGTTCTCACCAAAAGGACTGACTCCCAAACAGCTGAGGATTTTGTCACTCCGTTATAGGGGTCTGCACTTCTAGTTGGGGAGAGGAACCTGCAGGGCCAGGGATTGTATATTTTCTAAAAATAAAATATGAAAGGGCCACGAGCACAGCAGCTCTCTTTCCCGCCACCTTCATCCAGTAGTCTCACGCCACTTTCCCCACCCCGGGGAGGCCGATGGCAATGGGCAGGCAAAGGAAGGAATGAGTGCCAGGCTGGTTGGTGTCAACTGTAGTTCATTCCATTCCCATCTCCATTCTCCTCTGATTCTCCTCCTGCTTCTTCCTCCCCCACGGTACTTCATTCTCTGTCTGGATCCCACTTCAATCTCCTTCTGGCCCTCTCCTTCTCCTTCTCCTTCTGGCTCTGGATTCCCTAGCCCACTCTTATAGCCTAGTTAAATCCCAAAGCATGAGGGGTTGGGGCTTTCACATTGGTGTGGTCACAATCAATAGGGGTAAAGTCTTTCCCTCAGGGATGCTTTTTCTAGGACAGATACTCATTCAGCAGGACAGCCCACCCAAGAGCAGAATCCCATGGACAAATTCTGTCATGATCCAAAAAGTAATAACTAGATTCTAACACTGCTAGGGTTAGAAATGATTAATCCCTCCTGAGCACTGTAGTCTGAGTTTGTGGTGAGATGTCTCCAGGAGAGCCACTCTATAAGCTCAATGTATCTCTTACTGTGTCCATACAAAATAACTAATATTAAGAAGTAGAATTAAGATGTTAATTAAGTTATTGGACTAAGGAAAGGAGAAAAACACTTTAAGAGGTATTTTGCCCATGAGCAAAGGAAAGGGCATTTGCCCATTTCTTATGTTGATTTGCTTCCTGTCTTCCCGTCAGGGTGTGGTGGCTACCCCCAATGTGGAGAGAGTCAGTTGTGGGGAGGGAGGGAGGGAGAGAGAGAGAAAGAAAGAGAGAGAGAGAGACCAGGGCAGCAAGATGGAGCACGGAGACTAGCAAGGGGAACAGAGGGAGAAGAACGTAGGGAAAGAATGCAGGAGCAGGCACGTGGAGAGACAAGAGACCAGACTGCGAGAGGGAGCTCAGAGAGATGAGCAGGAGAGACAGGAGACAGGAATGAGGGCCAGTGTGAGACTAGAATGAGGGGCTCAGTGAGACTGGAACAGGCGCGTAGAGAGAATGGAATAAACGGCAACTGATTATCAACGAGCTTGGCCCTCATTTCCTCCTTTGTCTGCCCATGGCATGGGCCACTCTGGGTGAGGGAGCGACCTAAGTCCACTGAACCCGGGCAGTGAGAGAGAGGGCCACGGAGCTCCCTAGCTGCCCTGAGAATACACAGGATCATTTCCCAAGAAGTGCAGAACAAGTAGATTTTAGGTGCAACTTGATGACTGCCTTGTGGTGCTGATGCAGGCAGACAGCGAGGGAGGGAAAGGCTCCCATGGCAATGGAATTCCTGGGAAATAATAAAACCAATAGCCCTGAGGCTACAAAAAGGCCACTTTGCAGAATCAAGACTGCAAAGGTCTGATAAGGCTTGACCTGATGCCAACAGACCCAGAGAAGGGTGGACCCTACTCCCAGAAAAGCTCCAGCAGGAACAGAGGCCAGGAAAGGAATTTCCAAGAAGGCCAGCGAGCATTTCCAATTCCACCCCTTTGGCAACTAACCTGGCAATAGACTTTTACCTAGGTAGAAGCCCCATGTGAGGGTAAGTTGAAGAAACCCTATAAGAGCCACCTCGAACAAAAGAGAGGCACACATATGCTGTCCCATTCCATGTGCTGTTGTGCCCTCATGGCTGAGCACATGTGGTACCCGAGTGTAAAATATATAAAAATGCGCACAAGTGGGAGGGTGCGATGTGATGTGTGTTGTATAGTTCGCGGGCTCTCAGGGCGGTGTTCTCTCTCTCTCTCTCTCTCTCTCTCTCTCTCTCTCTCTCTCACACACACACACACACACATGTTCGGGGCTCTCGAGCCACTGTGTATAGACCGGATCAGAATGGCTCCTCCTTGTGCTCTGCTTCTGTGTGTGCTGCTGTGGTCTCTTCTGTCTATCTCTGTTTTTGTCTCTGTAGTCTCTCCTGTGGTCTCTTCCGGTCTCTCTGTCTCTGCTTCTGAGTCTTCTCTCTCATTTCTGTGTCTTCTCTGCTGCTTTTGTGTCTTCCCTCTTGCTTCTGTGTCTTCCCACTCTGTGCCTTCCCTCTTGCTTCTGTGTCTTCCCTCTTGCTTCTGTGTCTTCTCTATTGCTTCTGTGTCTTCCCTCTCTGTGTCTTCCCTCTTGCTTCTTCCTCACTTCTGTGTCTTCCCCCTTGCTTCTTCTGTGCTCTTCTTCTGTGTCTTTCTGTGTCTTCTCCTACAGTCTTAGTTTATATAACAATCACATAAGGCAGTAACACAAAAGTGAGTTGAATATTAACAGATCAACAAAGAGGGGTAAGACCACTTCTCCAGGAGATTAACAAAATCTCATCTAAGGACATTACTCCAGATTAGTAATCTGGAGACCCACTCAAGGGTGGGATCCAAACAAGGGTGTGGACATGTAATGCGATTCAGAGAGAACTGCTGAACTAGAGCTGTTACCGACTGGATTCCACGGGGACGTCAGAAGACCGCGTGGCCGCCCACCAACAAGATGGTCAGACTTCTTCGTCAAAACCCTGAATGAATGGTTTGAGGCACTTCTTGTCCCTGGAGTGAGCAGATATTGGGCTACACTAGCACGTGACAGGGACAAATAGAGACTTTACTGGTGCCTGCTCGAGTGAATCAGAGATCAACGGGAAGACAAGTGAAACAAGTGAGTAAATCTCCTTATTATATTTCTAGCAATGTCCTTCTGTATGAGCACAGTAAGAGATATATCATAGTCTACTTAATTAGTTGTAGTAAATCTCCTAATATTTCTAGCAATGTCATTCTGTATGAGCACAGTAAGAGATACATCAGACTTAAAGTTTGGTTCTTTGTGAGGACATCTTACTATATTTTCTAGGCCACAGTCCTCAGGTCAGGTTAGTCTTCCTAAACCCATCAGGGTCCTAGTCTTTTCGTTACTTTTGGATCATGACAGCATCTGTCTATGACCATGTTCTCAACTTATAGTTGAGTATTGTGGCGCTTTGGCCTGGCCCATTTTGATGCCAGAGTAACTCACAGCTTTCCCTGGGTCCATTCTGTCCCTTGTCAGGACCCTGCTTTTGGGGTGCTAGGAACTAAGGGCAACTGAGTTGAGAAAGCAGATACCCGGGAGTAAATATTATTGGAGTCAATCAACTCCCAAGTTACAAAGCGTAATATTAACTGTCTTCCTGTGTCCATACAGAAAGGACATTGCTTTAAGGTAAACTAAGTTCCCTGTGGCAAGGCTGAAAGGAAAACCCCATGTTATCCTACACCCGAGCACATGTGTCGCTCTTATCTCCCCTCTTGAGATGTGTACTGGGGCTCTGTCTGTCTCTGGGGAAGCAGCATTCACTCTTTAGTGTGTTACTCTCTCTCCTTTTTTCTCCCTCCTTCCCCTTCTAAAAAGCCTCCAAATAGAATCTGTTTTGACTTCACTGCTTCTCTACTCTTGAAATTCCTTTCTGTGAGGTTGGGCAAGAGCCCAGAAACCCTGGGCAAGACCTAGGACTGACTTCCCTCCCCTGCAAAGAGAAAATCCTCACTTCAGCCTGAGTCTGTGGCTCTCAGAGAAATCGGGTGGCTGGGATCAACTCCCATGCTAGAAGACCAAGCAGAAATCAGGCATGGCTTGACGGCCACCTGGTGGGACTGGTGGGGTGGGGGTGGGGGGAGGGTTGGGCTCTGCCCCATGCTGCACGGGGGCTCATCCACAGACTTTATCAGTCCCAACATTCCCAGGAGACTGATAAAGTTCGTGGATGAGGTCTGTACCAGGCTCACCACAGACTTTCATTAGTCCTAGATTTCTCCAGCCACTTCCTGGGTGACCCAGGTGGGTAGAGAGGGAAGTAGTAGATTTCTCTCTCCTCCTCATTTCACATGTCACCTGCAACAGTAAGATTTCACGCATGAAACATTTCAGCACTTCACTCCCCAGCAGAGTGTCAGCTACCTTCCGCCATTGTTCCAATACCCAACCAACCCTTCCACCGCTCCCCCCAAAGAAAAAAAATCTATTTCCTCCTACCCTCATCCCCATCACACTACTGTAATACACTTCCTACTGAAGACAAGTTACCTGTTTCTGTTGCCTTTGGGCATATTGTTCTCCTAATATGCTTTGTTTTACTTTGTGCTATATATCCTGCACATGTGAGATCAATCTGTCTCTCCATCTGACTAGTCTCACTCAGCATGGCACTCTCCAGATCTGGCCACACAGGTGGAAATTTCAGAATATTGTATTTTCTTCTAGAAGAGTGATATTCCACTGTATACACGTACAATAGTTTTTTTTTTTTATCTAGGCATCTGTTCTTGGACATTTGAGTTGTTTTCAGATTTGGGCTATGGAGAATAGTAGAATAATGTGGTGCACTAGTCACAATTACAGCAAGTCTTACTTCTAGTATATCCTATTTTAATGCCTACAGTACAACAAAAAGGCTTGTCAGCTTGTATCCTATTCACCCAAGCAGAATGTCTTGGTTCTTATTATAACACTTTAATGAAGCATTTTACCTATTTCAGAATACATTGCTTTTGTGGGTTTGCCAAAAGACAGGTCAAACTTGCTCAGTATTAGTATACAATGTCTATCTATATTATATATCATAAAGGGAAATATAAATATATATAATGTCTCTTGGAGAGCCCGGGAAGCTACCAAGAGTATCCCACCCACAAGGAAGAGCCAGGCAAACTCCCTGTGGCATATTTGATATGCCAAATACAGTAACAAAACAATAACAGGTCTCAGTCCCTTGACCCTGAAAAGACCCTCCAATCATTGGGAAAAACGAGTAAGGAGAGGCTGCTAAAATTTCAGGGCTGGGACAAATAAAGATGTTTCTGGATCCCACTCGACTAAATCAATGACAACGTGATGACAGTGATACAGTGATATGGTGATCTATCTATATCTATATCTATATATGAATCTTATATATATAAGATTGCTGGAAGAAATAAACTTACCTTATTAAATGGTTCTTTACTATCAAAAGGGAATGATTCAATGCTAATGATAGTGTTATTACAAGGAGATTGGAATGCCTTTGGCAACTACCTGCCTCTCCAAACCTCCAGAAAACCCACTTCAATATTCCCTCATTGTATCCAAGAAATCTCAATGATGAGTCTTACTTCCTACTTCCTTATCAACATTCCACCTGACAGTATTTTTCTTTTTTCCACTTTGACATTAAAAAAAAAAACTCTGGCATTGTAGGAATCATTCTTAAAGTATAATCATGGAGAGTTTTCATCATGTGCTTTTTCTATATATGTACAAAGGAGTGACACATGAAAAAAATCTCAGTAGTAGACTATCATGTGATATTTCCAACTTAAAAGACACATAGGACAGAAGAAACATGAAGGTCTTTCTATATGACTTAACAAGAGTCAATGAATCATAACAATGTAGAAAAGAGGAAATTGTGCTTTTGCTAGGTATTGGCATGCTTAACCTGACACACAACTATTCACTAAGTAATATTAATTGATTTCCTAGGAGGAAAAAATAACAAGGAGACAGTGCTGCCTGTGGTCAGATCTGCCGCTCGACAGCGTATAAAAGGGGGTCTGGACAAGGAACCCCTCAAACACCAGAAACCCACCCTCTTGGAAACAACTCACATCCACACACTCCATTCTCTCCAGTGACACCATGACCGGCTCCTGTTGCGGCTCCACCTGCTCTGAGGAGGGCTGCTGCCAGCCCAGCTGCTGCCAGCCTTCCTGCTGCAGGACCACCTGCTGCACCACCAACTGCTGCAGCGTGCCCAGCTGCTGCAGCCCCTGCTGCAGTCCCTGCTGCAGCCCCTGCTGCAGCCCCTGCTGCCGCCCCTGCTGTAGCCCCTGCTGCCGGCCCTGCTGCAGCCCCTGCTGCCGGCCCTGTGGCTCCAGCGCCAGCTGCTGTGGCTCCAGCTGCTGCCGCCCCTCTTGCTGCTGCATCTCCAGCTGCTGCCGGCCTTGCTGCTCCAGCTCCAGCTGCTGCGGCTCCAGCGGCTGCCGCACCTGCTGCTGCCTGCGCCCGGTGTGTGGCCAGGCATGCTGCTGCACCACCTGCTACCGCCCCACCTGTGTCATCTCCACCTGCCCCCGCCCCATGTGCTGCGCCATTCCCTGCTGCAGCTGCTGAATCTCTGCTCTGAGCACACCACGTCATCCCTGCCTGCTTCCCACAGATAGAGACCCTCTTTTCCAGGAAAGAAAAAAAAAACAATGTGAAATTGTTGAGAGAGTTCATGTCTTGAGTTCTGTACATTCTATGTCTACATTCTAACTCTTGCCCAAACTCTCCCCATGCCAAATGACTTTATCCAGAATCTCCCAATAAATTAACACCCCGCACTCCTAACCTCCCTCCCTTTGTCTTCAGAGCATTCATTCTTCATGCCAAAACCATTTGAGGTTTGTTTTCATCACCTGCAGGGACACAGATTTTAACCCTCTGACATGGAAGTTCAATTAAGTCCTTTCCTTAATGCCTTTTGCAAAGATCTTGTACTATTTGTTACTTTTAAGCATGCAAAATAAACTTTTCTCCTGACATTGAAAGTGTAATGGATTATTCTTTCTTTTTAAAGGTTTTCTATTTGGGTTCAATGTAACTACATTTTGCCTACACCTGCTGAGAAGATAGAATGGATTAATCAATTTTAAAAATTATTTTATTGAGGCACCACAATTTATTCATCCTTGAGTTTCATGCATATAACTTTCCAACACCAATCCCCTCACCAAGGTCAACTTCCCTTTACCAATGTCCTGGTTTCCTCCCAACCTTCAGCCTGACTCTGACAGTCGCATTTTTTAACTGGATGATACAGTTTATGTCTCATGCTTTCAGTTTTGTTGGTTTTGAGAACATGGTTCTGATACATTGATATACCACACCTCTACATAACTCTTTATTAGGTCTAATGATGTTGGTCATTAGTTTTATCTAGAAAGACTTTTCAGTCTTAAGCAATGCAACTATCTCTAGAGGAAAAAAAGATAAAACTGAGTCTTGGAGCATCCATGAGTGTAAGGAACATTCTGGAAAGTTTGAATACAAATCATGATCTTTTAAAATACAATCTTTCTTTTATGTCATGGTTTTTTCCCGCTTGATTCTTAAGCATGAGGAGAGGAGAAAGAGTCTGCAGTAACTGCTGTCATCTCTCACTATAATGGAAACCTGAGGGCAAGGCTCTTGTTCACTCACTGATGCTACAGGCCTAGGAAAGGTGCTCTCAGAGTCTAGGGGTGGCTCAGAGGGAGGCCCTGCATCTGACACCTGGTGCTGCCCATGAGCACCAAGCGTGATACCTGTGTGTGGGAAATCCTAGCACCACTGCAGTGTGTGAGGAACCTGGCAGAGGGAGGTGGGAGCAAGCGTCCCATCAAAGGTTACAATCCCCAGAGTGTACCACCCCCGGGCACCCATAAAAGCCAATAAAGGCCATCAATAGATAGTTTTATGAAGTTCTATGTTAGGTTCTACATTAAGCTGTAGGTGAAGACTTCCTTCTCCCCTTATGTCATCGCACTGTCTCCCTGTCACACTGTCATCCTGTTGTTCATAGATTTGCTCGAGCGGGCACCAGTAACATCTCCATTGTGAGACTTATTACTGTTTTTGGCATATCCAATATGCCACGGGTAGCTTGCCAGGCTCCGCCGTGCAGGCAGGATACTTTCAGTAGCTTGCTGGGCTCTCCGAGAGGGATGGGGGAATCAAACCCAGGTTGGCTGCGTGCAAGGCATATGCCCTACCCGCTGTACTATCACTCCAGCCCCCAAAAAGCAAAAAAGAAAAGTCACTTTCTGGGGCCAGAGAGATAGTACCTTGGGTAGGACATTTGCCTTGCACACAGCCAGACCTAGGCTTCACCCCTGGCATCCCATATGGTTCCCCAAGCACTAGCAAGAGTGATTCCTGAGTGCAAAGCTAGGATAACCCCTGAGCATTGCCAGGTGTGGACCCAAAACCAAAAAGAATAGAAAAAAAGGAATAGCCATGGTTTTGCTTTATTCTGAAGGTCAGTGCCTAGGGTGGGGTTTCATCTTGCAGTGAAAAGGCTAAATTGCAAGGCCAGGGAGGTGAGATATATGCATGAAGCAGGGCTGCAAAATTCACAGGTTTTGCTAGAAAGAAATTTGTTGCCATGCCTCCCCCCCTTTTGAGGTCATACTTGGTTGATTCAATAGAGATTCAATGAGACTGCAGCCCATCTGTCTTTCTCCCATGTCCAAGCCTCTCCCTTCCTTTCTCTTCCAAAGATGTTAATTCCTCAACACCCTGAATAAACGGTGCAAGCTAACTCCACATCAGTGTCTGTGCATTCGAAAGCTGAAGTGCCTGGCATGAGCTTTCTTTCTCTTAAAGCAGGAAAAACTGGAATTCACACACTATGATAAAATGAGTCTGTAATGAAAATGATGAACTTTATATAAATCACAGTTATGCTAGTTATTCTTTTCTATTATACAGACTTCAAAAAATTTACAAAACAAAGGCTATGATCAATTGTGAGCTCTCCTCCATCAGCCTACTTGCTGTTATAAGTAAAGACACATCTGTTGTCAATGTACTTAAATCATATATATGTACTTAAGCACAAATAAAGCTTTTATTATTCTCACACTTATCCAAATGTTATGACTGTCAGGTAATGTTATATCTTTTCTCCACACGATACAACATACTTGTGGACAGATACATGCAATTTCATTATCATATTTTTATATTTATTATTGAGAAATGTAAGCACATTTTCCTAATTCCATTTTAGGGAGTTTATTGCTACTATGCTATATAAAGAGACATTCCAATTCATGTCTTATATCTCATATCTTGGTACCTGCTACTAACTCATTGATTCTCTAGGATTTTCTCGGCATGCAACCATAACAGCTTCTGACCTCACATGTGGTCTATATCCTCTCACCTGCAGGGTATCCCATCATCAACACAGGCTTTCTGGGATTTCCTTCCCCAATATCTTCACTTGCTCTTGGAGAAATAACCTCCCAAGTAAGCCATTTGCAGTCCTGTCTTCTTAAGTCTTTGTCTTAGGATCTACTTGGGTGGAATTCAAACAAAGACAAACATTCAGCAAATATTGTCTGGTTGATTGACATCCCATAGATAATGGTGATTATCCAGGAATAATAAACTTTGGAAGCCAGGCATTGTTGGAGATCCAATTAGTGTTATCTACCATTTGATGTCTACCTCTTTCCCGCCTATTTTTCTATGTGGATGCAGTCCTGTATGTTCAACACAGCATCATCAAGAGTTATTTATAAACTACAAGTCCTGTTCCACAAATTGAATTTTTAATTTCCACATCTTTCCACATAGACTATTTATCAGGTGACAAGTTACGTACCCATAAATAAATGTGGCTTTCCTCAAATGTAGCTATGGTTCCTGTGCTTGGAATACTTCACTGGTCAAAAGTAATTGTATTTAAAGGGTCATTATATGTTCTGATGTCATCAAAAAGTCTTTTTACTCAGCAAACATTTATCACCAGTACTCTCTGAGCGCCATAGCATCAGAAGTAAATGTCATTCCATAAGGGTACCTGGTTGCAACTGGGGATTATAATTCAGTGTGCTAAATTAGGAGAATAACTCAGGAATAATTACATAGGAATGGAATCATTTTGTTCAGGAATGCTGTCTTTGAAGAAGAGCATTTCTTTTGGGTTTTTGACAGATGAATAAAGATTAAGGTTTTTAGACTTATTAAGAAAGGAGAAATCTTCCAGGAAAATGAACACTTGCAACAAAGACTTGCAAATTTTATTAATCTTTACTCTTTGCTCAGCTACTAAGACTTTAGACTTCGTAGCTGAGCAAAGACAATCTATAAAGTCTAGTTTGTAGATTTCTTGCACAGGTTTTCTTTATAAAAAATTCTTTTAAAAAATTCCTCTAGGCTTCTTTGGCTTCCACTAAAATACTAATAACATACAATAGGGTTGCATCAAAGATTCAAAACAAACATATCCAGCTGCATTGCTTGGTACAGACTGCAGACTTCACAGATAGATGCTGGCATTTCTCCATCTTTCCCTGAGGGTACTTGGAATTGATTTACATTTTTTTTTAATTTAAATTCTTTTGTTTTGGAAGAGGCCTTTTCAGCAATACTCTGGGCCCAGGGCCATAGTCTATATGAGTCTGGTTGTGTTTCACCTCTTTGATGAGGCCCTTTAAAGACATTTCTTTGGAAGCCAGGATGTAGCTCAGCAACAGAGCACTCACCTTGCATGTGTGAGGCACTAGCTGAGAGCCCTCAGCAGAGCAAAAATAAATAAATAAATAAATAACTATGACCTGTTCAACTATTTACCTAGTTTTGGTCTGCTAAAAAATGTATTTATTGGGTCAGAGAAATAGTACAGAATTAAAGTCACTTGTCTTGCACATGGATGCCCCCAGTTCAATCTCCTACACTGCATATGGTCTTCTAACACCACCAGGAGTGACCACTAAGTATAGAGGAGGAAGCTCTCAGCACTGCCGGCTGTGTCCCAAGCTCCCAACTCTCCCCCGAATAAAAAGAGCACAAAATCATATTTAGTGTAGAAACTTACTCCTTCCAACATTTGGAATTTTAGGAAGTCTCAGGGAGGGAACATGGGAACACTGCTGGAAAGAAGTTGACACTGGCGGTGGGACTGGTGTTAGAATATTGTACACTTTAAAAAAAAATTTTATTAGTGAATCACTGTAAGGCACAGTTGCTTTGTGTCAAGGGTCTTGCCTTGCAAGTTGTTGCCAGAAACCTGAATCACCTTAGTCATGCTGAGACCTTCCAGGGCTGCATCCTAGGGGACACACAGTGCCAGGAATCAAACCCAGGTTGGGCACAGGTGAGCGCTATGTCCTAACTGCTGAACTATCTCCTGGTCCCTTTTTTTTTATCTATTTTTTAATTGTAATGTGCATGAACTCTGAGTTCATGCATGCTTTAGTCTTGAAGCTATGCCCCCAGCCCTAATTTCAGTTCTTTAATTAAAATAATTGTGTTTCTCCTTATTGTTGCCAAACTGGTTCTTATGCAAGTATCCTATTAAAGTTTCACAGGAAAGAGTGTAAGACTTTATCTTTTTATACCTTCTTGATTCCTATAGAGTGTCCTGAATACATGTTACTTGAAGACTTAATAATTCTAAGGACTTACATATAATGTTTCTGCAACGAAATATACATTGTTCAGCTTTGGTGATTAAAAGATAAAATGATTAAGTTCCCCACTTAATGTGAGAGATACAAAGTAATATTTTTACTGTGGAAAGTCACTGCTCTGTGCTTCAGCTTGAGATTGTGGAATAAAATCCAATACAAGGCTTAACATATCCTTGGGGTCCAACCATCTTCCCGGCTGTCCACGGCCGTCCACACAGGACCTCACTTGTCTTCATTAGACAGCACAACCTCATCCTAAACAGGCCTTTTCAGCTCCCCTCCAATATTTTATCTGCACAGCACATTTCCCTTCCTCTTTGGAAACCAAAGACCCCTTGGCATGTGAGAACTGTGTTTCCGTGACTCCTGGGGAACTTGCACAGAAATGGGAAATGTCAGATTTAAATGTCAAACATCAGAGTGCTGTGAGCAGGAGGAATGGGGGAAGGTGCAAGGACACCAGGAAAGGTGACACCCCCTGACAACAACCTCCAGAGAGCCTTTCAACCAGAAACTCCAGGAAAAGACCAGGAAGAGGAATTGTGCTCTTATCTCCAAAACATACAACTGCAATTAAGTGATTACATCTTTTTTAGGAGAGTAAATAATAAAGAGTAAATAATAACAAGGAAATAGTGACGTGCTGATAGACCCCTTTGGCAGAGTATAAAAGGGGAAGGTGTGGGCCAAGGTTCCAGAACTCCAGAACCTCACTCTCCTAAACACCCACCACCCACCCAAAACCTCCACCCTCTGACACCATGACCGGCTCCTGTTGCGGCTCCACCTGCTCTGAGGAGGGCTGCTGCCAGCCCAGCTGCTGCCAGCCTTCCTGCTGCAGGACCACCTGCTGCACCACCAACTGCTGCAGTGTGCCCAGCTGCTGCAGCCCCTGCTGCAGTCCCTGCTGTAGCCCCTGCTGCAGCCCCTGCTGTAGCCCCTGCTGTAGCCCCTGCTGCCGGCCCTGCTGCAGCCCCTGCTGTAGCCCCTGCGGCTCCAGCGCCAGCTGCTGTGGCTCCAGCTGCTGCCGCCCCTCTTGCTGCTGCATCTCCAGCTGCTGCCGGCCCTGCTGCTCCAGCTCCAGCTGCTGCGGCTCCAGCGGCTGCCGCACCTGCTGCTGCCTGCGCCCGGTGTGTGGCCAGGCGTGCTGCTGCACCACCTGCTACCGCCCCACCTGTGTCATCTCCACCTGCCCCCGCCCCATGTGCTGCGCCATTCCCTGCTGCAGCTGCTGAATCTCTGCTCTGAGCACACCACGTCGTCCCTGCCTGCTTCCCACTAGAAATCCTCTTTTCCAGAAAGAAAAAAAAAGACAATGTGAATTTCTTGAGAGAGTTCATCTCTTGAGTTTCGTAAGCAAAGCTTAGACTGGTTCATTCTGTAATTTCTACTAGAGTCAATCAATTTATTATGGTTTGTTTCATCTCTGTTTTCTAATAAACTTTCCTGCACATAAGAATTTATGACATCATTCCTTCTTTTCATGTTTGCATTTCTTAGCAGCTAAGCAATTATATTTCCCATGAAGATAAAGGAAAAACAACCCACATGAAATCACTTTGTGATATTCATTCTATGGCAAATATAGATCATTTACGATACTAGGACAAAAGAGACGGGTTATGTATATATGTGATGGTGAACATGGCAATGTCCCAAGTTAGGGCAGACTTCATTTATATCCTTAGTTTTTTATTAAAACACATTACAATTTTTTTCTTTTTGGGTCACACCTGTCGATGCACAGGGGTTACTCCTCGCTCATGCACTCAGGAATCACTCCTGGTTGTGTTTAGGGGACCATATGGGATGCTGGGATTCAAACCCGGGTTGGCTGCATGCAAGGCAAACGCCCTACCCGCTGTGCTATCGCTCCAGCCCCACATTGCATTTTTTTTAAAAAATAAAACACATACCTTTAAACATGACATCCCTTAGTACAATTGCACTTAGTACAATTGCACTAGGATAAAACCTAGTTTTCAGTATAAATCAAAGAAGGAAAATATCTTGGAAAGCATATACTGCTGAATTTCAATTTATTTTATTCTATTATCTCAGAATCTACTATCACCAGTGGATAATATTTTCCATTGAGAAGAAATGAATATTTAATTATGTCACTTTAGAGATATGATTAACATTTTTTTAAAAAGCCTCATATACCTGCTCTCTCTATATATGAATTATTTTCCATTGTCTTTCAAAGACTGCTTCCTCTGGGTGGGGGGGGTGTGGTATGTTCTGAGTGTGGTCTCATCATTTTCTTAGTAATTCAAACATCTTTTCACTTAATATACTGACTTTTGTTGACCTTGGCAGGCTAGAATTTCAGATCTTTTGTATTTCAAATCATTTTAAAATTGGGATTGACCTTTCATCTTGAGTAGTTCTCAGCTGAGCTGCCCAACAGAATTTATTTCCAAGAGTACAGCCCTGTGTGAACTTGGAAACACATATCCAGAGATTATAGCAGGGACTTCCTATAGGAAGCTCTGATGGGGATCTCTCATTTCTAGAGCGATTAACCAATCACCAGGCAATAAAACTGCCCTAGAGCTAGTGAACTGATCAGGTCTAAGATGATTTGTTCAGACATCACCGACAGTCCTCCTCACATTAATTCAGATATCTTTAGAGAATTGTTGCCAAGTAAGTAATCATAGAGTCCTGACACCTTCTTGAAATAACATTATGCCCCTTACTATGCAACTTATGGCATAAGTGATTTCATGTGAACTCATATGAATCAAGGAGGAGTATAGTAAGATGTTCACTTCACATCTCACAAGACTTTTGTGATAACCTCAGATGTGAAATCACAAGAACTTAGAAAACCATAACATTTGGGGAGAGAGTGCTTTACACACCCGGTATTTTTCTCTTTATCAGATTGGAAAGGAAAAGTCTTGCATTTTCTTTTATCTTGTTTTGTCTGTGGCAGTGCAGCAGGGTAGTATAATGAGTTACACTTCAAGTCAGGGTTTGGAGTTGCATAGTGAAATTCCTCTCCTATTGCATCCATATTCGTCCTCCATCAGTCAATAAACACAATGTATAAGGTAGGTTTTCATGAGAAATTTAAAGTTTATGATATAATTTTTACATTAAAAGTTAATCAAAGTAATTTTATAAATCAATAAAGATAAGGGAAAGTTTAATAAAAATCAATAATGTAAAAAATAACTAATAAAATAGAAAAAGGTTGGCAAAAACTGATCAAAGTCAGAAAAAGGTGGTCAAAATATTGACAAATAATATTATATTGGAGAAGGAGTGCAATCAGCTACAAAGAAAGTCAACGTTTTGGGGGAGACTGACACCCAAGGACAGTAGATACAAGGGCCAGGGGGATTGCCCCATAGCTGGAAGACTGTTTCATGCGTGGAGGGGAGAAGGCAGATGGAATAGAGAAGGGATCACTAAGAAAATGATGGCTGGAGGAACCAGTTGGGATGGGAGATGCATGCCGAAAGTAGATAATGGACCTAACATGATGACCTCTCAGTGTCTGTTTTGCAAGCCATAATGCCCCAAAGGAGAGAGAGAGTATGGGGAATATTGTCTGCCATAGAGGCAGGGGGAGGGTGGGAAAGGGGGGTGTACACCCAGGATATTGGTGGTGGGGAATGTGCACTGGTGGAGGTATGGGTGTTTGATCATTGTGAGATTGTAACCCAAACATGAAAACTTGTAACTATCTCATGGTGATTCAATAAAATAAAATTAAAAAAAATATTTTGGGGGAGAGTGGCTCATATCCAGTGGGGCTCACAGGCCACTCCTTGTACTGTGGTCATGGTGCATCTGGGCGCTGTGGTAGCTTTCAGTGCGAGGGTAGAACCAAGGTCAAGGTCAGCTGCATACACGGCAAGCAATTTTAGCCCTTGTACTATCTCTTTGGTCACAGCAGTCACGTTTTGTTTTTGTTTTTGGCTATTACTGACTCTGTTCTCAGCAGCCGACCTCCACTACCCAACCACCGCCACCCTCCAGCCCGCTTTCCACACGCTCGGGCCAAGCCTCAAGCATGAGTGAACATGTTCCTGGACTGCAGGAACACATCATAAGACACTCCCTACCCATTTTCCATAAAATCATACAGGGAAATGAGAGCCCGGCAAGCTACCGAGAATAGCCTGTGCACGTGGCAGGGCCTCGCAAGTTCCCCTTGGCATATTCTATATGCCCCAAACAGTCACAATAACAGGGGGATGAGACCCTGAAAGAGTCTCCAATCATTGGGAAAGACTAGTAAGGAGAGGCTGATAAAATCTCAGGGCTGGTATGAATGCAAACGTTACTGGTGCCCGCTTGAGTAAATGGAGCAATGAGATGACAGTGATACAGTGATAACTGACTCTGTTCAGTGCTTATTCCAGGTTCTGTACTGACGAATCACTTATTGGTCAGGGAGCCATATGTAGTGCCAGGGATTGAAAATGAACTAGCCACAAACAAAACCTTACTTACCGTACCCAACAGCCAAAGATTAAAAAAAAAATTAGGAAAATGGACGTTTATATCAATATATTTGAATATTATAATTAACTACTTAAAGAAAAATACAACTTACCAAAGTAAATTCCATAAGATTAGTTCCATAAAAAAACTATCTATTCCATTAAAGAAACTGACAAATCTACCCTTGACATATATTGACATTAAAATTATTAGGCCCATATTTATTTAAAGTAAGCTAACTAAATCGAACTAAACTTTAAAGGAAATTGTCACCCATTCAAACTGGGGGCGGGAGAAGAAATGAAAAGAGAAAAGTTTTCTTACCATTTTTTTAATCACATGTAGTATGGACTGGAGCCATAGCACAGTGGGTAGGGTGTTTACCTTGCATGCGGCTTGTAAAAAACTAAGGCATGCCGAGGGGCTTGAGCACTCCTGGACTCTCAGGGCGGCTCTGTCCCACCACCCACGTTTGGTGCTCTGGAACCACTGTGTATGGGTTGGATCAGGACGGCCGTTGGCCAAGGACAGGCGAAGGAAGAACGAGGACCAAGCTGGTTGCTGATTAGTTACCGTTTATTCAATCTTCCATCTTTCTCCTCTCCCGCACTCCCAGCTCTGTCCTCTCTCTGGATCTACTGCAGCCTCTCTGGATTCTCTTGTCTCTCTCTTCCCTCTTTCTCTCTCCCCCTTGCCCCTAAGCTACACACAGCCAGGTAGCAAAATCATCATAAGAAAGCCCTTCCTGAGGGCCTGGCATTCCAAAGCCCTTCCTGACTCTTAAGGTGTTTTTCTCCTTTCCTTAGTCTTTGCACTCATTAACATCTTAATACTAGTTATTTTTGTATGGACATAGCAAGAGGTTTGCAAGGCAACTCTCCTGGCAACATCTTGCCACAGACTCAGACTACAGCACTCAGGCCAGATTAATCATTCCTCACCCTAGCAGGGTCCAAATCTAGTTATCACTGTTTGGATCATGACAACATTTGTCCATGACCAAGCTCTTAACTTATAGTTAAGCATTAGGCACTTTGGCCAGGCCCATCTCGATGCCAGGGTAGCACACAACTCACCATTTGCCCCGGGTCCATCTCGTCCCTCGTTGGGACCTGGATTTCGGGGGTGCTAGGAAGTAAGGGCAGCTGAGTCTTAGCTGAGAGAACATATCCCAGGAGGAAAATATCATGTAAAGTCAAATGACTCCCAGGTTACAAAAGCATAGCATTTGCTAAGTCTTCCTGTGTCCATACAAAAAGAACATTGCTCTAAATAAACTTTGCAAAGGACTCAAGGAGAAGAGAAAAACAATATTTACAAGTCAACAGAACACTAAGAAAGAAGCTACAAATAAACACAGAGGAATGGGAGCACTGTGGTGGGAGTAACCCAATAAACCTAAACTACCTGAGGCTATGTTATCCTACAGCGGCTGACCTGGGTTCATTCCTCTGTCCCTCTCGGAGAGCCCAGCAAGCTACCGAGAGTATCCTGCCTGCACGGCAGAGCCTGGCAAGCTACCCGTGGCGTATTCGATATGCCAAAAACAGTAACAAGTCTCACAATGGAGATGTTACTGGTACCCCCTCGAGCAAATCAATGAACAACTGGACGGCACTGCTCCAGTACAGTGCTACAGTAGTTATATTTTTCTTGAATTAAACCTTTGAAAATTTACTCTCTCAACAACTCTCAAATATGTGATCAAGTATGATTAACTCTAGTTGTCATGCTGTGTGTTATATCCTCAGGATTTATTACCACTTGAAGTTTCTAGCTCTGAACCTTCTGTTCAGCCGTATTTCACCCACCCACCCACACCTTTGGTAACCACTGATCTATTCTCTATATTCATGAGCTTGTTTTTTTGTTAGGTTGCTTTCAGGTCATTTTTATAAAACAACTATAACCATACTATCAAAAAGAGGCAACAACAGTATAATAAAGTAAATTCTTGAAGAACGTAGATGCAAAACTCCAATAAACATTAGTAAGTGTAGTAAATGGGGGCCATAGAGATAGTACAGCGGATAAGGCGTTTGCCTTGCATACAGCCAATCTGGGTTCAGTCCCTGGAATCCCATAAGGACACCCAAGGATCGCCCAAGAGGAATTCCTGAGTGCAGAGCCAGGAGTAACCCCTGAGCATTGTTGGGTATGACCCCCCCAAAAAAAATTAGTAGATGAAGTGCACAAATGTGTAAAGAAATAATCCATCATAACCAACCAGAATATATATGTATTTGCTTAATATTAACTTCAATAACATTATCTGCATTATTGAATGCCTCACTTAAATTTTTACCAAAAGAATATCTGTCTTCAAAATAATCTGCACTCACAGTAGACAATGAAGTATAACTTATGATAAAATAACTAAATCAAAAATTTCTTTAATAAAATTTTCGTGTGATAGCACAGCAGGTAGGGCATTTGCTTTGCACACAGCCTACCCAGTGTTCCATCCCCAGCATCCTATATGGTCCCCCCAGCATCCCCCGGAAGAATTTCTGAGTGCAGAGCCAGGAATAACTCCTAGCATCATAGAGCATGATCCCAAAAGCCAAAAAAATAAAATCCTGCAAATGCTTTTCTTTTAAACATATAATCAAATATAAACAAGTAGAAGATTGACAACATGAAATTCTTCTCAATAAATCAGACATTTCTCTTTAATTAGTGGTATTTCTTGGTTCGTTAGGAAGACAAAGAGATAAAGGAATGAAAGTTATCCATAAAAATGGAGACCCGGGGCTGGAGCGATAGCACAGAGGGCATTTGCTTTGCACATGGCCGACCCGGGTTCAATTCCCAGCATCCTATATGGTCCCCCGAGCACTGCCAGGAGTAATTCCTGAGTACATGAGCCAGGAGTAACTCCTGTGCATCACCAGGTGTGGCCCCAAAAGTCACTGTCACTGTCACTGTCATCCCATTGCTCATCGATTTGCTCGAGCGGGCACCAGTAATGTCTCCATTGTGAGACTTGTTGTTACTGTTTTTGGCATATTGCATATGCCACAGGTAGCTTGCCAGGCTCTCCCGTGCGGGTGAGATACTCTTGGTAGCTTGCCGTGCTCTCTGAGAAGGGCAGAAGAATCGAACCCGGGTCAGCTGCATGCAAGGCAAATGCCCTACCCGCTAGGCTATCGCCTTGCCCAAAAAGTGAAAAAATAAAGTAATAAAATTAAAATACAGACCCATCGGAGATAATTTAATTTGACTCTTTAAAAGCCTTTGTCCAAGATTCACAAAAAAAGATTATTAAAATAATTTATCAGTTTCTCTGGTAAATTATAATATGCATCATTAATATTGACCCCTCTTGTCCTCACATTCTACTGAGAGTGATGTCTCTTGTTATTTCCCCACCCCTTTATCCTGAACTTTACTATGTGACTAGCTTTGGCCAATAAGAACTTAGGGGACATGATCTAAGCAAAGACTTGAAGTCAGTTTGCACAATCAGAATATTGTGCTAATAACAAAAATATGGGGTATCTCATTAAACTGGAATTTCCAATAAACAACAAATAAAAGTTTATGTAGGTATATGCTGTACATTAAAATGCACACTTAAACTAATTATGTGTTTGTGTCTTATCTGAAATTAAATTTTAACTGGGGATCTGCACTTTCATTTCTTAAATCTGACAACTCTAATTCAGAAAGGAATTTCAAAACTGAATCCACAACCAGGAATCTCCACCAGCATAAAGCTCAAATCCAACTGGCACATGACCAAAAAATAAGTAGTTGTTACCACATGTTATGAAATTTGCCATAGTAATTGACTAATCCAACTGTAGTAGCAGTGCATAACTAGCCTGATACTCCAGTCACTATGAAAAGATAAGCTGATGGTTTTCCATAAAGAAAAGAAAAACAGAATAATGCCCAAGTATTTGTGCTAGAGTTGGTCTTATTTAATAAAATTTCTGGAGGATATGGTTTAATAAACAAATACATTTTTCTTAGTTATTAGTATTATTTTAAAAGTATTATTGAATCACCGTGCAAACAGTTACAAAGCTTTTGTGTTTGAATCTTGGTCATACAATGATCAAACACCCATCCCTTCATCAGTGCACATTTTCCACCACCAAAACACCAGTATACCCCCCATCCCACTCCTACCCCTACTTGTGTGGCAGATAATTTTCACGTTACTCTCTCTCTGTACTTTGATTACATTCAGTATTTTAACACCAGTCCCACCATTATTATTTGGAATTTTCCCTGAACACTCAGATCTGCCAAAAAGTCAACATTTGACAATTTGTTTTCTATTGCTGGTTTTAGCAGCCACTCGAATTCTAAAATCTTAATGATTAGGTCTGGAGACATTTCTGCCAAGAGCCTTTCGGTTCGAGATTCATTTGTGTGTCTCTGGGATGATGACCCTTAAGGAGCTTATTCAGTAGCCAGGGATGGGGTGGAGGAGGCGTTCGTGGGTGGCATCTCTGTCCCTTTGGGGCGGGGGAGGAGAAGGACCTGGTCCACCCCAATCCCAAGAGGCCGAGTTTGTGTTGTCACTGTTGGACCATACCTGGCTTTTCTAATGAGCTCTGGTAGATGGTGGCCACCAGGTTTCTCGGGGAATAGGCAGAGGGACAACACCTTTTCCCATCTGGGGTGGCCTGGTGAAGGAGGCCTAGAGACATTTCTCTCAAGAGCTGCTCGGGTCCGAGATTTGTTTGCGTGTCTCTGGGATCATGACTGTTAAGGAGCTTAATCACAAATACATTGTTTTAACAAATAAAATTAAGCTTTTGTGGAGAGCAGAGAGTGAATTTCTTCATTCATTGATTTTATGTAAGTATATTTGTTGAAACACAAGTTTAAGATTGCTCATGCTTGTATTGAATCCATATTATGTTACTCAAGAGTCATGTGACCTTGAGAAAATTTGTCAACCTCTGTATTTCAGATTTCTCCTCTATAAAGTAGAGATAATAATGCCTAATTCAATTGATTATTATAATTTATGTGGTAGAATACCCAATGTACCTACTACAGTCCTTGGGATATACCAAGGACTCAATAAATGGTAATAACACAATAGAAAGGAAATGTCAGCTGATATTGAACATCAAACAAAGAAAACAGAAGATACAGAGGAAACTGAGAGAAGGTATTCTTAGGGGGAAAATGGATCAAAGCTTTCTATTAGAGTCTTGTTAGAAAAGAATAGATGACTCCATGAAAATGATAGCAAAAAATATGAGTACAAAAGGCTTTCAAAGGCAAATATGTATACAAACTCTTGCTCATAAATAAAAATCAGAAAATATTATCCATGAGCCAAATTATGACTTTGTTTATAATATTGCATTGCATTATATGAGAATTATTTGTCTGTATAGCAAAAATATCATAAAATAAAATTAGAAAAATGAATTTGATATAATTCACACCCTTGATACTATTTATGGTATTGTCAAAGCAAAACTGGAGCTAATTCTTGTATGAAAACGACCATAAATGCCTTTTCATTGATGTTTAGGGGGCTCCTTTTAGAACAGAGGGTGTTTAAAAGGTGTTCGGAGGGGCTGGAGCAATAGCACAGCGGGTAGGGCGTTTGTCTTGCATGCAGCCGACCTGGGTTTGATTCAGCATCCCATATGGTCCCCCGAGCACCGCCAGGAGTAATTCCTGAGTGCAAGAGCCAGGAGTAACCCCTGTGCATCACTGGGTGTGACCCAAAAAGCAAATAAATAAATAAATAAATATAAAAAAATAAAAGGTGTTCAGAGTATATTTTATAAATACATTGTCTCCCTTTTTCTGTCAGTGCTCATAGACAGAATATGTAGTTGGCTAACAGAATTGTCCTCAAAATTTCAAAATCCAAAAATAATATTCAGATCTATCCAAAGTATGAAGTAAACTAATAGAATCCACCATGGAGGGCAAGGTATAGGGTGAAGGTGCCCATCAACAACAGTCAAAGGAACTAGAGGCACAAAGTTCCATAGGATGTGATCAAATGAGACCAGACTACATGGAGATAGGCCTCAGGGGGAACAAGCATTCAACCCCACCCTCATCCCAGCCCCATTCATTGACCCCAGTTGATCTTTATGGAGAAATAAATCTCTGGTTCAGGCACAGGTCTGACCCCAGAACAGAAGACTCCAGGTCCTTTTGGATGTTCTTTCTTGGGGGGGCAAAGGGGGAGAATACATTCTTACATCCCTTCATCCTTCCCAGTTTCAAGATGTGACATTGTAATGTGAGTGGTCTGAAGCCCCTGGTCTATGCACCCCAATTTAACCCATAGAGGTCGCTTGCTGAGGAAGGAGGATGGCTGCCACCCAGCCCCAATCCAGAGTCAATTATGTGAATCCCCATGACTTCATCTGTCCAGTGGGGGACAGTCTACGTCCTCTCTGGATTCTTCCTTGGCTCCACAACAGCAGTGACTCATCCCAAGTAAATTACCAAGGTGAAAATGGCCATGGATTCTTGATGAGAGTTTTACAATCAAGGTCCAGGTTGGGTTTGGCTTGGGAGAACATTCCAGGTGAATGGGAAGGCACCAGTCACCAGGGCAGGGAGCCCGGGTTCTGTTGGGAGACAGTGACTAAGGAGAAGGGCAGGAATGCAGGATACATGTGTTCCCTCCTCTTACGGAAAATGATGAGCTTAGCCGTTTGTGAGTGGTGGCAAGTGCCATCGGGAAGTAGAGGACAGCTGGTCTCACACAGTGCTACTAAGAACCTGTCACTGTCACATGCACAGGTTTAAACAAAGCAGATCCCAGCTTGGGTGGCAATTATGAGAGTCTTTGAAGTCCAGAAATAAAACATTTGCTTCAGGGCACCAGGATAGACTGATTAGATTAACTATTGTAATCGAGATAAACACATTCCTTTCTCTTTTATGAGTAAATTCACCCTAATCAAATCCAAGGTCTAGATTGGACGGCTGGAGGGAGGAAATAAACAAAACAAGAGGAAAGGGATACTTGAGCATCATGAAAAGACAATTACTCAATGGGGAGATCCCTGCCTAATTGACACGAAATTAACAAGGAAATGTCTGTGTGTCCTGGGGCTCATCAGCACCTGGCCAGGGTATATAAAGGGTCCAGGGTGAGGAAGAAGACATTCACTCCTGAAAACACCCACCTCCTCTCACCAGCCCCACCCATCCAGCCCCACACCACCACCATGACCGGCTCCTGCTGTGGATCCAGCTGTGGCTCCTGCTGCGGCTCTTGCTGCGCTCCCAGCTGCGGGGGAGGCTGCTGCCAGCCCTGCTGCCAGCCCTGCTGCTGCCGCGACCCCTGCTGCTGCCGCCCCGTGTCCTGCCAGACCACCGTGTGCCGCCCCGTCACCTGCGTGCCCCACTGCACGCGCCCCATCTGCGAGCCATGCCGCCGCCCCGTCTGCTGTGACCCCTGCTCCCTGCAGGCCGGCTGCTGCCGCCCCATCACCTGCTGCCCCACGTCGTGCACGGCCGTGGTGTGCCGGCCCTGCTGCTGGGCCTCCACGTGCTGCCAGCCCATCTCGGTGCAGGCGCCCTGCTGCCGCCCACCCTTCTGCCAGCCGGCCCCCTGCCGCACCACCTGCAGGACCTCGGAGCCCTGCTGCTGCTGCTGAACTCACCATTGCTAGAGCAACATGGGACCCCCCAACACTGACTGTGCCTTTCAAGATGAAAAGGAGACAAACAAAACCCTTGTCATAAGCGGACAAGATTACTTATCCCATAGAAATCACTTTATAATTATGGCTCATAACACTGTCGCCAGCTCCCAGAGCCGGAACTCTGGGGGCTGCTCAAATCCTATCACTCTTTGTAAAGTGTTGCTCATTTGTTTTCAATAAACTCTTTCTCTTGCAAGACTCCTTGCTACCGTCTTAGTTCATGAGTGCATGTTTACCAGGGTGCATAGAGTAAGCAGGATTAAAGTTAGTTTATTACAGTTTAGGTATTATGGTTACAATAGGGTTGAAGCATATGATTTTGATGTACCAAGTTACTGCGCCCAAACACCACCAAGGTCATGGTCCTTATGTCACATCTAGTCCAATCTTTAACCCCCTACCTCTTCCTCCACTGTTTGTTAATAATTTTTATAATCCATGGGTTTATTATCATTTGAGCAGAATTTTAGAAACTGCACTAAAGAAAAGATTTTGGCCGACCTAAACAAACCCTTCAGCCTAGAAATGCCCTGCATTCATCATTTGTTTATTCAGAAACTTTCCAGGGATTATCAATTGCCAAAGTCTACCAAGTTCAGTTCATTCTTCTCTATCACTCCTTTTCTGTCCTTTCCACCACACAAATATAAGCACACAAGCCCTCTGGCATGAGCCTACAAGAAGGTGTCTCAACCCATGTCCTGAGCATTCTATGTGTTCTTCCCTCCCAGTAAGGCACTGTATTGAAAGTTTCGAGTTCTTGCTTTTCAAGGAAGGTACCCCAGCAACCTCTGGTTCCCAGTACTCAACTCGGTGCTAATATTGACTGGAATGGGACCATATTTGTGATGAGTTCTGAAAGTTTGAGATTTTCTTCGAGCAAGAATTCAACATCTGTGAAATTTAACTTCTCTCACCCTTAGATTTTGTCATTTAAAAAAAAATAGAAAAATTAGTACTGACCAACGTAAACTGCTGGGAAATTTATACCGTTGCATGCATGTAGAGTGCATGGAGCATACTAACTCTCACCGTACCACTCTTTTGTTTTTTTCCCTTGTGTATTTGAACACCACTATATCAGGCAAGCTCAAAAGGTGTGTCATTTATGATATATCAAGACTTTATGAGTAGAAAGGAGATGGCTTTTATGTGTTCAGTCAGTCTTTATTTGCTGGCTGGCAAAAATTTCCTAATTAAAAACATAAGGTTTGAAAAAAAAAGCAATAGACAGATACTCTCTCAGAATAAAAGGGTTCTTAAAAGTTCATTTGAAAATCCACTGGTAAGAATATTAATTACAGAATTGGAGTAGGCATTAATATCTAGAGAAGAGAGGCATTGGAGTAATACATGGTTTTGAAACTTTTTCTTCCAACCCGCACCACCCAAATGAACTCAAAGTTGTAAGTCACTCCAAAAGATTAGTTTAGTTGTCTCTGGTTTTTGGCAAATGACTATCAGAACCACTCAAAAGCAATATATATATTTTTTAATTCCAGAAAGAAATGCCACAAGCTCTTTAATTATTTAATTTCTCCCCCCTGTCTTTTCCATGAAAACATTTTCTCTTTACAATGAGTGGTACCCATCTTTTTTGTCTTCCAAACTAGTATATGTATTATGAAGAACTCAAGGTTATATAGAATCTTCCTAGTCTGCAAATGGGAAGATTAAGATTGGAAGAAAGTGTAGGTTTTCTCTAAAGTGTGAAACTGCTGGGTTATGGAGGAAGGATTTGAATTGTTCTGTGTCTTCTCTGATTTCTTTCTGGCCCTTCTTCCTTGCTCTTCCATATCCTCATCTCTAACTCACATGATTTCAGGATTCTTTAAAGACCTGTATGGTGAATAGGAATTCATATTCTGTTTTTAAAATGTTTTAAATTTCTAAATATCCAGTAACTCCCCAACTAGTTCTGAATCAAACACAATTGACATTTCATGAAATGACTAAATCATGAAACAACTAAGATGAGGGCATGGCTCATTATCACCTCATCACTAGCACTACATTCTTTTCTCTATATTACTACCCAAAAAAACCTCAATTTAGCACCATTATTGTTGACATTTATTTACACGCATTCTGGTGATTATCCTCTTGCAGAATGTTTGGAATTTGAGTGATATGACCCAAACCCCACATCTCTCTTGCCCAACAATTAATGCACTGCCAGCCTTCAGGGCATCCTGATAAAGAAAGATGAAAGCACTTTGAGAAAAATGCTTTGACTCCTTTAAGAACAGTGGTGATTAGGTAAACTCACACACTATGTTGTTTTGATCAGCTCAAAACAAAGCTAGGTGCAAAAGACTTAATATGTGGACTGGCCTTGTAAAGAAGTTAGGTGCACTTTCTTCAGAATCTACCAGATTTAAATACATGGAGAATGCTGTCTCTAAAAAAGTTCTTCTCAGAAACATCTCTTATTCATCTAACTTAGATAATCTCTGAGCTGGACATTTAAGTTTCTTCCCTGTTAGGGTGACTAAGACCCTGTCCTGACAACAGAGGGATGTTTTCTTCTTACTGATGCAACTTCAAATAGCAAAGCCTTTAATTAATAATTTTGCAACTAACAAAAACAGTGAGTTTACCAACTTATTCAATATTCCTATTATTAATATTTCATATATATTCTAAAGCAAATAAAAACATGTTCACTGTATCACTGTCACACCGTTGTTCATCGATTTACTTGAGTGAGTGCCAGTAACATCTCCATTCGTCCCAGCCCTGAGATTTTAGCAGCCTCTCCTTACTCGTCTTTCTCAACGATTGGAGACTTCTTTCAGGGTCAGGGGAATAAGACCTGTTATTGTTACTGTTTTTGGCATATCGAATACACCACGGGGAGCTTGCCAGGCTCTGCTGTGAACATGTTAAGCCACATAATACATGGTTATTTTATTTCACTAGTTAGAATAGAATTTTTGATAACTATTGCTATATATTGACTATATTGAAGAGATTCAGTTGAAAAAGACTAGAATCTCTTCAGTATTTATCCTTAAGATCCTCAGTATTATTAATAAAGCTACTATTTTATTGTATAACTCCAAAGAAATTATTTTACAATTTTGGTTTCTTAAAAACTCTGACAAACTACAAAGGGTTACAAACTCAAAGGACAGGATTCAGGCTATGGTGAACTAAAAAATATGTATTATAAGGAGTACAGGGGCTGGAGAAAATAGTACAGTGGATAGGGCACTTACTTTGCATGTGGCTGATCCCGGTTCAATTCCTGGCATCCCAAATAGCCCCCCAGCATTGCCAGGAGTAATTCTTGAGTGCAGAGCCAGTAGTTACCCCTGAGCATCACCAGGTGTGACCCCCAATAAACAAAATGAAATAAAATAAAAAGAACTATGTATTGTATGCCTGAAACTCACCCATGAATAACTTTGTAAATCATAGTGGTTGCTTAATAACAAATTAATTAAATAAATTAATTAAAAGGAGCACATAAAACAAAAGAGGCAAATATGATCTGAAGCCATCATAGCTCTTAGATAGCCATTAAAAAGTCTCCTAAATATAAATGTTTTGTGTCTAAGCCATTTTCCTTAGCTGTGAAATCAACAGAATTCTATCAGACATTGCCTTACTTAATTCCTCCTGTCTTTTCCAGAAGCCCATGTTCACACCTCATAAGCAATTAAACCCTCTATTAAGGAACCAAAGTTTCTGCTACCAAAGAAAGCTGATTTCTTAATGAATGTTTCAATATATTTTGAAGAGGCTAGAGAGATAATACACCAAGACTTGCCTTGCACACAGCTGAGTCTCCTTGCTTCGCACACAATTCAATCTCCAGCACCACTCGCGGTCCCATAGCACAGAGCAAGGAATAAGCCCCGAGCACAACAGGGTTTGACTCCAAACCCCCAAGCCCTCCAATCACTGTCATCCTGTTGCTCATCGATATGTTCGAGCGGGCACCAGTAATGTCTCTCATTGAGAGACTTATTGTTACTGTTTTTGGCATATCCAATACGCCCGGGTAGCTTGCTGGGCTCTCTGAGAGGGGCGGAGGAATTAAACTCGGGTCGGCCGCGTGAAAGGCGAACGCCCAACCACTGTGCTATCGCTCCAGCCCTCCAATCAATACGTATTTGTAGAGCTCAATGCAAGTGTCATGTCACACCAAAGAAGCAAGAAATTCCCCACTTCTAAATTTATTTCCAAATCCAACTGGGGGAGAGGGACATTCACAAGAATACAATGTAAATTCCTTTCTTAGTCTGATTTAATTTTCCCAAAACAAAAAAAAAGTATTTCTCTTTTTGTGGCAACATCTGCCTTAAAATAAGTAATTGATAATTGTGATTAGAAGTTAATTAGAATTTCTTTTTTTTTCTCCACCCCCTACTTGTAAAACTCTCTTTACCTAGTAAATGTATATATCTATCAGTGACTGGGGCAATATCAATCCAGTTTGCTAAACAAAATAACTCAAGTGGCTTCCGTGGTTATTTCCCTGTGAACAAGGATTTGGTTTCTAGGTGCACAGGCTATTGTGTCTTTAGCAGAGTTGGTTTATACCTCTCCTTTGGGGAACTCTTTTGGGTTTTTAGTCCTTTCAGTGTGTATTATCCATCAGAACCAGTCCGTTGACTACCAAGAGAAGAGAGTTACACTTAGCCATGGATGAGGAAAAGAGGAAAAGGTTATGGTGACAACACAGGGGTCTTCAAACATCAGCTTGTCTCATGACATCGCAGGAAGAATCGGTGATTCCATGAGTCACCTTTCTGATTACATGAATCATTTCATGAAGATACTCAGAGAGGAAGAAAGAAAAGCAACCTTGGGATAGCTGCCTTGACGACTGAGTCTACCAGTACTTCCCATTTCCATGGGCAACCACAACTCCAGGAAATGTGTGTGTCTTCTGAGGCTCGTCAGCACCTGGCCAGGGTATATAAAGGGTCCAGGGTGAGGAAGAAGACATTCACTCCTGAAAACACCCACCTCCTCTCACCAGCCCCACCCATCCAGCCCCACACCACCACCATGACCGGCTCCTGCTGTGGATCCAGCTGTGGCTCCTGCTGCGGCTCTTGCTGCGCTCCCAGCTGCGGGGGAGGCTGCTGCCAGCCCTGCTGCCAGCCCTGCTGCTGCCGCGACCCCTGCTGCTGCCGCCCCGTGTCCTGCCAGACCACCGTGTGCCGCCCTGTCACCTGCGTGCCCCACTGCACGCGCCCCATCTGCGAGCCATGCCGCCGCCCCGTCTGCTGTGACCCCTGCTCCCTGCAGGCCGGCTGCTGCCGCCCCATCACCTGCTGCCCCACGTCGTGCACGGCCGTGGTGTGCCGGCCCTGCTGCTGGGCCTCCACGTGCTGCCAGCCCATCTCGGTGCAGGCGCCCTGCTGCCGCCCGCCCTTCTGCCAGCCGGCCCCCTGCCGCACCACCTGCAGGACCTCGGAGCCCTGCTGCTGCTGCAGTTGCTAAGCCGTCCCGGGGTGTAACGCGCGGTTCCGAGTTCTGTGTTTCCAGCCTTGGTACATCAGAGGAGGACAGACACCATCTTTGTAATCTACCGGCTCTCCAGCGACAACCTTCAAAGTAACTATGCCCGCATACTAATGCTAATCTTGGTCCTCTTCAATAATTATTAGAAAAAAAAATCCCATTGGAATTCCTGGCTTAAAAGAAATGAATATACAAAGATAAAAGTTCCCAATGAATGAAACCCAATTTAGACTCTATTTCAGGATCCTCAGTCAGGATATTCCCTTTCCCCCACACCCCTGGATAATATTATATTTATGCTATGTTTTTGTATGGTAAAATAATAAAATTTTACCTCTGAAAAAGCAAATGTTTTCTCTTTTATTACTTATGGGTCCTTGAAAGCTTATTTTCAGCTTTAGCTATAGTAGCAGACACCAAATAAAAATGAAGATAGAAGGGTTTCTCCCAGGGCCTTCTTCATAGTTTGGAACAATTCAAGTTCATAAACTGTCATTTAATAGTGATTCAAAGAGGCCAGAGCATCTTCTGAGTGATAAGACTGAGGACATGGAGAGGCTGAAGCAGGTCTCTCTAATCTTGAACTTTCTGTTTTGTTTCCTTGCCTTTTGGACCACACCTAGCAGTGCTCAGGGCTTACTTTTGGCTCTGTGCTCAGGGATTACTCCTGGTAGTGCTGGGGGGTGGGGGGACCATATATGGTCCTGGGGACTGAACCGAGGTCAATCATGTACAAGGCCAGCCCCTTACCCACTGTACAATCTCTCTAGGTCTCTAGGAGGATGACTCCTTCTATGTAAATTAGAAATGTAATAATACCTAGCTTTTAGGATTGCTCTAACAATAAATTAATACAGTCTATTTCTTTTACCATAATAAGCAAAACATAATTAATGATACTGACTAACATGATGATTATGAGCAATGAAAATCACTTTAGCTTGGAAAGACCCAATCATGGAAATCAAGAAGCACATGATTGAGAACCCCCTCACACTCTTCCACCACATCAATCGAAACCAAATTCATATCAGCAGAGCATAGACCGGTGGGTGCCAGAGGCTGGAGAGAGAAAAAAAAATTAAGGAGTTCTTATTTTATGGGTACGGAGTTTCATTTTGATGAGACAAAAACATTGTTTGGAGAACATGTTACTGATGGTCACAGGAGTATGTGAAGGTATTTAATACCACTAACATGCACCCCCGAAATGGTCAAGAGAGCAATGTTTATGTCATATGTATTTTATTGCAACATTTTAAATGAGAACAGGGGAAACCCAATGATGGCAGAGGACTACTGAGGTGTAACTCTATAATTCCCCCCCAAATGGATGGCCTGAGTGGTGCGGGATTGATGTGGATACTATGGAGGAAGCAGAGAGTGTCCTGAGAATTCTCCTCTGAAGGTGTGCAAAGTTCCTGAAACCACAATTTTTAAAAGAATGGTAACATATCGATACCCACTTGGCTTGCCCTTCTGAATCCTTCACAGTTGGAAAGGTACTAAAGTACTAAAGACATCACTTCATTCTCAGTAAGAAAGCCATGTGCCTGGCAGGCTATTCTTTGCTATCCAAACATCAGGGACAAAAGCATCCCCGAACTACAGAAATAATCAGAGACTTTGAAATCTTGGCCATTTAGATCATCTATAAACCGTAAATAGCAAAATATGATGACTCTCATTAACTAAAGAAAACAAGTCTTTTATGAGTATGTGAGCATATTTCTTAAAATGCCTAAAGAACCTACTAATCTGCTGGTATGTTTTGAAACAGAACCCACAAAACCAAAAAAATGATCATGAGCACCTGGGCTGGTATATATAGGGCCCAGGAGCGGGGAGAAAGACATTCACCCCTGAAAACACCCACCTCCTCTCACCAGACCTACCCATCCAGCCCCACACCACCGCCATGATCGGCTCCTGCTGCCAGCCCTGCTGCGGTCGCAACCCCTGCTGCTGCCGCCCCGTGTCCTGCCAGACCACCGTGTGCCGCCCTGTCACCTGCGTGCCCCACTGCACGCGCCCCATCTGCGAGCCATGCCGCCGCCCCGTCTGCTGTGACCCCTGCTCCCTGCAGGCCGGCTGCTGCCGCCCCATCACCTGCTGCCCCACGTCGTGCACGGCCGTGGTGTGCCGGCCCTGCTGCTGGGCCTCCACGTGCAGCCGGCCCATCTCGGTGCAGGCGCCCTGCTGCCGCCCGCCCTTCTGCCAGCCGGCCCCCTGCCGCACCACCTGCAGGACCTCGGAGCCCTGCTGCTGCTGCTGAGCCAGGTGATGTCGCCAAATTTCTTCCTCATCTCTTTGCATGAGCTCCGTAGTTATTGGACACAACCGAGCTGATGAACTACTTATGCGAAATAATACCTAGGCCTCTCGGAACCTGGCTAACCCTAGGTCACATGTCTATTTTCTAATAAACATATTCCTTCCAGCATAGTAATGGTGGTTTTTGTCCTTTATCCTCTCAGTACACTCAGAGATGTGGTGGATTTGGTTCTAGACCACCCTGCAATAAAGCCAGATCACCATAAGGATATTTACATGAATGTGTTGAATTCCTAGTGCAGAGATAAATTTTGTTTGCACTGTGCTATAATCTATTAAGTGCAAAATGGTTTTCTGTCTAAAAAATCAGTTCATATTGTTTTTAGGTTAAAAGAAATTGTTGCCTAAAAGGTCTTAGGTGAGCCTTCAGCCAATTGTGATCTTATCACTGGTGGAGGGTCTGGCCTTGATATTAACGGCTGCGGATTGATTAAGGGTGGACGTACTGAGTCAATTTTTTCAAGTAGACAATGAACTTTGCCACATAATCGATTCTTCCTTTCATTAAGGATTTCAATGTAGTTTTCAATGTGGCTTGATAGTATTTTACCCAGTCTTGAACATCTTTCTATATCCATTATAGAGCCTGAGAAAGGGCAGAGTTTCTCATGTGTTCAAGTTTTATTATGATATTATAACAATTTAATCAGACCTTCAGACTTAAAACTACTAAATCTAGTTCTCTTAGTAATTCCTTAGTAATTCAGTTACTTTGTCCTCTGAATTTGTAACCTTGCAAAGTTATTCAGGAGGGTTGTGAATAACCATTTCTCTCAAATCAAACTTATTATATTGAAATGTTAACAACCTCCTGTGAATCAGAAATGTTCTTGCTGTCATCTAGGGTGTTGAATTCTCCCCAGAATGTTTTCAATTTACCCAAATCCACTGATGGATTTATTGTAGGCAGATAAGTACTTTAGGGAAATAATAAAACTTAAACAGAGATTCCCTAGCCTTGAAGTAGCCCAAAGGCGTGAAGACCACATTACTATGAAATACAAATCCTGAAATCTTTGGAGAGCAGAAATTCAAGGCCTGACCCAGAGAAGAAGCTACAAAATGGTCTTTGAGATGATGAAAACACCCTCAACAGAGTCAGGGATAAAAATATGAAGATACCATCAATATTGCAAGACTTTCTTGGGACAATGCCTGGAATTACTCTTATATGCAAAACCCCAGTGGAAAAATCATATGGAATAATTGTATGAAATCTCCTCCCAAAAGCCATTTAGAGTTTGCTCATTGAATCATGTTCTCCCTTGAACAATATCTTGTCTGCTTGTCTCTAGGTCTCTTTGCTTGCTTTTTCCACACTAGAGAAATCTGTGTTCTCTCTTGAACATTTGCTACCTCTCTTTCCCTCCTCAATTTCTTATTTTTATTTCCTCTCTTTCTCCCATCTTTCTTAGTTTTATTTTGGGGTGTTTTGCTCAGAACTTACTCCTGGCTCTGCACTAAGGAATCAATCCTGGCAGAGCTTTGAAGGACCATATGGGATGCCAGGGATCAAGCTTGGGGCAGCTGAGTACAAGAGAAGCACCCAACTCACTGTATTATCTCACTGGCCCATTGCTTACACCAAAGGAAGTTTTATCTTGCTTCACTATTTCTCCTCCTGAAAATGTTTTCTGTAAGTGAAAGGTAATGTGTAGGATAACATAGCCTCAGTAGTTTAGGTTTATTGGGTTACTCCCATTACAGTGCTCCTATTCCTCTTTGTTTATTTGTAGCTTCTTTCTTAGTGTTCTGTTGACTTGTAAATAATGTTTTTCTCTTCTCCTTGAGTCCTTTGCATAGTTTATTCAGAGCAAGTCCTTTTTGTATGGACACAGGAAGACTTTGATGTAGGCAGGTAGATAGGGAAAGGCCCTTGGCAATGAAAATTGAGATTTAACAGAGTCTCTGGGAAGGGGACTCTTAAGATGTGCAGATTCAAGAAAACAAAAGACCCGGAAGAAACCATCAGCAGACCCTGAGGATAATGGACCCCTCCCCAGGAGGTTCCCCAAAGAAGGCCATCACCACTCCCAACCTCCCTGGTAACCTCCTTAGCAACGGACTTTTACCTGGGAAGAAGCCCCCACGTGGGGGCAGGTTGGAGAAACCCTATAAAGGCCACCTTGAACAAAGGAAGGGCGCGCATATGCTGCCTGAGCCCATGTGCTGCTTGTGCCATGTGTCCGAGCACATGTGTCGCCCGCATCTCCCCCCTTGAGATGTGTACTTTCATGTCCAGTGCTAGGATGTGTATAGAGCTCTCTCCATCTTTGGAGGAGCCCGCGTTCTTTCTTGAGCGCGTTACTCCTACTGGTTTTCCCTTTCCACTTATCCCTTCCTCCTTCCCTCAGAAACCTCTAAATAAAATCTATTACTTCACTGCTTGTCTACTCCTGAAATTCTTTTCCGCGAGCGAGACAAGAACCCAGTTACCCTGGGTCCCGGGTGTTAGAGGCGGTTGGAGAGAAAGTGACCGTCTTTCTCCTCCCCACTTCACGTAAGTCACCCGTGGGGCCCACCGACATCAACTTAACAAATGTTATGCTTTTGTAACCTGGGAGTCATTTGACTCTACATGATATTTTCCTCCAGGGCATCTGTTCTCTTGACCTAAGCCTTAGCTGCCCTTACTTCCTAGCACCCCCAAAGCACGGTCCCAACGTGGGACAAGAAGGACCCAGGGCAAGCGGTGAGTTGTGTGCTACCCTGGCATCGAGATGGGCTTGGCCAAAGTGCCTAATGCTTAACTATAAGTTAAGAGCTTGATCATGGACAAATGTTGTCATGATCCAAACAGTGATAACTAGATTTGGACCCTGCTAGGGTTAGGAATGATTAATCTGGCCTGAGTGCTGTGGTCTGAGCCTGTGGCAAGATGTTGCCAGGAGAGCTGCCTTGCAAGCCTCAATGTATCCCTTGCTATGTCCATACAAAAATAACTAGTATTAAGACGTGAATAAGTTCCTGGACTAAGGAAAAGAAAAAAACCTTAAGAGTGAGGAAGGGCTTTGGAAGCCCTGCCCTCAGGAAGGGCTTTCTTATGTTGATTTTGCTAGCTGGCTGGGGTAGCCTAAAGGGCAAGGTGGGAGAGACAAGTAGGAGGAGAGAGAGAAGCTGGAGAGAAGCGGCAGTTGATCCAGAGAGAGGCCGGAGCAGGGAGTGCGGGAGATGAGAAAGATGGAAGATTGAATAAACAGGAACTAATCAGCAACCAGCTTGGTCCTCGTTCTTCCTTCGCCTGTCCTTGAGCACCGGCCGTCCCGATCCAGTCCACACACTGCGGTTCCAGGGCACCGAACGCGGGCGTGAGACAGAGCTACCCGAGAGCCCGCGAATGCACTCGCCTCTCGGCAAGCCTTAGTTTTTTACGCCAAGGTTAGGACTGACTTCTCTTTCCATCAAAGAGGAATACCTCACTCCAGCCTGAGTTCACAGCTCCCTGAGAAATCAGGTGACAGTAATCCCATGCTATACAGAACAAGTGGACCTTAGGCACAGCATGACAGCTGCCTCATGGGGCTGGTGAAACATGAGCATTTGTGCCTTGCAGGTGCTTGCAGCTGACTTTACCCATCCTGACCCACACCAGGTACTTCTTGAGCACTGGTAGCCAAGGTGTGTTGAACAGAGAAGTGAAAGTATTCTTTTCTTGAAGCTACCTCCCTTATTTCCCATTTTAACTAGCCAGCAGCAGCAGAATCACTACATAGGGCAGTCGGAGACTTCAAAGTGTATTTCTTAAATAACGAGACTTGAAGATAGAAATTACTCCTTGGTCCACAGGGTGCAGAATAGACATCATGCTAGCATCCATCAAAACAACAGTCAGGGTTTAAGGCGTTTGCCTTGTTTGTGGCCAGCCCCATGATAGAGGCATGTCATCTAGAAAAAAGCACAGAAACAACTGAATAGGAAAGAAACTTGAAGGTCAGCAATGAAACTATTGAAGGTGACTTGAGTGAAATGCAGAGCAAAGAAGATAGCTCTTGAGAAAACAGCACATCTGATGGGGGTATAAAGGGAGCATATGGTGGGGGGGGGGATTAGGAATATGACCCTAAGGAAAGGCAATCATCTATACAGAATGGCACAAGGGTGGTCTAGATGGTGCCTGATAAACTGGATGACCTAAGCTCTCCATATAATCTAAACAATCAGACACCAGAAGATGTCATCATCTCAGCATCCTCTCCTCTGCATTAATGGCCCACATTCTTAGAACATAATAGAGAAATGCTCAGCCTTGTATTAAAGGCATAAAAGAAGGACAGTTTCTGCCTTTTTCTGGAATCATTCTTCAGGAGACCCCTCCCAGAATCCAGCAGCTGCCCTGCCTTATCTTTTGTTCCTTTGTCTTCCCCTAAATAAAGTCTTCCCCTAAATAAAGTCTTTTATGAATTCAGCCACTTAATCTCCAGTCGCTTGCTTTCAATCTTGACTTCTGTTTTTTTTTTTTGGCTTTGTGGGTAATACCTGGCAATGCATAGGGGTTACTCCTGGCTCTCTGCACTCAGGAATTCCTCCTGGCAGTGCTTGGGGAACCATATGGGATGCTGGGACTTGAGCCCGGGTAGGCTGTGTGCAAGGCAAACACCCTACCTGCTGTGCTATTGCTCCAGCCGCTCAATCTTGACTTCTTGAGGACAAAAATTCAAGCAACTGCACCTGCTATCTTTGGGACTGGTTCCCACACCTGAATTCCCAGAAAATTATAGACGCAGACTGGAACAAGAAATTTTTCCTTGCAAGAAAAGTCATTTCTCATCTCAGCACAGGCGTACCAGGTCCATGCCTGCCCTTACAAAAAAGACTTTCTGGAAGAGGTGAAACAGTGAAGAAAAATCCTTTTATTGTAGGAAATTTAGGGGTCTGAAAGCTGGGTTTGATGCCGGCATCTCATATGACTCCTGAATGCAGAGCCAGGAGTAACTCCTGAGCACTACCTGATGCACCACCTTTCCATCCCCACAAAAAATAAATAAATAAATAAAAGGAAAGAAATTCAGGGAAATAAGAGAGAGAAAGAGAGAGAAGGAGAGAGAGAGGGAGGAACAGACAGACAGACAGAGGGAGGGAGAAGAGAACTTCAGAAGGCAAAAAGCAGAAAATGGCCTTTGGGAGAAGGTTACATGTAGTTTCTCCTAATTGACTTGTCCTAGGTTTTCTACATACATAAGAGTTACTCTCCTTGGATTCTAGAAAGCCCTTACATATTCTTATCATGATCTTTAGAGTCTTCTCTAACTTCACAGTTCTAAAGAGTCAACCCTTCTCTGGGTGTTGTATAGGCTTCTCCATCTCCAAAGAGCTCAGAATTTGCATCCCAATGGGTTGTTTTTTCCATGCCTTTGGACAACATCAGGATAAATGATAAGTGACATTTTCCTCTTGTTTTATTGTTAAAAAAATTATTTTCAGCACTCACAACCTTCATCCATCTGCCTGAAACAAAGCAACTGAAATTGGGAAGGGAGTCCACCAGCAATGGGGGATGGGAGAGGGAGGGAAGAATTTTAAGGGCGGAGTTGAAGGCTCTGGTTTTATGCCCAGAAGCAAAAGAATGACATCAAAACTTACACATACATATTTTAGTAGGGTTTTTTTTTTTTCAGGAAACTCATACATATTCTTAAGGGAGAACCGGGAGCATATGCAGCTAAGAAACATACAAAGAACATTCATCACAAGTACAGTGTGGAGAAGCATCATCTTGGGGCTATGTACTTCAGTATAGATATTAATATGGATACTAAAATACACAGCCCCAAGATGATGTTTCTCCGTGAAGACCAATGAGGCTAGAGGTCAAAATGGCTTCTATTAAGTCTCAGCTGGTTGGTATTGCCCAATGAATGACCTAGAGTCCTTAGCTATGCAAAAATGTTTTTAAAGTTCTGCCTGGCCCTATCAGAGCAAAGGATATCGGTTCCCAGGGGGAGATTGTTATAGCCTCCAAACTATAAACCTCAGACCAGTCTGTTCTAGCTTTATTTAACCCCATTGAATAGGAGGGAAGGGCTTGGGAGACGAGAGGGAGAATAAAGGAGAAAGTCATACAGTCATACGAGTTTTTGCAGTTGGAAGGCAATGAATAGTAAAACATGTAGTAACTTTATAACATAATTGAAATGTAATTATAATCACAGATGTTCAGAAAAGACCCAATTCACTTGGCTGTTTCTTGGTAGGAAGCTCGTGCTGGGAGAGATCAGGACTGGGAAAAGAAGTCAGTCCCTGTCTCTTTACAGGTTCAGGCTCTTATCCTTAAAAGAGGAGGCCTCAGTTTACCTCACAACAACCTTAGTTGTTGTGAGCAGTTCCCATGTCCTTTTGTGATAAACAGGGAGTTTGCAATGGGTCATTACAAAATTCTTTCCTGAGCTTAGGCTCACAGGGAGGCTAAGATAAGGGGAATCACCTAAGGTAAATTAATGGCCAGAGGAGGATATGTTAGAGAATCTACAGGAAAACCCTTATCTTTAACTTCCCTGCATTCTCACGAGAGATTCAGTTCTCCTATAAAAATCTCACCAAAAGAGCCATAGATAACATAGTCTTATACCAAGTTCTTCCCCATTTGGGGACCTCCTTTTTTTTTTGTTCTCTTCAATTTTCCAATAAACTTTTCTATTTTCTAACTCTGCTTTTGAGCCTCTTTATTCAATATTTTATCCTTAAAAATATTGAAGAACCCGGGACTCGCGAATGAACACAGAGACCGGCCGCCGCAGCCGCTTCTGCCTCACCTGCACCATCCTCATGTTGCAGGAAAGAATTTCCAGAGAAGATACACAGTGATGTGATAATAAAACTAGCACAAGTAGTCCTAGTCTTGTTTAGGAAGCATGAGAGAGAGGGGGGAGGAGAAGGGGACCCTATAAACTAAAAGAAAGAAGTTCAGTGTACCCATCTGAATCAGCTAAAAGTTCAACCTTTAAAAATATTACTTCTTGTTGCTTTCTCCCTTTCAGTTCTCCCCTTTACATCATCTACAAGTAAAGTTGAACTGATTACCCTATGGGGATATAAAAGACTGAGAGAAGTCTCCTGCTTCAAAGAAGTTATAATCTCTCAGGAAGATGAGGCATAAATTAATATATGTAGAATATTAATATAGAGGAAATATAAAAATAGTTCAAAATAGTGGAGAATTAGAAAACTATTAGGAAGCATCATGCAATTGTGCTGCCAAATATTTAAGTGAAAAATAAAAAGTTGAGGGGGCTGGAGCAATAGCACAGCAAGTAGGGTGTTTACCTTGCACTTAGCCAACCCAGGTTTGATTCCCAGGATCCGATATGGTCCCCTGAGCAACACCAGTAGTAATTCCTGAGTGCAAAAGCCAGGAGTAACCCCTGTGTATCATCAGGTGTGACACAAAAAGCAAATAATGAAATAAATAAAAAGTTGTAAAGCATTCAAATGCTTTGTAAAAAAAAAAACAAAAATTTGTCTGATTATGCCTTAAAATAAATCCAGATCATTACACCACAATATATGAGTAACTGGTGATAAAATTAATTTTCTTGCTTATTCTTTTTTTATACTGTCCCTGGTGCTGTGTAATCCCATCAACGACCAATATCCAGAGACTATAAAACCAAGCTCTCCGAAGCGCGAGACCAGGATCTGGCCACACAACATCTACTAGCTTAGTTCTCCCTCTTGGAGAACCTGACAAGCTAAAGAGAATCTATTGCCTGCTCGGGAGAGCCTGGCAAGCTCCCCGTGGCATATTCATATTCAAAATAAAATAACAGATACATATATACCTCCGGAGAGCCCGGCAAGCTACCTGTGGTGTATTTGATATGCCAAAAACAATAATGATGGTCTCATTCTCCTGACCCTGAAAGAGCCTCCAATTGTTGGGAAAGATGAGTAAGGAGAGGCTGCTAAAATCTCAGGGCTGAGTGTAATAGACACATTATTGGTGCCCGCTCCGCTAGAGTAAATCAACAAACGGGATACAGTGATACAGTGATACTTTTCTTAATATTAGAAATGGGCTGGAGCAATAGCATAGCAGGTAGGGCATTTGCCTTGCATGCAGCCAACTCGGGTTCAAATCCACTGACTCTCTCCAAGAGCCTGGCAAGCTACCGAGAGTATCCCTGCATGGCAGAGCCTGGCAAGCTACCGTGGCATATTCGATATGCCAAAAATAGTAACAACAAGCCTCACAATGGAGATGTTACTGATGCCCACTAGAGCAAATTGGTGAACAACCGGATGACAGTGCTATAGTGCAATATTAGAAATAAAGTCAGCAGTGGTCTAATTTCAAGACAAAGAATTTTACTCTAAATATTTGGAAAATGACTATCAGGGATTAATTCCCATACTGGGTTGATAAAGTGGGACTCAGGTGCAATTTGAATGTGGGCACATGGAGCTGATGAGACAAAAGTGTAATGGTAAATAAGAAGCTGTATGTAATGGAAATTATGAAAGTATGCCGTTATTGTAAGAACACACATACAGTGAGTGGCAGCATTTTCAGTCAGGTCTTAGATTAAGTGGCACTAAGAAATTGCTTATGACCTATCACCAATGTCAACGTCACAAAGCTCTATCAATTATTGAAGCATGAGCCATATTTTCTGTTCCAAAATTAATTTTGTCTATAGGGCAGTGGGGATGAGCATTCTGCCTGGGGATAAATATTCTAGACTCACCATACTAGATTTTTTTCTCACCATAACAACAACAATAAAATGATAATTCAGCGAAGGATGTTTTAGCTAATCTTATTGGAATAAACATTTCGCAATATACATGCACATCAAATCATCATATCATACACCTTAAAATCACACAGTATTGTATATAGATTATATCTTGATAAAAGTATATGGGACAAAACAAAGAAAAGAGTATACAACTTTAATCTAGGCTCTAGTCACTGTTTGGGGAAACATTCTGTATGTCCATAGGCAAGAGAAAGAAGAATAGTAAAAATCTTCCTGGATTCTTCCTCTCCTGTCTGTCAGTCAATAGTTTGTCAATTTACATTCCTCTTAAGTTGTAAGATACATTTAACATTTCATGTGGGTAGCTATAGCTCCCAGCGACTGAGGCACATTCTTTTGAGTGAAGGTCTGATCTCAGAATAATCCAAAACCCTTGCTGATGAATGGCACCAGGGTGAAGCTGACAGGCACTGAGAAATTTTCCCCCTGCAATTCCTTGGAGGTGATTCCTCTGTACAGGCATCATCATGCCTCTGCCAGCGCCCAGGCAGATCAGCTGCCTGCTGTTCCAAGGCACCTCCCCTAAACAGTGGATAGCACATTTTAGCCATGTGAATAGAAAAAAAAAGAAACTCCACCATTTCATTTCATAGTCTTAACAACCGTGTCAAGGTATATTAAGAAAAACACTTCTTGTGACATGGTTCTTTATTACAAGCACACAAGAAAAACAAGTATTAAAAAAAAGTCACATCCTAGAAGTAAAAGTCTCAGAGGCAAAATCATTTACTCGGGCAGGAAGGACAAAATCATATATAAAGGAAAAAATGGGGGAGGGTGGTGAATGCAAGCCAGACTTAGAGGTTATTAAGATTCCCACACCTAGATGGTTTGCAAAAATAAACTCTATCTTTCCCACACAAGTAAATGAATTACCGGCCCATTCAAGGCATAAGCGTTCCATCAAATCATATGCTGTGTAAATGTACTTCCCCAGAATCTACACAGAAGAAACAGTCTAGACCTGACCCATTCACATGGAGACTTTGCGGGGGATCTTTGGAGGATCAAGAATAGGATCTCGACAATACTCTCGAAATTCCTGGATGCTTAACCTTTTCTTCTTTCTTTCCAAATCGCAGTTCACTTTTGGAATGTTTTGGCTTGGTTTTAACAAGTGCTTCCTACTCCACATTAGCAGTAATCGAGAGCTGTTATCTCAGATGGCAGTGCTGAGATTCCGATGATGAGCAAGCATGAACACTTTTCTATCTGGGATGCAACAAGTGGTCTTTAATGAGATCATGAGTGAGCCACCAACAATGCAACCATTAGTCAAAACAAAATTCTACTTAATTGGCTAAAAGATAAACAAAAAAAATCATGAGCACCTGGCCAGGGTATATAAAGGGCCCGCAAGTGGGGAGGAAGACATTTACCCCTGAAAACACCCAACAACTCACATCAGCCCCACCCATCCAGCCCCACACCACCACCATGACCGGCTCCTGCTGTGGATCCAGTTGTGGCTCCTGCTGCGGCTCTTGCTGCGCTCCCAGCTGCGGGGGAGGCTGCTGCCAGCCCTGCTGCTGCCGCGACCCCTGCTGCTGCCGCCCCGTGTCCTGCCAGACCACCGTGTGCCGCCCCGTCAGCTGCGTGCCCCACTGCACGCGCCCCATCTGCGAGCCGTGCCGCCGCCCCGTCTGCTGTGACCCCTGCTCCCTGCAGGCCGGCTGCTGCCGCCCCATCACCTGCTGCCCCACGTCGTGCACGGCCGTGGTGTGCCGCCCCGTCTGCTGTGACTCCTGCTCCCTGCAGCCCGGCTGCTGCTGCCCCATCACCTGCTGCCCCACGTCGTGCACGGCCGTGGTGTGCCGACCCTGCTGCTGGGCCTCCACGTGCTGCCAGCCCATCTTGGTGCAGGCGCCCTGCTGCCGCCCGCCCTTCTGCCAGCCGGCCCCCTGCCGCACCACCTGCAGGACCTCGGAGCCCTGCTGCTGCTGTTGCTGAGCAGTTTGTACGGACTGAACTATCTAAGCACTTAACCAGCCTCCCGCACAAGCAGCTTCCCCTGGCTCTAACAGGCATCCCGCCTGAGCGAGCATTCAAGACCCCAAGTCTATCAGGATATTGAATGGAGATGGAGAACTAACCCAAGATCTGGATCACTTGACACTATAAAACAATAGCATTCTTCTTCCCATCTTAGGTCCTGGGTGTGGTGTCATGCTTGCTTTCCAATAAACTCTTCCTTGACCCAGCAAATCCAACTTTCTTTGACTGCTCGTTCTGAGTTTATTGTATTTGGCCAGAGTGAAAAACATGCCACCAGTCTATCATGTGTAAGCCATCCCATACACAGTACGAAAGACGACAAATATTAGCACAAGTGAAAAGCACTCTCCTTCAGACATCTTCTAGGGAGAGGAATAATTTTCCCAAGAACTCAAGTGAAAATTAGGATATTCAAAAATCAAAACAAAACACACTGTGCTGGGTGACAATGGGAAAGAGAAGGCAAAATGAGGAGAGCAAGAACACCTGAACGTTGGCACTAGTGTTAGGTGAAGGTGCAGAAGTCAGTGTGACAAGGGACGACCATGGGATGTTCAACCACAGAATCTCAGCCAAAAGTTGCTGGGAGAAAGTGTTAAAAGATGGTGTTGCTGTAGCACACGTGTATGACAAAGAAGGGCAAATTTGGAGATTTTGAGGCCTTGATCCAGAGACAGACAAGAGAATCTGGGAACCGAGCAGCTCGCTTGTGGGGATTTTTCTAGACCCTAATTATCTAAGGTTTGGGATTTCTAGGAGCTCGAGGCCACTCTTGCGGCCACATGACATTCTACGTTATTCATAGCAGGGAAGAGAAATAAATTATCTAGCATCTGCCTGTTTGGCAGGTTTGAGTGGTGGTAGGAAATTCAGAATAATGATGTTGGGGTGTTGGGAAGGTGTGATGGTGGTGGGACTTGTGTCCAAATATTGAATGTAACCCATTATTATAAATAACTTTATGAAAATAAAATTTAAAAAAATGAAATAAATCAAAGGTCCAGGGATATCCAGGGCTTAACTTGATAATGCCCAATGATAGTCAAAAGCTGATGTGGAAGACATATAAACCCAGACAGAGGCATGAACTAACATTAATGGGGGGAAGTGGCACAGAAAACTTTTAAATAGTTTATACTTACTACTGTGTGTTTAAAATCATGATTCCGATCTGCATTTTGCCCATTACTAATATTTCTATTGTTAGGCTATCGTAAAATATATTTTTAAATGAGAGACAAAGTTGTGCACTTTACTAACTCACTTTGGGAATCAGCTAGAATAAATGAAATAACCTGACTAGGAATGAGGGCCACAGGTTTTATGTCTAGTTCTTCCCACTATGCACTGGAGTAAGTATGTCTCTAGTCTCTCCCAAACACAGCCAACCCTCAACTCATTACTACCCTAACATCAAGTAATGCTGAAATGAAATGAAAAATAAGTAAACTGTAGCAATGAAGCAGTTTAGAACTTCTAGGTGGAATGGTTCTACATTTGACTCCTTTCTTCCACTCCTAGAGGTCTTGACTATTTGTATGCTACTCAAGATCCAGGCAGATAATGGGGTCTTGCTTTCAGCAAAATCCTCAAGTGTACATAACAGATTCAATAAATGGGAGCTATGAAAATATTGGTCTCTACCCTTATAAATATTAAATGGTTGAAAAGATGTCATATAAAGTTTTTGATCTCTACTAGTCAGTGGTTCCGTCTAACCATCCTTCAACATCATGCAATCATGGTTATCAGAGGACATAAACATTTTTATTGATATGACACACATCGCATCTTAGAGTAATTCTATCACTCTACAAACCAATACCTTTAACTTGTAAAAGTTAAGTATGTGCTTCTCTTCACTCTTGGAAGGAAGGCTGTGAAAACTACCACAAACAGTAACAATACATTCTTTCAGCTGTCACATTTTTTCATCCCCCTGTCAAACCCTGAGTGTACAGGAAATCACAACCTTTCTTTTAGCAGCTACAACAACTCTCTTCATTTTAATTTTGCTAAAATTTATTTTAATCCCTTTGCACTCTAACCAGTTGAATAATTCTTGATTATCTATTTCCTAACCTGTCTCATATATTCTGAGATTCAGGAAAGGATTTCCTAACTGCTGCTTTTTCTTCACTGGTTCCCCTTCATACATTTTATTTATTGTGCCATTGGTTTGATATGCTTTCTTAGCCTACTATAAAGTGACATAAGTTGAAGAGAAATCCCATTTTGAGGAATAAGCAGTGTCAAGATAATCCATACTTTTTATAAAATTTTGGTGTGATCTTCCCTAATTTTAGGAAATAAATTTTAATTCTTTTATTTTCATGCTGATCATAATAAATTAGAATAAAACGGGTATTTTTTATCTAACATATATATTCCTGAGTGATAAATATGTCTCCAAGTCCTATTAAATGAAGTTGAGGAGAAACTAGTGAAATTGGAGAGACTGACTTTCTGGAAAGCTCTGTAAGCATCTATGAATGTGTAGTTTATTTATTTCTACCTGCTTTATAAAACAGCTAATAATCTGGGAGTTGAAGATAGAGTACAGTGGGTAGGGTACTTGCTTTGTACACAGCCAACTTGGGTTATATCCCTGGCACCCTATATGGTTCCCCGAACTTGCCAGGAGTGATTTGTGAGCACAAAGCCTCAAACACTGACAGATATGGCCCCCAAACAGAAAAACAAAGATTATAATATTATTGCACTGCACTGTACTGCACTGTCATCCTGTTGTTCATCGATTTGCTTGAGTGGGCACCAGTAATGTCTCCATTGTGAGACTTGTTACTGTTTTTGGCATATTGAATACGCCACGGGTAGCTTTCCAGGCTCTGCCGTGCGGGCGGGATACTCTCCATAGCTTGCCGGGCTCTCTGAGAGGGATGGAGGAATCAAACCCAGGTTAGGCATGTACAAGGCAAATGCCCTACCCACTGTGTTATCGCTCCAGCCTGATAATATTATTAATCTAAAAAATATAGATAGACTTACATGAGCATTGACTGGTGGTTTTTAAATATTTTTTTCCTGGGAATTTTAGGTTTGATGATGATGACTCCCCCCAAAACTGCATTATTTGATGAGTGGGAGTCACTTTGTCAGGTGACTTAACCACAAGTGCAGAAACAAGGTTGGGACTCTGGAGGGAAGTGACAGCATTGTTCAGAAATGAAGCATTACCATTTCCACCAAGGACAAACACATTTGATGAGTACTATCAGGGCAATCAGGAATGACCAATTTGGAGAGCAATTTGGGGATATGTTAAATATAATTCAGCATTCGGACAATCAAAGGGCATTGGAAACGCTTGTTTAAAGAGTAACAAGATAAAAATGCCACCCATCATCATAGCACAGAACAGGCCGGGGCCTATAAAAGGCCCGAGGTAGAGCAAGAAGTTAGTCCTAACTCAGAAACACCTGCAAGCAACTCAGCTCTCAGCCCAGCTCCGGACACCATGGCCTGTTGTACCACTAGCTTCTGTGGATTCCCCAGCTGCTCCACTGGTGGCACCTGTGGCTCCAGCTGCTGCCAGCCCAGCTGCTGCCCAACCAGCTGCTGCCAGCCCAGCTGCTGCCAGCCCAGCTGCTGCTCATCTGGCTGTTGTCAGCCCAGCTGCTGCTCCTCCGGCGGCTGTGGGTCTGGCTTTGGCACTGGTGGTGGCCAGGGGGGAAGCGGTGGAGCCATGACCTGCCGCGTCAGGTGGTGCCGCCCTGACTGCCGCGTGGAGGACACTTGCCTGCCCCCCTGCTGTGTGGCCAGCTGCACCCCCCCAACCTGCTGCCAGCTGCACCATGCCCAGGCCTCCTGCTGCCGCCCATCCTACTGTGGACAGTCCTGCTGCCGCCCAGCCTGCTGCTGCTGCCGCTGCCCGACCAGCTTCTGCGAGCCCAGCTGCTGTTGATCCTACCTGCCGTGAGCCCATCTGCCATCACCCCACCTGTTGAAAACCCCAACGTAATTGGAACCCCGAGGAACAAAGCACGTTAAAGCCAACTGTTGCAGAATCCGATGAACTGCTGAGCTCTGATAACCACAGTCTGACTTGCAGCATCTTTTCGTGCAGCTACATTAATTTCCCTGAGAAATAAAGTTGATTCTTAATAGACTTCAAACAGAGTTCACGGACTTAGATATCAACTGATGTCTTACAATGGAAATAGAAATCTGCAATATTCCACTATAAATATCATCGCAAGTTTTTTCAACAGCTGATGGCAGTTTGGTGTTAATAAAAAAAATATTCTTCAGTGATTAAAGTATTGTTGCCTTTTTTTCTCCCTTAGACTTTTAAAAATTGCTATTGGAGTACTGGAAATTTTCAAACCTCAATAAATGTGGCATGGGCCTGTGGTGTTTCTTTGCTACTAAGCTTTTGATAATGGTATTTTTAAAGTGGTTTTCCATTGCTTTGCCATCAAATGGTTTGATATTGTTCATCTAGATTATATGATTAAATTATGGTAGTATTTTGTATCTGGTTCCTAAGGTCTGTCACTGTCACTGTCATCCCGTTGTTCATCAATTTGCTTGAGCAGGCAGCAGTAATGTCTCCACTGTGAGACTTGTTACTGTTTTTGGCATATCGAATATGCCACGGGTAGCTTGCCAGGCTCTGCCACGTGGGCAAGATACTCTTGGTAGCTTGCTGGGCTCTCCAAGAGGGGCAGAGGAATTGAACCTGGGTCGGCCACATGCAAAGTGAACGCCCTACCCACTGTGCTATCGCTCCAGCCCCTGGCCGAGGTTTTAGCGTCTATCACTTCCATTCTGCAGAGCCAATAATCCCAAAATCTCAGCGATGGCTGAGTTTGGCGCCCCACTCCCCCTGCACCCATGGGACGGTCAGCATCAGTGTGGCCAGGACAGCAGGTCCCTCAGGGACCAGGAGGCAGAGGTCCCATCTGGACCCTGCTCCCACGATCCCTGGAACCTGCCTGACAGAGGGGGCCCTGGGGTGCCGAAGGTCCCCCCATCCCAGCTCTGATCAGGAACCACGTGCCTTCCCTTCCCATGCCTACTGATGAGAAAATTTTTTGGACTAACTACTCCAGAAGATCATTTTTACAAAAAAAAAAAAAAAAAACCAAAAATGGAGTTTTATGCTAGCTAGCTTCATGAGCATTGCCAAGTTCATTAAAATTTTTATGTGTTTTTGTGTATAATTCTTTCAATTGTTCAGAATATTAAGAGTGTAACATATAGCTAGAAAGATAGTAAGCATGAGATTGTACAGTATTAGTATAAGCTGTAAATATACCTTGACCTCTACTTACTACTTTATAACTAACAGTTTATGAATTCTGAGCAAATCCCTTCATGAGCCTAACACCTTCTTCTAGCCTATAAGGTCGACAACTGAGTTTCCTTACTTACACTGCCTGTCCCTTCCAGGTAAAGAGCAGGTCATTCTCTAAACTGACAGTGACAATTGGTCCCCATGGATGTTTGCAGGTTAAAAAAAAATTCAAGTCAAATAATGTCACATACATTAATGCCATTCTGAAGATTCATACAGAATGTCATAATAGTCATGAGACTGAAATGTCCTGTAATAAAGGAATCCTTATAACCATCATTCTTAAACAAGTTTAATCCTCTACCCATTACAAACTAACATTTGATTATTCCAGGGCTCCTCAAAAAGTGCTACAATAAGGAAATTTTGACTAATGTGCTTATGATACGTATATAATTCTCTCATGTACTAAGAAATAGAGAATATATGTCCAGTGTGGGGATATGAATGAGTGTCTTATTTGCATATAAAAAGGTACCACCTTTAGCTAGACACAATTTGAGTACTACCAAGTTTACTGCACTTCTAGAATCTTCATGAGAAGAAAGATAAATTTATTTCCCTGAGTGGACAGGGCTCTTAACAGGACACAATATGTACACTCACAAATAATAACTCCAATTTCCTCATACACAACTCTCTTTTCTCCCATCAATTTGGGAAGATTTACATTGGATAGACATTTTACTTAGCAGGACTTCAGTTCACAAACATTGAAAAAGTCATGGTAGCAATCAGGGGACAAGAGAAAAATACCTTGGTACTTAGGTTAGGATAAATAGTTGGGTTGAGAGAAAAGTGTTTTGATTTTACCATTGCGTTTTTAATAAAAATGTTTAAAAAGTGGTCTTTGTTTGGGTCCTAAATGTTTAATATGCTAGGTCCAAAATATCTATGTGTTTAAGATGTCCAACAAATGGAATTTCAGAACAGAAACAGAAATTAGATGGGAAAAATTGTGTGTTCATTTGGCTGGTAATTAACCATGTCTTATCTCAGTAATCTAGTAAGGCAAATGCATATGATTAGCAACTGTTAAAACTAAGTTTTAGGAATTGAGAAAATTCCCAAAACTAGAAAACTAGAACTTATGTGAAAAAATAACTCAAAATGTTAGTGTTTGCAGATAGAAGGTAACCACTCATTCAAATAAAAACTCTCTAAGAGAATTATTTAATAAAAATATTTTAATGTAATGCTACTGAATATTCCCCCTAAAGAGTGTAATAGAAAATGTAATTTATATTTAAACAAAATTAAAAATAAACCCAGGGAGACATCACAAATAATTACAAATTCTTACTGATTTGGTTTTAGAACTAAACAAGAGACACAGTTAATTTTAGGAAGAATGATTGTGGTTAAACTTTATTTTCTTGATTAATTTAGGAAAAGTAAGGGGATATTTGATTAGTCTTCATTCTGTGGCAGAAGAGGAGGATTCTTTGGTGTCACACCTGACTTGATGATTAGCTTTACATTTCAACTTGACCAGTTAAGGGATGCCCAGATTATTGGTACTTTACTTCTGGGTGATTCTGTGAAGCTGTTTCTGGAAGAGATCAGTATTTGAGTCAGCAGATTGAGAAAGAAGTTCGCCCTCACCCATGCACCAGTGAATCCATTGAGGCCTAAAGAGATAAAAATGTAGAGAAGAGCTATTTTGTTCTATTCATGGGACTGAGTTATCCATCCTTTCCTGGTCTAATATTGTGTCTTATATTTGGACTTACCCCATAGGCTTCTCTGGTTCTCAAGCCCTCAAGTTTAGAGTAGAACGAAACCACCCACTTTCTTGGGACCTTCAGCCTGTAGTCAATAGATCCTGGAACTTCTCAGCTTCCATAATTGCATGAGTCAACTAATCATAATAAAGTCCTCTGTGGGAAACAGATTTATATCTCTGGATGATCCTGACCAATACATCTTAATTCTCTACACACAAGAAGCATAAATACTGAGCTAAATTTTGCCCATAGGGAGATGTTGAAAAATGTCACAGTAGAAAAAGCACAAAAATGAAGAACTTCGGCCAGAAAAATGGCTCACAGGACTGGAGCCCCAGGTTCAATCTTCAAATCAGGACTGAGTTCCAAAGAAGGAGTCACATCAGCCCTGCTAGGTGTTAACCAAAAACCAAAAGAAGATGGAAGAAAAAATACAATGAAGCTCTGACATGCAGTGATACTCTCAGCTGCTCCTTTACTAATATGTATTTCAAATCCTCAAACATCGGGATTTTCTGTAGGGTTAGATAGTCTATCTGGTATTAAATATTCTGCTGAATTTAATAACTTCTGAGAGTATAATAGTAACAAATCCATATTTTTCAAACATACAATATACTGCTCACTTTTAGCTCTGTCTTTCTTCTCTTTACTCTAAAAAATGTTTTTAATAACTGGGTACATTTTCACAACTGCTTTCTTCCTTTGATTTTTCTCTAGAGTGATTTCTATCAGAAAAAGGCATTTGACTATGGAGGTTAAAAGACTTTAGCCTAAAATCAGATGGTGTGGGTTAAGTGTTCACATTTACCACTTGTTAGTGGAAATTTGCATAGGGGGGTGGGCAAATTTACACTAACAAGTGGTAAATGGGCTGGAGCAATAGCACAGCAGGTAGGGCATTTGCCTTGCATGAGGCCAACCTGGGTTCGATTCCTCCACCCCTCTTGGAGAGCCCGGCAAACCACCGAGAGTATCTCACCCGCATGGCAGAGTTTGGCAAGCTACCCGTGGCATATTCGATATACCAAAAACAGTAACAAGTCTCACAATGGAGATGTTACTGGTGCCCGCTTGAGCAAATCGATGAGCAATGGGATGATAGTAATACAGTGATAGTGTAAATTTGGAAAAACTAAGTATGTGTTTAGCTCAGTTTCCTAATATTGATTATGAAGTGGCAGTGGTACATGCCTCAAAGAATTTCTGTGCAAAAATTCATGAACTGGTTCATGAAAAATATCAGAACTGCCTTAGTACATTATAGATGCTCCAAAACTGTTACCAGTAACACTTCATCCACATTTCCCAGCCCTGAATAAAGCACCCCTTTCTAGACAACACAATCTAGTCTGACCTCACAGTCAAAGCGAAGATCAGAGACGCAGCAATCAACATTCATGGTCATATGGCTGGAAAATAAGCTGCCGGGTGAGACCCAAGAGCTCAATTATAAGGACCAACATTGGGTATTAACACTCCTTACAAGTGAGACATCAACCAATTATATTTTGGGGCAATGAACATTAGTTAGAAATACGGGAAACTTAGGGGTGATGAGCCCCAGGAAGACTAATGACTACTTGAAAACTAATGACTACTGAGTTCTTTACCCTTCCTTTAGGGGTAAAGAACCTAATTGTAGAGCAAATAAAATCAACTTCTAAAGGCTTCCAAAGGTTGAAAAAATAACTTGGGGATGGGCCAATTATCATTTGGAGATGAGTTCTTTCAACACAAACAAGGAAGGGCCTTTGGAAAGTATGTAAACAGCAGCTGACAAAGACTTATAAAAGGCCCAATATGCAAGTCTTACCAAAACTCCAAAACTTCTCCAAGAAACTCAGGTCTCAAGCTCCTGACACCATGGCGTGCTGCACCACCAGCGGCTGTGGACTCCCCAGCAGCACCACCACCACTGGACCCTGTGTCTCCAGCTGTTGTAAACCTGCCTGCTCTACAACCGGCTGCGGTAAGCCCACCTGCTGTATCACCAGCTGTGGTAAGCCTGCCTGCTGCACGACCAGCTGCGGCACTGGCGGAAGTGCTGGCAGTGGCCAGAAGGGAGGCTCAGGAGCTGCCTGCTGCCGTACCAGGTGGTACCGCCCTGACTGCTGCGTGAACTTCACCTGCCTGCCCCCCTGCTGTGTGGCCAGCTGCACGCCCCCAACATGCTGCCAGCTGCACTATGTCCAGTACTCTTGCTGCCGCCCATCCTACTGTGGACAGTCCAGCTGCCGCCCATCCTACTGTGGACAGTCCAGCTGCCGCCCAGCCTGCTGCAAGCCTGCCAGCTCTCAGCCTACCTGCTCCCAGCCCAGCTGCCCCCAACCCAGCTGCCCCCAACCCGCTGACTCCAAGCCCAGCTGCCCCCAACCCGCTGACTCCAAGCCCAGCTGCTCCCAACCCGCTGACTCCAAGTCCAGCTGCTCCCAACCCGCTGACTCTAAGCCCAGCTGCTCCCAACCCACTGACTCTAAGCCCAGCTGCTCCCAGCCCACTGACTCCAAGCCCAGCTGCTCCCAACCCACTGACTCCAAGCCCACCAGCAATGAGCCAGCTGCTAAACGCTAAACTGATTAACTTTAAGTTGTCGAGTTTTAACTGATAGCTAAATCCATGAACTAACTATCACTTTAGCCATCCCTGGACCACTAACAAGACATTCAATTTCTACTTGACTTTTGGGAAGTCACCAAATATCTGTACCTCACAGACCTATCAGATTCCATTCAATACTAGAAAGTCCTTGCTAGGCCTCTCCACTAAGGCCACTAAAATAAAAATTTGACCTAAGAACTAGCAAAGCCAGTTTTTCCCTGACAGCCTTCAATAGGCATCTGATCCTACACTTCATGGCTCAGGGCTCCCAGTGCCTTAGAAGAACCATTTGTCTATCTCTGATTCAATTGCTGCCTATACGTCACCATTCTGCAGACCACACTTCCAATGAAAGGAGAATAATAAGTAAAGAGCCAATAAAAGGTAGATACTTGGTTCAGCAAACGAATTTCTTTTCTTCATTGAGTGTGTTCATGATGATATCTCACACGTATCTTCTTCAACCATGGCAGGGCCTTCTGGTCCAGTGGAGGTTAATCCACATTTGAAATAGACAGTATAGGTGGTTTTAGGAGTCTCAGGAACCCCAGAGGTGGTGCAGTTCTATGATCACACCCACACCTCACACTGTGCTCTCACAGCCAGAAGTTTCTATAAGTGTCAGGATCTCTGAATTAGAGGGAAATATGACTTAGTTTTCCATATTTGTTGGAGTGATGTTGTTTTGTTTTTATTTGGCGGTGGGGGAGGGGCATCTATGGTTGTGCTTGGGACTGACTCTTGGCATTGTGCTCAAGAATGACTCCTGAAGGGACTTGGGGGACCATATGGGGTGCTGGAGATCAAACTAGGATCAGCTATATGCAAGGCAAGTGCCTTACCCCCTCTACTATCTCTCCAGCCCAAGAGTAATGCTCTTTCAGAGAATTTTAGATAGAGGTAATGAACACTAATAAATCCCCTACTTCACATTGTCTTGTCACTGTCACTGTCATCCCATTGTTCATCAATTTGCTCGAGTAGGCACCAGTAACGTCTCCATTGTGAGACTTGTTGTTACTGTTTTTGGCATATTAAATATGCCACGGGTAGCTTGCCAGGCTCTGCCGTGCGAGCGGAATACTCTAGGTAGCTTGCCAGGCTCTCTGAGAAGGACAGAGGAATCGAACCCGGGTCGGCCACGTGCAAGGCCTACCCGCTGTGCTATGAGTACAAGGGTTGCGTCTTGTGGAGTAAACCCAAATAATCTTAACTTGAAGATCATGATAAAAAAAGTATCTCTTAATTAGAGTTAGACAGAGGATTCATTTGGATGAAGGATATACAAAAAAGTATCTTTCTAAGGGCTGGAGAGATAATACAGGAGGTAAGGCATTTGCCTTGCATGCCTCTAACCCTGTTTCAATCCTTAGCACTGCATAGAGTTCCCTGAGCACTATGAGTTACTTTTTTAAAAAAAAGAGCCAGGAACAACCTTTGAGCACTACACTGGTGTTTCTCTAAAACAAAAACAAACAGAAATTTTAATATATTTCCAGATTCTGAGGACAATGAATATTTTGTTCTATTTTTAATGAACAGGGTTTTAAATATCTTTGTTTGTTGTGGATGGGGTTTCCTAAGTGGTGTTTAGGGGCCTTGAAGGCAATATCTAGCAATTCTTGGCCCACTGGGCTGGATGGTTCAAATGATAGAACCCTATGGTATGTGTTTGGTCCAGGACCAAACACAGGACCAGGAATCAACCTGTGTGCATCTTAACCCCCATTAAAATCACTAGTTTTGAATGTTTACTTAACAAACACATTTATTATACATATACATGGGTGTATATGTAGTATAGTTTATTGTATACAATGAGTATATATATAAATTTTATATAAACTATATAATGAATTGATATAAATGTAAACATAAGTATCTTGGAATGCTCCCTAAATTTGCATGATTCTTAGAAAAAATGGTTATTTTTTATAACCATTTATAAATTATAACCATTTATAATTAATATAACCATTATATTAACTCATAGATTTGAAGGACTTAAAACCAGAGATACAAAGAATATTTTATTTTTAAGTAGAATTAATTAAAATTGTGATACTTTATTCATGATATTTATTTGCATAATGAAAAAAGTCAGAAAGCATGAATAAAGGATAATGTTTAAGGAAAGATCAGTTTTCCTAAATATGTCCTTAAACAATGCTTTTATTCCTTTATGCTTTCCTACCATTATCTCCTGTTGGGAAGAATATAAATACAATAAGATCACAAGTGATTCTTATAAAATGCAGTCAGGCGTTTGTTGTTACCAAACACAGCTTACGTCTCATCCCTCCCCCCCCCCCCCCCGTTTTCTGCTCAACATTTACTGAGAGTCTACAGGGGAGATGGTGTAGATGCACTAGGCCATGTTAACCCTGCCAGGCAGACCTTGCCCTTAGGGAAGAAATGATCAGGTAGCACAATGGATGACTTCAACATTGGGGATGACTGAGCAATCATCTTATTTTTAAGGTGAACAAACCAATGTTCAAAGGAATTAAGTGACTTAGGTTGCACAGTCACTTAAAGGTAGAGCCAGTTTGAGAAGCTTATTGACTTAATTGACTTGGTTCTCAGTTAAGAATTTTTTGCCCCTATATCATATGATGATGTGCAATTGCCAAAAGTTGCACCCACTTAAAGTCCTTTCAGCTTAAATTTATGTGATTTAAAAAAATTCTAAAGCACAAACTAAAAACTATTCAAGTTTTAGTCATGAGGGCAGGGGGGAGGAGAGGGTGACTTTATACTGTGTATTATGGTCACACTCCAGAATATTACATAGGGGTAGAAGAATGGGCGATATGCATAGGATAGGCAACAAGTTGATAACCTGAATTAAGTGAGTAAGTCCATAGAAACACACAACCTTTCATAAACTGAATCATGAAAACATGGAAAATTTGAGAGCATCTATAATTAACAAGGAGATTGAGTCAGTAGTAATTTTTTAAAGCCCTCTCAACAACAACAAAATCCTTCCAATACCAGATTTTATTGGTGAATTATATCAGACATTTTTTAATTTTATTGAATCACCATGAGATATAGTTACAAGTTTTCATGTTTGAGTTACAATCACACAATGATCAAACACCCATCCCTTCACCAGTGCACATTCCCCATCCCCTGTATAACCCCCCTCTTACTGCCTCCATGGCAAACAATATTCCGAATACTCTCTCTACTTTGGGGCATTATAGTTTGTAATACAGATATAGAGAGATTATCATGTTTGGTCCTTTATCTACTTTCAGCACATATTTCCCATCCCGACCAATTCCTCCAACCCTGATTTTCTTAGTGATCCCTTCTCTATTCCAGCTGCCTTCTCCCCTCTCTCTGCTCATGAGGCAGGCTTCCAACTATGGAGCAATCTTCCTGGCCCTTGTAGCTATTGTCCTTGGGTGTCAGGCTCATGTTATCTTATTTTATACTCCACAAATGAGTGCAGCCTTTCTATGTCTGTCCCTCTCTTTCAAAAGAAACAGTGATCAAAATACAGAGAGAGCCCACAGAATGGGAAAGAATATTTACCCAGTATCATCTGATAAGGGATTAATATCCAGGATATACAAGACACTAGTAGAATTGTACAAGAAAAAAACCCTCCAACCCCATCAAAACATGGGGAGAAGAAATGAACAGAAGCTTCCTCAAAAAGAAATACAAATGGCCAAAAGGCACACGAAAAATGTTTCGCATCACTAGTCATCAGGGAGATGCAAATCAAAACAACAATGAGATATCATCTCACACACAGAGACTGGCACACATTCAAAAGAACAAAAGCAACCGGTGATGGCATGGATGTGGGGAAATGGGATGCTCTTTCACTGTTGGTGGGAATGCCGACTGGTCCAGCCTTTCCGGAAAACAATATGGACAGTCCAGTATGATCCCTAGCACCTCATATGGTTCCCTGAACACTGCCAGGAGTGATTCCTGAGTGCAGAGCCAGGAGTAAGCCCTGTGCATTGCTGATTGTGACCCCAACCTCCATCCCTACCCCATTCCCTCCACCCATAAAGAAAGTCACACTTCCATACAAATTCCATGAGGTCTGTATTGTCTTTATATCAAAGCTGGACAAAGATGCTACAAGAAAATATTACAGGCCAATAACCCTGGTAAAAAAGTCATGAATGTATATTTTTTCAATGAAGATCTAGAGAGATACACTCTAGAACTTGAAAAGATTCTCAATATCATCATTTTTTAATCAAAGTGCAAATCAAACAGTACACAGGCATAAAGTGTACAAAGTGCAAATCAAACAGTACAATGGCATACTGTAACCTCCCGTCCATTGCAATATATATACTTTAAAAAAAACTAAAAACACATGACAAGAACTTGGACAAACTGAAACTTTGATATACTGTTGGTTAGAAAATAAAATGGTATAGATGCTATGGGAAAATAATTGCAGTACTCAAAGAACAAGAAATAGAATGCTATTAGATCCAGTCATTCTGCTTCTAGGTGTATTTCCCAAAGAACTGAAGGCATGTCTTTGAAGATATATTTCTGCAATCATATTTATGACAACATTTTCACAATAGCTGAAAGTTGGAAGTAATCCACTCTTTATTAATGTATGAATAGACTTTTATAAGTGACATATATACATTGAAATATTATTCCATCTAAAAATAAAGAAATTATGTATGTATACATACATATATGTATATAATAGATATATGTCTATTTTTATATGTATGAGTACATATGTCACCAAATTTCTTATTTCATATATATAATTATATATATCAGGGAGAAAGGTGTCAAAAAGTATTCACCAAATTGTTAATATTATCTGAGTGGCAGTTTAAGAAGCCATCTGTGTTTTGTGGAAAAAGGTAAAATATTCAATTTCCTTTATACTCTGGTGTACTGTTTGACTTGTTGAAGTATGTAGGTACAACTAGAATATATGTTTAGATGAGCCAGGAAAATTATCGCTAGGCAAAAGTTATTAAGGGTTACAACTGAGATTATTACATTGGTGCCTGAAGACATTGATGATAGAAACTGAAGGATCCCATAAGCTGCATAAACTGATCATAGAAAAGTAAACTTCACTGGGATTTTGATTAATCAGATGGTAGTTCACTGTATCACTGTGTTACTGTCATCCCGTTGCTCATCCATTTGCTTGAGCGGGAACCAGTAACGTCTCCATTATGAGACTTGTTGTTACCATTTTTTGGTGTTTTTTTTTTTTTGCATATAGAATGTGCCATGGGTAGCTTGCCAAGCTCTGCCATACCGGCGAGATACTCTGGTAGCTTGCTGGGCTCTCAGAGAGGGACAGAGGAATTGAACCAGGGTTGGCTGCATACAAGGCAAACCCCTACCCACTGTGCTATCGCTCCAGTCCCAGATGCTAGTTCATCAAATGGTTTTTTTTTATAACACAAATGCTAGTCATTCGAACTTTGTACAATTTGTTTATGAACTTCAGTTCAGTGATCAATTAGGAAGAAAATATTCAGCTTAGATAAACTTTGCCTATAGGCTATTAAAGGACAAGCATGACATTGTAAGTCAGGGAGATGGTTGACCCAAGTCGAATCTGCCATGTGACTTGAAGAAAGATGTGCCACTGTGATTGGCTTCTGTATGAGCCTTCACTTGATCCATGAGCAAAGAAAAAACAAAGTAAGAGTTAATTAAACAATGACCAAAGCTGGCTACTGAGATGCTATTTATAATTTTCTAAACAACTCAGATGTCGGCCAATCAGAGATTGACTTTGCAAATGGTATCAAGGAAAAGATGCTAAATGTTAAGGAAATACACAGGTCCAAGGATTGTATAAAAGGCCACAGGCAAAAGGCTAAGCCAAAACTCAAAAACCTCTTTTAACCACTCAACTCTCAAATCAAGTCCTCTCACCATGGCCTGCTGCACGACTAGCTTCTGTGGATTCCCCAGCTGCTCCACTGGTGGTTCCTGTGGTTCCAGCTGTTGCCAGCCCAGCTGCTGCCAGCCCAGCTGCTGCCCAACTAGCTGCTGCCAGTCCAGCTGCTGCCCAACCAGCTGCTGCCAGCCCAGCTGCTGCCCAACCAGCTGCTGCCAACCATCCTGCTGCCCAACAAGCTGCTGTTCCTCCGGCGGCTGTGGGTCTGGCTTTGGCACTGGTGGTGGCCAGGGGGGAAGCGGTGGAGCCATGACCTGCCGCGTCAGGTGGTGCCGCCCTGACTGCCGCGTGGAGGGTACCTGCCTGCCCCCCTGCTGTGTGGCCAGCTGCACTCCCCCAACCTGCTGCCAGCTGCACCATGCCCAGGCCTCCTGCTGCCGCCCATCCTACTGTGGACAGTCCTGCTGCCGCCCAGCCTGCTGCTGTTGCCGCTGCCCAACCAGCTTCTGCGAGCCCAGCTGCTGCCAGCCCAGCTGCTGCCAGCCCAGCTGCTGCCAGCCCAGCTGCTGTGAGTCCAGCTGCTGCCAGCCCAGCTGCTGTGAGCCCAGCTGCTGTGAGCCCAGCTGCTGCCAGCCCAGCTGCTGTGAGCCCACCTGCTGCTGTTGAGCCCACCTGTTAAAAGCAAGGTTGCTGCATCCTTAAGAATGATAGAAAAAAATCACCGCAAAACTTCATGAATCTCTGCAGAAGCCTTTAGTTTTGCTTGGATGAGAAGGATCCAGTAGTTTGCAAACTGCTAAGAAATAAGGAAAGTCAAGAGACTCTCTTAGATCCTCTGAATTAGTTCACTAAGAACAACCCAGTAAGTCCAGCATCTGAGATTCAGCCTCACAGGACGGAGTAGTTCTTCATTTTAGTGACATCTCCGATTTCCTCCCTATCTTTTGCTCCTGCTATTTCAAATAAAATATTTAAATGAGCAAAGAAAATGTGTTATTTTCATATTTTAAACTTCTTTTTAAAAAATGTCCATCTTTGGTTGGAATCAAAAAGAATATATTTGACAATAATAATAAGGCATAACTATAAATTCTAAACCTACAGGATTTAGTACAAATTACACTTGGCTTAAATTTAAAAACATAATAAATGCTCCATGCACTAAATAATCTGTGTAGCTATTCAGTATTTACCTGATCTAGTCAATTCTAATGAAGCTTAGCAAAATAAAACCACTTTCAGTTATTTTCAGGTTCATCTAAGCAATGAAATTTTTACCTAGTAAACTCCAATTCTAAATATCATTCCATCATTATTTAGATGCTATGCATGCCCAGTATCTAAATAAATTGTATTACCTATCAAATAAACTTCAAAATATCTATCTGATATTGTCAGATACTACTTCTAAGTATATTAAGCTTTCATTCTTGTGCATTAGGCTAGTATATTATTCCTACTGGCCCCAAAATTCTTCTCTAAGCTTCAACTCCCAACAGTAGGGGTGTCTCACATTTAAATAAGTAGAGCAAACAACCTTGGAAATATCTAAAAGGGCGTACTAACAGCATTTTCCAGACTCAGAGTTCTAACATTAGATATTTGGAATGCCTAAATATATTGGAAAATTTTGCAATTTTGTACCTTGAAACCCAATTGAAAGGTGTTTGCTTAGGAAGTTAACAAAATCTAGAACAAAAATTACTTCTTGCCACTTAATTTTTTAATTTTTCATTAGCTATTTAAATGTGAAGTACAAACTACAGAATAAAAATAATAGAACTACTGAAGGAAATTATTTTTCAATTATTTAGACTTTTAGTTCTTACCTTATTTAATTGCTGGCAGTAATAGTTCACATGCAATGCAGTTCAGAGAAGAATAAAGTGCTATCCATGACTTCTTCAAATGGCCATAACTCCAAGTTGTTTTTACATGAGTCTAGTCCAACTACTGAATAGGGAAAAATACTTCTACCTTTTCCTAGGTTCTCTTGAAGAAGAGCTCCTTCAGGAGAGCTTCTATACTGCAGCTTGAACATTCTATTTAATCATTAATAAGTGCTCAGGCGTTCATGAATCATGCCTTTTACTCCACCCATTTAAATCAGATTCAATAAGCATTTATAAGGTTATACCAGGAGCTAAGAACTTTGCTGGGTATCTTTATATATTCTCTGTCCCTTAGTTTGAACACACAAAGGAATCTTTTTGCCTGAAACACTACATATTTTTACATATTTTGAATTCATTGAAATTAAAGGAACAAATGATCATTTGATTTGATGTTTGAGTAAATGAGTTGGAAGCTTGGGGTGGGGGGAGGGGCACATTTGTCAGTGCTCAGGGCTTACTCCTGGCTTTGTGGTTAGGGATCACAACTGGCATTGACTGGGGACCCTATGTGCTACCAAAGATCAAATGTAAACCCTGTATTATCTCTCTATCCTGAGTTGGAAGCTTTTACTTATAGATGATCAAAGTTATCTTTCAATTCTGGGATGCCCTGATTCCCTAAGTCCAAAAGGATTCTCTATATCCAAAACAGAAAAAAATAAGGAGTTAAAAATAAGAACACAAGTGCCTTAGTCTTTGCTTTCCACGCAGAGGGCCGTGTAGAGTAACTACCTATACAAAATGAGGGTGCTGACGTGGACTAAAAATGGGAGATGCTTTGAACATGGGAAACCACAAACATGTTCCAAAGAGCAAAGGACTGACATGAGGAGTCTCTGTGAAACTATAAAACAGTCATTTCTAAATGCTTGCCCATAATGTGTCATAAGTACGTCAACGTAAGCCAATCAGAAAACCACTAAAGAACAAATTTACACCAAAAACAAGGAAGATATGTAAAGAATTTTATAAATAGCAGCCGGCGCAGATATATAAAAGGCCCGACATGGAAGACACCACCAAAACTCAGGAACTCCTGCAAGCATCTCAGCTCTCAGCCCAACTCCGGACACCATGGCCTGTTGTACCACTAGCTTCTGTGGATTTCCCAGCTGCTCCACTGGGGGCACCTGTGGCTCCAGCTGCTGCCAGCCCAGCTGCTGCCCAACCAGCTGCTGCCAGCCCAGCTGCTGCTCATCTGGCTGTTGTCAGCCCAGCTGCTGCTCCTCCGGCGGCTGTGGGTCTGGCTTTGGCACTGGTGGTGGCCAGGGGGGAAGCGGTGGAGCCATGACCTGCCGCGTCAGGTGGTGCCGCCCTGACTGCCGCGTGGAGGACACTTGCCTGCCCCCCTGCTGTGTGGCCAGCTGCACCCCCCCAACCTGCTGCCAGCTGCACCATGCCCAGGCCTCCTGCTGCCGCCCATCCTACTGTGGACAGTCCTGCTGCCGCCCAGCCTGCTGCTGCTGCCGCTGCCCGACCAGCTTCTGTGAGCCCTGCTGCTGAAAGCCATGCTGCTAATTTTCGGTTGCCCAGGACACAGTGGCTCTGAATAAGTTATTTCTTTAACCACCTCGGGGCCACTAAAAAGTTTTCAGACTTCCAATTGATTTCGTGTGGTGAGGATCGTTAAATACGGAAAGCTTATCATTATGATTTCTATCGTTCTATAGTGAATACCTGTTCCTCGGCTACAGGCATAGGGATGCTGCAAATCCACCTGCTGACTGTGAAATTGCAGTAGCTGTACTCTTGTGTCCCCCTTTTTTCTGAAGAACTGGGAATCTCTGGCATGTCATGGAATTTATCCCTCAGAACTATCATCCTAAATTTTCCCTGTTCATGATCTATTTTAAGCTTTTGTTTACCTGAGCATTTTTTTTCCAACATCAAAGGCATCAGAGTCTAGTCATTCTTCAGATGTTTGCTGAAGATAATAGAAGCTCTTCAACATTTAGGTTCTTAAAATTAGGTTGGATTTTTCCATATTTCAACATCTGAGTCCATCCCTGCTTGTTTTTAAATAATAATCTTGCCTGTTGGCAATTTTAATATCTTTGAGTGTTTCTATCCTATCTTATTAAATGTTATATACTGGGCAAATTAATCATGGTCTCTGTTTTCATTGGCTCATCAAATGGATTTGTTACTTATAATTTAAGGGTGGACTCCGCACTAGGCTGTTTTCACTTGGGGCACCCCAGAGGGAGGTGGGTGAGAACTCTCCTTACCCCAAGGGACCCAGCCCCTGCAGACGGCCTCCACTACCCAACTGCCGCCCCACACTCCAGGCTGCTTTCCGGACCACGCGGCTGACACATTATTAGACACTTCCTACCCATTTTCCATAATTACCACACCACATTTGATGGAGTTCAGACAGTAGGCAACAAATCATAGAAAGTAATATATATATAAACACACACATACTTCTCGAAGAGCCTGGTAAGCTACCGAGGGTATCCCGCCTGCATGGGCAGAGCCTAGCAAGCTACCCGTGTCATATTCAATATGCCAAAAACAGTAACAATAAGTCTCATTCCCCTGACCCTGAAAGAGCCTCCAATCATTGGGAAAGACGAGTAAGGAGAAGCTGCTAAAATCCCACGGCTGGGAGGAATAGAGACGCTACTGGTGCCCAGTTGAGTAACTCAACAAACAACGGGATGACAGTGATACAGTGATACAGTGAATTTAGGGATAACTACCTATGAACTGCGGTGGCGGAATATTGACACTTTAGTGTTGGGTTTGATGGTAATTATTGTACACCAAAAACTCATAAATATCTACACTCTTATAAGCTAATTGTATTTCCTCAACAAAAAGAAAATGTTTCCAGTTTTACAATGAGAAAACAAATTACTATTTAAAGTGTCTGAAAATAGCTACATACAATGTGATGGGATAATTCTTCATTAGTTGGCAGAATTCCTCTCAGGGCTATAGATCCTTTAGTCAATTTCAATTTTCCTTAATAATTCAGCTTGCACAATAGGTATACCCCCAAGGGACATGCATATCAACAAAGGCGTCAGAAAAGCCTGTGAAATATTTCATCTGAGACAAAAAGCGAACAGTGTAGAGTTACCAAATCACCCAATCCTGGGTTGGGCTACTTTCCTGTGAAGACCAATGAAATGTCTGGGTGTCATGTCTACATGGACTCAAAGGAAGGTGGCACAGGAGCCAGACAGAACAGAGAGATGGATCAGAAAGCAAAGCCTTAAGAATTTGCAGAGATTGTAGAGAGTTTTAGGATGGTTACTGCTGTGAACAGTACTGCCTTGTTTATATGGTTCTGAGGAAGACAGAAGGATTATTAATAGGCTTTTGAAAAGGAAGAGTTCATATCAGGACCAGCTGGCAACATCAGAGGAGGCTTAATAGTAAGGGAATGTTTGAAGTGGGTCTTCAAGGTTACTCTAATGAAAGGGAAAGCGTGGGTAGAAAGGAATCCAACTACACTTCTATTTGAATCACGAAAATCCAAAGCAATTGCAATGCTGAAGGAGGAAGCCTGTTTTCCCTTTGCAGCTGCCATGAGCAGCCCCATTTTTCACTGCTACCATCAAACATTTTTTTCACTGCTACCATCATACATTGTTTTTTTTTACTTCCTATGAATTCTTGGACTCTTTCTGATAAACAGCAGTTAATAATTGTCCAACAGCATTAAATTCTGCCCCAGATATTAGGTTCACTGGATGCTTCAGACCTAAGACAAATAGCCAGATTTGATTCTTGCTGTTTGATTCTTGCTGAAGCAGGCAGGCAGGTAGATAGAGAAGCCCTCACATCCTCCCACCCCACCCCCAATCCCCATGCAACCCAGCAATGAGTTCTTGAGAAATAGTAAAACCAATTATTTCTCAGGCTGTCAGGACCCACCTTGTGAACACAGGAACTAAGGCCTGATAGGACCTTTACCTGGAGCAGCACAAACCCAGAAAAGACAGGACCGCCTCAGAGAGAAGCTCTAGCAAGAACAAAGGCCAGGAAAGGAGTATCAAAGACCATCAGTCACATCTACCCCATTGGCAACCACCCTAGCAATTGACTTTTACTTAGGTAGAAAGGCCCACGCTTGGGAGAAACCCTACAAAAGCCAACCTGAACAAAGGAAGCAAACGCATGTGCTACCCAAACTCATGTGCTGCTTGTGCCCATGTGGCCAAGCAAATGTGTTGCCCTCTTGAGATGTGGACTTTCATATCTAATGCTGGATGTGTATTGAGGCTCCCCCTCCACTCTGGAGAAGTCCATGTTGTCTCTTAAATAAATTCTCTCCCCGCCCCCCCCCCCTCTCTCTCCTTCCCTTCCTCAAAACTTCTTAAATAAAATCTGTTCACTGCTTGTCTCACCCAAAATTCTTTTTTTTATGTTGTGAGAAAAAGGCAGGGACCGGTTAGGCCTGGTTAAGGTCTAGAAATAACTTCTTTTCCCTGCAGAGAGCAAGGCTCACAGTTCTAGATTTGCCCAGACATTCCCAGGTAGCAGGGCAGAGGTAGGTAGAGAAAAAAATGCCAGATTCCCTTCTCAAGGCTACCGCCTCTCTCAGCCACCTGGAGGCTCCACAAACATCATTACATCCTCTGTAACATTCTTGTCAATTGATAATAAATGCAGCTTTTCATTTAAAAGGGCCCCCCCAGACACATACACACCCTTTAATTTCCCAAAGACCCAGTTTTCCTATTAAAAAAAAAAAACACCCACAAACCAAGACATAGTTAACTTAATTCTCTGACAGTGGTGCCCTGGGATGACTTGTGAAGGAAAGAGAGGAAAGAGGGCCACTTTTCCCCAATCTTTCTCTGCCACCCTGGCACCCCCTGGGAAGTCTAGAACTGATTAAAGGTCTTCAATGAGTCCCTGCACAGCACAGACCTTGAGTCCCACCAGCACCATTAGGTAACCGTCAAGTCACACCTGATGTTCACTTGTTCCTCATGGTATGGGAGTTAATCCCCACCACCAGGTTTCTTGGGGAGTCATGGATTCAGAGTAGGAACTGCTCTTTGCAGGAGTCTCTTTTCCCAGGGAGTCCAGTTCTCTCCTCTCAGGAAGCCTTCTTGCTCTTGGCCTGAAATTCTGCATGTCAATGGTTTTTTGACCTGAGATGAGTCCTTTGTGTCAAAGGCCTCCATGCCTCCATGTTGGTTCAGGTTTTAGTGTTTTCCCAGACATGCATTACCAGCTCCATCCCCCACCCCAATCTTCCTGCCTGCAATAGCGGGAAAGCAAAATGCTACACACCTTCTGAGAGAAGCTTGGCCATGTCTTGCAGGACTAAACGTAAGTTTGCCTTACTTAAGCACTTAGCCAAATAAGCTTACTTCGTGTAACTAGGTTGTTTAGATATAAATATATACCCGAGATCGGTGTCACAACCAATGCCATAAACAAATTTATCACCTCCAATTGTTTCCTTCTGTGCCTTTCATGTGTGTGGCTTATTAGATGAAACACCTACCACTTGTGTGTGGTTAGAACACTTCCTACCCATCATTTCATCCACACAAAATATTCACATGAATATTTATAACCTTATTTTTTATTGCTCAACATTGGAAATAACTAAGATGTCCTTCAAAAGGCAGACAAACAGTTCCATCTACATAATGGAATATTATTTCATGACATAAAGAAATTATGTATCAAACCAAAAAAATCACTTGTATCACTTGTAGTCCCATTGATCTTCGATTTGCTCGAGCGGGCGCCAGTAACATCTCCATTTGTCCCTGTCTCGAGCTAGTGCAGCCTAATGATACCTGCTCCAGGAACAGAAAGAGCCTCAAATAGTTCACTCAGAGATTTGACGAAGAAATTTGACCATGTAGTTGGTGGGCGTCCCGTGGAATCCAGTCTGTAACGGCTCTAGTCCAACGGTCGTCTCTGAATCGCATTACATGACTGGCCATCTGATTTTTGATGCCTTGGCAAACGAGACAGCATCCCTGATTTTTGACCGTCGACGGAGGTCAGAACTCCGAATTCCTTCTCTCACTTGAGTGAGACATGATATTCCCAGCATAGCTCTTTCGATTCCTCTTTGGGATACCTTAATAGCATTCTCATCCTGCTTGCGTAGGGCCCAGGTCTCTGAGGCATATGTTAGTGTAGGAAGAATGGTGGAATCGAAAAGATGTGCCCGGAGTCGGAGGTTCTTCATTCTCTTAACCAAAAAATAACATGAAGAATTCTTGAATGAATATTGCTAAATGAAAGAAATCAACCTAAAAATACTGCATCCTCTGCTATGAGTCCAACTGTAGGACAGTTACAAAATGGCCAAATAATGAAATGTTTACCAAATGTCTTCCCAACTATGCCTTGGGCATGTCTGTAGTTAACACTACAATATAAATTTATAGGCTAAAAAAATAACTTGCATAAATAGACATAGAAATGGCTTATGAAACCTAAACAAAATCTGGTTGTAGACATCTAAGAAAACTTTCTTTCCTAGATAAAATGAGTTCTCTTGCTAGTACTCCCATTTATTCTTCACTTCAATCCATCCTTTGTCTTACTTAAAACACAGAGATGATGCCACAGCAACCGAACCTCAAGAGATGGAAGACACTGGTCCTGACATTGTTTAGCTTAACCAGTGCAAGCAACTGTCTGCTCATGAGAAAATAAATCCTTTGACCACATCAACATTTGTTGACTTTCCCCAAACTGGAAACACTTCTGCCTGCCATAATATGTAGTAATAGACTGCAGTCTGCTCAAAAATGGCAGTCTCCTCTAGGTGGCATCTAAGAGTATTGGCAAGGCAAAAGAATATCAGTTACAAATTCTAAAGCAAAAGGGAGAAGAATTTTAATTAAGTTTTAATGACCATAGTAGGGATAGGAGAAAACGATGGTGGTGGTGGGTGGTAGGTGTTTCATCTAATAAGCCAGTTAATTTTCCTTCTTATCTCTTGCCCCTTCAACATTGATTTCTGCTTGTTTATGTCTTGTTCCTGAAGCTAATTCCCCCAGGAAATAGAGCATTCAATTTGAAACGGAGACCACCACTTAATTAGCTTGGGATCCTTGAACCATTGAATCACAATCAAAGAAGGTTATTATGTTATAACCCCTCCTTATATATAAAGATATCTTTATAGATATCTATATCTCTTTATATATAAAGATTATATTATATATAAATATCTACATATATAAAATATTTATTTATAAAGATTCTGATTTTCACAAAGAAATTGAATTTCTTCCATATAATTAAAGGAGATAGATTTATATCTGGAGTTCAGAGGATTTTCTTGGTATTTTTATGCCCACTGTGAACTTACTGCAAGACCACTAAAATCAAATTAAAAATAAGACCCTTGAACCACTATGGATTCAGACTCATCATCAATGAAGATTTAAATTTTCTCTGCCAAGTAAATAAAGACTCCAAACCAGCTGAGATATTAGCTGATAGTAAGGAAGACATAGTATGAGTAGTGGAAGAAAATAATTATAAACTATATCTTTGTTATCATTAGAAATTATTGTAGTCTTATTGTATTTTCTTCTTTGCTTATTTTCTTATCTTTCCTCTTTCCCTTGTGAACTAAGTAAATTTCACATGATGTTGATTTTATTTGATATCTTCACCATCCCTATGAAATAGACACCATTATGGCCTTGCAAGTAGTCAATTTAAGTAAAAATGAAATTGGATGAATTTAAATCAGAATCTGGAAAAGGTAGCTATATTCTCATGCCCATTGCAAAATTATCACAATAACAAATACATGGAAGTAATTTCAGTTTCTATCAATGGATGGTAGGTAAAGAAAAGGTGGTCTTTGTATATAATGGAATATTTATCATTTAAAGAGGAAATAATAGGTTGGAGAGTATAACTAAAGATAGTATGGTTAACGATATGCAGAGATAGTATAGTTAAAGAGTTTGCTTTGCATGTGGTTACTCCATTTCAATTCCCAATAACATATGTCATCCCCTAAGCATAAGAGTTTGCTTCTCAGCAGGAAGGAAGAGGCTTTGAGAGAAGTTAGGTATGACCCATCCCCCAACAAATGGAAACCAAGTCATCTGCAACAACATGGAATACCTGAAGGATATTATACTAAGTCAAATAAGCAAGACACCACAAAGGAATAAATACTACATGATTCTACTTGCATAAAAAAATCTGAAATATCAAATTCATAGAATCAGACTGGTATCATCAGGGGTTTTGCATGGGGATAGTAGGGAAGTCAAGGAATACAATATAACAGTTTCAGTTAAGCAAGATGAATAAACTTAATGTATATCATAGGATCTATGCTTAACAATGCTATATCGCTTGCTTATAAAACTGCTGAAATAATAGGTAGGAAGTGTTCTAACCACACACATGAAAAAGACAGAAGGAAACAATTGGAGGTGATAAATTTGTTTACGGCATTGTTTGTGACACTGATCTCAGGTATATATTTATATCTAAACAACCTAGTTACACAAATTAAAGTGAGCAGTTGTTTTGTATGTCAGTAATATCTTAATAAAGTAGAACAGAGGAATGAAAGAAAGCTATAAGGGAAGAAGAAGGAAGGAGGAAGAAAGGAAGGGAGGGAACAAGGAGGAAGGAAGGAATTAAAATAGTTTATTACATAACTGAAACTGAAACATGAACCATGAAACTGAAACATGAACCCAACTGTGACTCCAAAACTGATGAGGAAACCATGGAATTAAGAAATTGAAGTAAACAAAGGGGTTAGGAGGTCCAGCTGATTTAAAGATAGCTGTTCCAGAAGCTCTGGACTTGAGAATAGTCCTCTGTGCCTTGCCTGTTAAGTAACTCCTAACTTCACATTCTCCCTTCCCTACTGAGCTGGAAGGGTGCCCAGTCTTGCCAGCCACTCTGCTAGGCTTTGCCACTAGAGGGTGACAGAGGAAACTGCAAAGTTGGAGAAGGCTGAGGGAACTCCTTCTTCTCTTTGCTTCCTCTGCTTCACAGAAACTTCCTGTATGGTAGTGGTTCCCACTAACACCCTGTAGAGCCAGCTTCTCTGCTTGCCCCTCAGTGCTGACCAGTCAGTCTTCCTGAAACAGCTGTGCTTCTGCTTTAACAAGGCAACCCCTTCTTCACATTTCTAAATTTTAATTCCTTCCCTGCCCCCTTCAAAGAAACTCTCACTCTAAGTGTTTTCTGCATCGTTCTTATTTCAGGATGCCCTGGTTATTTCTACAGCTTGTAAAAATTCTTCATTTGATTCAAATGATGGTTGTGGTTCCTTTCTCCTTGTATAGTCTTACTTCCTTTAAAGTATTTATAATTCTTCAGACTTTTTTTTTTTTACTTCTCCCTCTCATTAATCACGGTAGTTGATGGTGGATAGCACTCATTTCTAAGCTTTGGAATTAGCAACCAGAGAATAGCAGCATCTTAGGTCAAATGAAATCTGGTTGAGGAACAACAAAGATTACTCAACATAAGGTAGCTCTGTTAAATTCCATCATCTCTATTAAAAAATATATTTAAAAAAAACTTCCATGGGAAGTGAGCTGGGCCAAGGAAACCTGAAAACCTGATAGCATGGCTCTTGATTTTTAGAGACTTATCCTTAAAAGCACAGCTCCAGCTTAAGAAATTATGATTATCCTATTAAATGCCAATAAGCAAAATTACTGTTAAAACCCCAAAGATACAAAGGGATTTTGAGAATCTTCAAGGGACAACATATTATATCCACAGAAGCATGAAAGTCATGGGTAAGACCAAGGCTTTGAGAGTGAGGTCAAATTGTTTTTTGTGAAGCTAAGACACTAATCCCCAGAGCATCAAGTATTAATCCATATTGGAACTACTCACATCTAAGCACATTCTTTGTTTTCCTTTTGCTTAATTCTGAATCAGGAAGCTAGAACACGGAAATAGTATCGCTATACTCCCTGAGATTTAAAGTTCTAACTTTTATTAGGGTGATACTTGAACCTCAAACATGTCAAAACTTTGGGGTTTTCAATGTGTAAGAGATTGTTTATTTCATTTAGGTGGACGAGAAAAACCAAATCTGAATCAAAGGAATCTTGGTCTAAATGTTGCCAAATTATAGTAATCTGATTATATTATTATAAAAATACTTTTTAATTCCAAAGATATAGTCTGTAGACTTAGACAAAGACTCTGGTGGGTTAATAGCACTGTGGGATGAAAACCCAAAGGAACCTAAAATTTCCAGAACAGACGAGGTCTGTATATGAGAAGTTTGAGAAGTTTGAGGTCTGTGTATGAGATGACAGAGGTTGGGAGTAACAACCACGAAGAGCTCAAATCAGGAAGAATTCTCAAATGGGAGTTGGAAAAGATTGGAAACAGTTGAATCTTAAAGATAGAAAAATCTTTAAAAATTTATTACTATAGTTTATGTAATTATTATTGCAACAGGGCCAACGTTTATGGTGCTGATATACAAAATTATTGCACTCTCTCCACCACCCAACATCACCAAAGTGCTGACAACCCTCCATCACTTTCCGTATGTCACTTATAGCCCAATTTTCATTCCCCCATCAACTTCTTGCTAATTGGTTTTGTAATTCCAGGCCCAAGGCTTACCATTGATCAATATACCTTAGTTTTATTGTTCTATACTCCATAGATGAGTGCTTTCATCCAGTATTTGCTCTTATTTCACATAAGTGATGTATTTCACTTAGGATGATAGCCTCCATTTCCATACACAGTGCAACAAAGCACAATTTTTTAGCTTTTCTTATAGCTGCATTGTATTTCACTATGTATATTTCCACCATGATTTCTTTGTTCATTCATTAAGATAAAATTTGAAGTTAGCATTTTGAAACTTCACCCCAAGACTTACAGTTTCAATGATCAGAAGGGTAAAAAGGTCAGAGACCCACACCAGGTTGGAAATAAACTAGAAGCAATCCTGGACCCTTGCATTATGTAGTTGTTTTGTTATAGAAGAATTTTTGGTGGGGAAGACACACCCAGTGATGCTTAGGAATTACTCTTGACTCTACACTCAGGAATCACTCCTGGTAGTGCTCGGACTATCGGGGGTGTCTGGGATGGAACCTGGGTTGAATACATAGGAGACAAATGCCCTGTACTATTATTCCAGCCCCACTGTTATAGAGGAGTTTGTGTCATTCTGTTACTCTAATGACATTTTTTTTGCTCTTTGGGTCACACCCAGCGATGCACAGGGGTTACTCCTGGCTCATGCACTCAGAAATTACTCCTGATGGTGTTCGGGGGACCATATGGGATGCTGGGAATCGAACCTGGGTCAGCTGCATGCAAGGCAACCACCTTACCCACTCCAGCCCCTCTAATGACATAGGGGAGAACAGAGAATTAGAATGAAGAAAGTTATCAGAAGATCCAAGTTTAAAATTCCATTAACCCACTGACTAACCATGATCTTGATAAACTTAACTTTTTTAGAGTTCCATTTTTATATCGCTTATTTGACTGTCTTACAGGTTCCCTGTGATAGTACCAAATACACTTATCAACATTAATGTAGTAAGTGATCAATAAATAAAGTTTTCTGTCTACTAAAGTCTACACTTTTAGAAGCAGGATATTCTGTTGACTCCTGGGAGGTTAACAAAAGCCAGATTGTCAAGTATGGGGGGAAATCTGAGAAACTAGACAGTGAACTCCTGTCGCTAAACTTTTTCTTCCTTTGGGAACTGGTCTTTCTTGATCTCATTTACCTACACTCTTAAAAATCAGAGTAGGCTGGCAACTACTGTGGTGATCATGTTGCAGTGCCCACAACTATCAGATCACGCTGCACACCTGGATCTAGCACAGTATTATAAGTCAGTCATACAGGGGGCCATGTGATACCATGGGTCAATCCTTAGGTAACAGCATGCAAAGCATGCATTCCAGCTCATTGAACTGTTTCTTTGAGCTTTATACTTCACTTTTAAAAAACTGAAATATTCTTAATGTTCAAAGGAACTGTTTTCCTCATGGCGTTTTCATTATTTTCTTTCCTACATGGACTTGTGCTGGTTATAAAGTTACAGGAATATTAAGAGTCAGAAATTTTTCCAGATATTACAGAAGAGAGGACTGAACTCATAGGTATGCTTCTAGATCACCCCATTGTTGGGTAGAAAGAACTCCTATAAATGTCAGAGGGCTTCAGTTTCTCTAGCTTAATCATAACTACCACACCTATCAGAGCCACATACTAAATACTTATGATGTTCCAGACACTGTGTTAAACATTTTTTGGCCACACCCAGTGACAATTAGAGTTTACTCCTTGCTCTGCACCGAGGGCACTCTTGGCAAATTCTGAGGACCTTACAGGGTACCAGGGTTCGAACTCATGTTAGCTGCACGCAAGGCAATCGCTCTATCCATTGTCCGAATGCTTGGGCCCTCCTGTTAAACACTTTAAGACATTATTTAGTTTATTCCTGAAACATTCCACCAATGTAATGATAATATTAATTTTAGAGAGGCAGAAAATAATAAAATAAGTCTCTTGCTTTGAAATACTATGTTCATTATGATCTACCTGCAATCAAGTTTGAACTTCCCATCCTGCAAGTCAAGTATGATGGTCTTCTAGATACAATGTCCTATTCACTGCTTCCTAATGTCTATTTTTATGCACATTTGTTCCTTCTATTCTTCTAGAAGAACTGCTCTTCTTACTCCTCTGCTTTGGGTTCAAGTCCTGTGGGCCCACAGAACTCCAGCTGAATTCCAAACCACTTGAGTGTCCCAAAACTTTAAGCCAGAGCAAAACAAATAGATGTGCCACCAAGACTTGTTGAAGTAAACTAAATTATGTATTTAAAAAACTGCAATAAGCTAAAAGGGAGATATTATGGATTGGTAACACAAGACAATAGAGTCAAAAAACCATGTTTCCCATATGCTGTGCTATTATTTATCAGCTTCTCACCACGGGAACCTGTTTAACCTTTCTATGCCTCAGTGTCCTTTACGCAAAATAGAAGCACTGTAATATCAACCTCAAAGGCTTGTCATAAGAATTAAATGACATGCTACTGGAAAGTACTTAGAAGTGTTCCGTTAGCGCTATACAAGGGTTTGCTGCTATTTAATCAGATGGGTACATAGAAAACTAACAACTCAAAATATATTTGAGAATCATAATGTCAACTCATATTCAAATCCATAAATGTTTAATACACTAAATTTCAAAACTAAATTCAAGCCTGACAGAGGTCTTTAGAAAAACAGTACTTATTTAATGAAATACAGTAGATTTGTCTAACCAAAAGAAGAAAAGCCCATGTGATTTTAAGTAAAATGCAAATCACAATGATCATTGGCAAATAAATTTAGGCTGAAAATCCAATCATTTGCCATAGAATAATTTGCATTTAGATATTTTAATGTTATTTTTTCACATAGTAAACAACAGATATTTTTATTCCACTGCTTGACAAGTATTAGACATTCAAATTTATTGACCATTTACATTTTTTAGTAGGTTAATTTTAGTTAGCACATGTACTTATACCTGACTTAACTGTGTGTAATTCTCCATGATAGGTGTATATTTTATTTTTTTTAATTGTTTTTAAGCCAGCACAACATTTTGTTTATTATTATTATTTTTTAAAATTTTATTGAATTACCGATAGGTATATATTGTAGAGCCTACAATATTCTATGAAAATTAAACTGAAAGCTTAGGATACCCAAGAAAAATAGGTAATATCCAGAAGAAGCTCAACTAAGTAACAACTTTCAAATGTTTTATGTGTGACTGAGGGCTGTGAGATCCATTTAGACATGTTGTAATGGAATTGAACATGTTCAGATGAGACAGGACAGAAGAGTCAGCCCCTTTACATAATACATAATCTACATAATTATCCCCAATATCATCCACTGCCCTCAAACACAGCCCACAATCAGCTGTGCAAAACAGTTACTTCATTTGAAATAAATCTAGTTTAAGAGTAATTCTCAGGGAAGGTAATAGCCTGCAAGAGTTATACCCATTTTAGATATGACTTTATCCTAAAAAAAGATCTTGTGGTACAACTCACGTGGGATTTTTTTTTTAAGTATATTTGTAAAGACTTTATAGAATCTTTTGCCCTCCGCACAAAACAAAGTGGACATTCTGAAGAAAAAAGATGTAAAATTTGTCCTGGTGCCAGCCATCCTTTCTTCCAATCTATTTTACAAAGGAATTCTCTAGAAATGTGAAAGATTGGGGGCTGGAGTGATAGCACAGCGGTAGGGGGTTTGCTTTGCATACAGCCGACCTGGGTTCGATTCCCAGCATCCTATATGGTCCCCTGAGCATCGCCAGGAGTGATTCCTGAGTGCAGAGCTAGGAGTGATCCAAAAAGGAAAAAAAAGGAAGAAAAAGAGAAATGTGAAAGATCATTAAAGACCAAGGGTTTTTACCTACAGGCATTTTTATTAGGACAACAAACTGAAAAACCTTCTTGATATCCTGCGTTTGTGAAGGGATGAAGCATTTCTCCATCCTGCTTAGTGAAAATGGAGTTTGAAACCTCCCAGCACTGACATTCCTGCTGACTCAGGAGGGCTCTTGGGAGGGTTTTCCCAGCGGCAACCCAGAAATTTATCAGGAAACAGATTAGGCGAGGCACACGAAGACTCACAGCAGACTGTGACTAAGACACATAAAGTCATCATTTATCTCAGTTCAGGAGCTTGGTACTAAGCATATTTTTATCCGTTTATTAGATACTTCCAATCTTCACCTCCTACCCTATTCCCCTCACCCCCACTCCCTTTTTGCAGGTTCATAGTAAACTCGTCCTTGACTCTGCACTATCACTTAGACTTTTGAGCTCAGACCTATGAGTAAATCTGAGCCCTAATCGTGGTCCTTGGTCTCTTTCTTGAACAGAATGATCTACCATCTCTCCTTTCAAAAAAGTCTCCCAGAATCTACTGCCTCTTACTGGGTTTTTTTGTTTTTGTTTTGTTTTGTTTTGTTTTTTGGGTCACACCCAGCGATGCACAGGGGTCACTCCTGGCTCTGCACTCAGGAATTACCTCTGGCGGTGCTCAGGGGAACATATTGGATACTGGGAATTAAACCCAGGTTGGCCACATGCAAGGCAAATGCCCTAACCACTGTGCTATCACTCCAGCCCCTACCTCTTATATACCTAGATCCGTCCTGGACCTCATCTTTTATATTCAGACCTTCTCTTTCATATTCTATTGCCCTTAGAATTCTCTCTCTAACCACCCAATCCAATTGCTCTCAGCATGCTCTCAGCACTACCTTTCAACCAAATGTTTTGTTTTCACCTGACACCTGTTGCTGCCTGTACTTCTTATTTGTTTGTTTAACTATGTATTGTTTATCACCTGAAAACATTAACAACAGGAATGTTATCTCACCTATTTATTGCTTTATCCTTAGCATTTATTATAGTGCTAGGAATTTTGCTGGACACATGAATAAAGAGTGAATATAATTTTCAATTTAATAATATTTAATTTCCAAAATATACTGACTCTTATTAATAAGTCTAAGTATTTCTGTTAGATGAGCCATTATTTACTTGTATGACCTTAGAGTCATTATTTACTTGTACTCTCAGTTTCATCATCTGGGGAATGGGTATGGTGATAGTCTTGATCTTATAAGTTTGCAAGAAATAAGAGAAAATATATGCATAAACTGCTTAAGACTATGCTTGGCATGGGGTAGACAGTCAATAAATGTTGTCTGAAATGAACACAGTCTAGTTATCTAAAAATATTAATATTCCATACAGTTATGGTCCCCAGAAAACTAAATGATAAATGGTAAATTCCATACATGTCTAACTTTTCCTATTCCCAACAAACTATGATACCCTTGACAATAAAGATTTTCGCTCTATCTTCATCACTCCCTTAGGCCACCCCAATAGTTTCCTAATCATGATCCCTGTCTTCAAATGAGATCCCTTCTACAGTGTTTTTATTTTTTTTAATTTTTTTAATAAAAATTTTATTTTATTAAATCACCGTGAAGAAGATTACAATGCTTTCAGGCTTAGGTCTCAGTTATACAATGCTGAAACAACAATCCCTTCACCAGTGCCCATATACCACCACCAAAAAAAAAAAAAACCCACACAGTACACCTCCCATCCCGCCCGCTCCCACCCCCTACCTTGTAACTGATAAGTTTCATTTTACATTCTGTTTACTTTGGTTACATTCAATATTTCAACACAAACCTCACTATTGTTGTTAGGAGTACCCCACTAGATTCAGACCTACTGTGAAGACAAATTAGGTCTGAATTTCTGTACTTTGACACAAAGTCCAGGGAGATTTCTTCCAGATATTGGATCATTGCAGGCTTGAAAACCCAATCTGTGGTCGTCTTAATATGGCGGACACCGCGCCCTTCATCCCCGGAGAGAAAGAGGCGAGAGAGAGAAATACCTTTCCCCTCCTGGGCGGGCACGGGGCCGAGGCTTAGTTCTCAGGCTGGAGACATTCTGCGAGGAGTTGCCCATGCCGAAAGAGGTTTTCTTGGTCTGGATTCACGCTTGTGCAGCTGCGGCCGGGATCACATCTCGGCGGTGGGAGGGGCCGGTGCGTCCCACCTTCCCAAGAACACCCTCGTGTCCTTTTGCTGCAGTTTTTTTTTTTTTACAGTGTTTTTATTAAGAAAATAAGATCCGTAATCAACTCCCTTTAGGGCCCTTCAATCCTATGGTCCCCTCTCTCCCACCAATCTTGCACCATCTTCTCTCTGATAAGGACAAATCAGCACATTATTGAAAGGGAATATAGCCCAGTGGTTAAGCACATGGGATCTGGAAGCAGACTTGTTGGTGTCAAATGTCAACTCCTTACTCACTTAGCTTCTCTATGCCTCAGATTTGTCCAGACTTATGGAAATGGCAAGGACGGTAACAAGACTTTTGTGAAGAGCCCTTAGGGGCCTGTAAAGCACTGTAGTACTGAACCCAAGAATTGGCCTGGTCCATCTGCACAGGTGGGCCCAATACTGCTGGAAGTGGCTCCCAGGCCCTCTGAGAGGTGCTTGGGAGCCCACCCAAAATATAATTGCATGATGTGTGTAATGATTCAGCACAAAGCCAAGAACTTAGTAGTATTGATGACAATGAGCATGATGAGTCAAAATTCGGTCATCTTTTTAGAATACAAGTCAATCGTGTTAAATATTTAGACAAAAACATTTTAATTAATTTCATTCCAATAGAAACCTCAAAATCCTATGTATAAGATCTAAGCATAATACAGATTGACTATCTACACTTACCCACCTTTCCAACTTTCATCTCTCATATCCTATCCCTCAAAGTCTCCTTCTAGGAGATTCAAAAATTGTGGAATTTAAATGGTAAATATATCCTGCTTTCCCAAGAACACATTCTAGCATTTTATTTTGCTTCACTTACTGGCATTCCCTTCCTTATGTCCTTCTACCTCCCACCCTCCTGTTCATCCTTCAAAACCCAAACAAAAAGTCCCCTTCTATTTCTCAGCAATCAAATCTTAAAAAATCAGAGTGGGCAAATAATTTGTCTATTAACTTTTCTATATCTCTTCTCTCTTGACCTCTTCAAGGTTAGGACTATTTTCTTCTCTTTTGCATAATTTCTCAGTTACAGACATTAAACTAAGAGTGTTGAGCAGAGCTTAGACATATCTACGATAGTAGCATGTATCACTGTATCACTGTCATCCCGTGGCTCATCAATTTGCTCGAGCAGGCACCAGTAATGTCTCCATTGTGAGACTTGTTGTTACTGTTTTTGGCATATCAAATACGCCAAGGGTAGCTTGCCAGGCTGTGCTGTGTGGGTGAGATACTCTCGGTAGCTTGCTGGGCTTTCCGAGAGGGGTGGAGGAATCGAACCTGGGTCAGCCTCGTGCAAGGCAAATGCCCTAGCCACTATGTTATCGCTCCAGCCCAGTAGCATATATAATTGAGATAAAACTGATTCAGAGGGATTCCAAACTGTAAAAGGATTCTAGTAAGAAGATGAATAAAATAAAAGCAATTTTAATATTGAGCAACTTTGGTATCTATCATCTGGTTGATTTTTAATTTCATTTGACTTCTGACTCCTCTATTTATGCAATTTTATGCTTATATTTAGAACCTGAGCTATTTTATCTAAAGATTGGTTAAGGAAAAACATATGTGCAATTTTAAAATATTTTCAAAGTAAGTTATTTCCAGATTTGATTTAATTTTTTTTACTCCAAAGTAATTCAGAACATCATGTTAAGTTTATGCCTTTATGTACTTAATTTATTATTATGGTTTAAATATAATTTGGAAATCTTTCCAATGTGTTCCATAGACCATAATTATCTAAAACTAGATTTTAGGAAAACCAGCAAACACATAATTTCATGGGCAAGTGAGAAAACAGAGAAAAAAATCTACTTTTTGAGAAAAAATACATATTCTATGTATCATACAGAATATAAATACATATTCTATGAACTTAATGGAAAATCATGGAGCACTATAACACGTTATAGAATCTGTGAAGTCCACCAATGAAGAACACACTGTGTTTGAAACACTTTTCAAATGAAACTGTTGTCAGAGATGTCTTTGGAAAAGGTTTCATGGAACTCATTAGGGAAATACTGTGGCCATTGAGTCTCTCTGTGCCTAATTCGACTGGTCTCTGGGTCATAAGTAATCTTAGCGCATGACATGATTGGAAAAACTTTCAAAGAGCCTGTTACTCAGCTCCCAGCCACCCTCCCCTTCCAAGTTACTGTTCAAAGAAGTATTAAGAGAATGAAGAAAAATTATGATTTGTTATGTAATTCTCTCCTGTTTTTAAAATTTTTATCCCAATCAAAATTTTACCTATTTACCTTGGGTTTACAATGCAATCTAATTTCAGGAGTCCATCTCCACACTTGCCATCCCATGATCAAATCCATCCCCTTTGTCTGTTTTTCCTTTTTCTTTCCCTTCCCTTTTGTTTACCACCGTATTTTTCACAGTCTTAAGTATTTTCCTTATCTTTTGCTCGGTTATTTTTGCTTTGGTTTTATAGATATTCTACTTATGAGTGAAATTATCCAACAATTGTCTTTCACTTTCTGATTTATTTCACTTTGTATAATCAAGTTTCATTCATGTTGCTGTTAAGAGTGTGTCTTGACACAGAACCAAAAATCTCTTTCTCTGTAGATACCATCCATTCATCTTGATTCAACTTCTGGTGACCACAGAGAATAAATCTCAGATTTGTATTTCAGTCCAAAAATCTAAATAATCCTACTCTTAGGCATTAGCCATCCAAAGGCTTCCTTGTCTCTTTATCTGAAAAAGAAAACAACAAATAAACAGGAGCACGATTTGCAGATACCTGGCATACCAGGCCATCATTAATGCTCCGTAGTGATTTGAAGATAATGACTCTATGCCTTTGAAGACTGAAAGGAAGCTCTCCATGCAGTGACAAACAGCCCGTGTGAGGACTCCTAATTGGACAACAAAGCCACCTAACCCCTTTTATGAGGTGAGGAGTGTGTCTTAGGTAATAAACACTTAAGTAATTAGATGGTTTTTATAGAGATAGTTATAAAATGAAACATATGGGGGGGAAATCGTGGTGATAGGCTGACGCCCAGGGAGGTGGGTATATAAGAGCCGGAGCAGAAGAGAGAGGCACTGAAACACTGAAACGTCTCTCCTCAGCCCAACCAACCCCCAACTCCTCCTCGCACCATGTCTTGCTGTTGTGTTCCCCGTTGCTGCTGCAGCGTCCCCACCGGCCCTGCCACCACCATCTGCTCCTCTGACAAGTGCTGCCGGTGCGGAGTCTGCCTGCCCAGCACCTGCCCCCATGACATCAGCCTGCTGCAGCCCACCTGCTGTGACAATTGCCCCCCACCCTGCTGTGAGCCTGACACCTACGTGGCATCTTGCTGGCTGCTCAACTCTTCTCACCCAACCCCTGGCATGACTGGGATTGATCTGACCACCTATGTTCAGCCTGGCTGTGCGAGTCCCTGTGAGCCCTGCTGTTAGGCTGCTGCCATGGTCTTTGGAGAGTTCAGTGATGCAGCAGCGACATCCTGTGTGCCCCTCGGCCTTCAACACCTGCTCCCCCTTCCGTTTCCCTCAGTCCACCCCAGTTCCATGGTTTCATGGAACGTGCCCGTCTTCCTCCGTCTTTCCTCTATGGGGTAGAATTGGAGGCCTTTCTTCTAGCCTCTCTCACTGCTCTTTGACAAATGACTTTTTGTTTGACTCTTTGCTAATAAATCTTAATCTGGCTTAGCAACAATGACCCTGTGGTGATTTCTTCCTGTCTTTCTTCTTAGGGAACGTGGAATGTCTCCCTAAACCTGAACTGAAGGTCATCCTAGGACCTAAGAAAGAGACAATCCAGCTGAAGGAGAGTTCTTATGGCGGGATGATTGAAAAGTTAGAAGCTAGTCTTTCGGAATGTAGCTCACTGTGGGTGCTAGAGACATAGTACAGTGATTAAGGTGCTTGCTTTGCATATCATCGCTGGCCCAGCTTGATAACTGATACCTCATATGGTCCCCCAATACCTTCTAGAAGTGATCCCTGAACTCAGAGCCGGGTTTAAGCATCGAGCACTACTGGATGTGGCTCAAAAAACAAAATTAAAAAATATGAAAAATTAATTGAAAAATTAAACATGGGTTACCATGTCGGAGGTGTTTTTTTTAAACAATCATACCAAGGAATAGTATGATTAGTAAAGGGTGGGTGGGGAGGCATCCCAAAACAGTTCTCAAGGTTCCTGATGCTAAACCTGGGTTCAATGCTTTGTCTAGCAGTGCTGGACAAACTTAGAGGTACTTGGGCTGGAGACCAATCTGGTTGTTGCTTGCTTTTGCCTTTTTGGAATATGGTATGACTCCCAGTGGTGTTCAAGGTTGTTTCTGGCTCTGTACTCAGGCATCACCTCTGGTGTGCTCGGGGAACTATATATAGTGCTGGAAATTGAACTGGAGTTGAACAACCTTCAAAGCAAGTGCTGTAACCTCCTAATACATGTTTACGAATAACTTACCTATCTTTATTACTGCTTAAATGGATTTTTCTTCATTAGTTGACTTAAATTTATTATTTTTATGGTGTGTAAAAATAGTTTTGACTCTTGATTAAGATGATGAATAGAATTCTACATTCAGAATGACTTATATTTAGAGAAGTATATGTATCCATTTCATGATGTATGCTACCTTGAAGGGTAATCCATTTTTATGACTATTGGCAATTATTAAATTCCTTGCTTCTTTCAATCAGGCTTGGATTGCATTTGTCATAATTATGTTGAGAACTTTATTAGCCAAGTGACATAATATCATGCTATTTAAAAATACTGAAAATATCAGGCTATAGTGAAATATTCTTTATACACCAGAAATAATCATACAAACTAGGAGAAAGAAAGAATACAGTTCCTCTATGAGTGAAATTTTTATTAGTTGTTCTGGAAAAATCCAGGATTTTACAGGAAGCACCCAGAGAGTGGTCAAGCTGTGTATTTTTTAATGCTTCCCTTGAGATTTGGAGTCATTTATTTTCCTTGCAACCTCAGTTTGCCTGAATAAGAGCAGAAACAATACTTCTCTGCCCTGCTTATGTTTCAGGATTGGAGGCTCAAATGACATAAAGTGCCCACAGCTGCACATGTCCACTCAGAAGTGTGAGACACCTGTCCCCTCCCTCCATTAAGGATCTCCTCACTTGTCTGCCAAAACATACCCTTTATTCTTGAAAGTTGCTTCTTTAAGAAAAATTGTTAAGATTCTGTGGAATACTATACTATTCATAATACCATGCACATAATTCCAACACCACACCCATAACCAGTGTTCCCACCTCCCTCCAACAAAGACCCCAAGGACCCTCTCTTCCAACCTCCCTATCTCAATTGTCGGATCAGTTCTCCTGTTGCTACAAGTTGCATTATCGTGTTCTTTCTAAATATACATAGTATTCCATTGTGTATATAAACCACAACATCTTTATCTGTTCATATGTAGTTGGACATCTGGGCTGTATCCACATATTAGCTATTACACTAAGTACAACAATGAATGTAAGTGTGCATATATCTTTTTTAATTAATGTGAACCTAAGTGCACAATTATCCTTTCGAATAAATAGGTTATTTAATCCATACCCAAACTTTGTGTTTTGGTATAGATGCCAAAATGGTAGTTACAGTCCTAGTTTTTGGATAGGTCTCCATATTTCTTCCCACAGAGGCTGAGTCAGATGAAATTCCTACCAATGATGTATGAGGATTCCTTTCTAACAATCATCCCACCAATAAACAATGACTGTTTCCAGACTTTTTGATATGTGCTAGTCTCACAGCATGAAAGGATATCTCACTGTTTTTTTATTTGCATTTTCTTAATCACGAGTGATGATGAGGACTTTTTCATACACCTGTCGACCATTGTGTGTCTTCTCTGCAAAAGTACCTGGCCATCTCCTCACACCATTTGAGAACGGGGGTCATTGAATTTTTGCTTGTTTTGTTTGGGGATCACACCCAGTGATGCTCAGGGTTTACTCTTGGCTCTGCACTCAGGGGTCCCTCCTGGCAGGCTCAGAGAGTCACATAGGATGTGGTGATAAAACCCAGGTCAGTGGCATGCAAGGATATTAACCCTTTAGCTGATACATTGTGTGCATAATACAATACATGGTGCATAATCCTTTTGAAATAGTTCTGGATTCACGTGGCTGTTCTTTGTATTCTTTAGACAAAAACCCAGAAGTAGAATTTCTGGACCACAGGTTCTTTTCCTAAAAATTTTTAGAACTCTCCATAGTGTCTTCCACAGTGGTTGTACTAGTTTACTTCCCACCAGAAAAACTGATTATTTCTAAAGGAAAAAAGGATTTTTTAAAAAAAAAAATTTGGATTACATCAACAATCTTTTTTTTTCTTACTATTGCTTTCCATCATAATCTCAATGCCTATCATCACATTTAACCTTCAAGCCTCAGGTCCAAGTGGTTCTGATTCCTGAATCAATCCTGGCAAAATCTAATGAGGGCCTTATGTAGGTAGAGTCTACAATAACAATAATCTTCATGATCCCAATGCCCAGGGTGAGTACCATCTTCCTGTGCTCATCTCTTGAGCTCCCTATCAGTGTGCTCTTCCTCTGTTCCTTGAATTTCTTGCTTGCCTTTCCTTCTTCCAAGTTTTATTAAGATACACTTTACATGTAACCTTAGTTAAGATATACACAATATGATAATATTATATACGTATTTATACCATGAGACAATTATTACACAACTAGTTAATATTCATCATCTCACATAGTGGCAGGGTTTTCCCTATGATGAGAAATTTAAAAATCTACTCTCAGCCACTTTTCAATTATATCTATAATGCAATACAATTATCTACTCCAGTACAATCCTGTGCATTGTACCTCAGGATTATATCTTGTGTCCAGAAGTTTGTACCTTTAGACTAGCGCCACACATGTTTCCCCAGCCTTCAGCACTTTCTGGTAACTACTAATCCGGTCTCTCAACAGTGAGGGAATTGGCCACTATCGAGCAGGAGGTAGTGCTGGAAGGTGGCAATAATAATTATTATCTAGTAATAATAATTACTGTTACTGATAGTCCCTATCAGTAACAGTGTTGTAAACCAATAAACCAAAATTATTATTACTATATTACTGATAGTCCCTATCAGTAACAGTATTGTAAACCACAGTGGCCAAAAAAGTGCCTGTCCTTTTCCTCAGTTTCCTTAGAAGGAAACTGAAAACACAGGTGTGGGAATTAGTGTTGAAACTTGAATCAAGAGATATTATGGCTGAAACTCAGTCCATGAGTAACTTTGTAAATCATGGTGCCTCAATAAAATTTGTTTGTTTGTTTGTTTTGCTTTTTGGGTCACACCCGGTGAAGCCAGGAGGGGTTATCCCTGGCTCTTCACTCAGGAATTACTCCTGGCAGTGCTCGGGGGACCCTGTGGGATGCTGGAAATTGAATCCAGGTTGGCCTCGTGCAAGGCATACACCTACCCGCTGTGCTATCAATCCAGCCCCAATAAAATTTGTTTTTTTTTTTTAATCTGATCTCTCACCCTAAGACTTTGGCAAATGAGATATCAGAGCATTCATCTTTCTCTATCTGATTCATTTCACTTAAGATAATGCCTACCCATTTCTCCGCGCCCGCACCCCCAGAATGACTGACGAAGAGGAAGGAGCTGCTTGGGACACCAGCAGCCCACCAGCAACCTGCAGTATGTGACTTGAGAGTTTCCACCAGGTCCCCCGAGCGGGGGACCGGCATTTCTCTTTTTTTTTTTCTTTAATCTCTCTATCTTTCCCTCAACTTCTCCTGGGCACAGCACAGCATCTACCCCACTTCTCTGAGCACAAAATGGAGAGACGCACCCAAATGCGCGGCGCGGCTGGCGGGGGATCGAGGGCGGGGAAGTACCGGTCTCCGCCCACATCGGACACTTAAAGAGAGTGCAGCCACGTGGGCTTTCCCATTTCTCCGCGCCCGCACCCCCAGAATGACTGACGAAGAGGAAGGAGCTGCTTGGGACACCAGCAGCCCACCAGCAACCTGCAGTATGTGACTTGAGAGTTTCCGCCAGGTCCCCCGAGCGGAAATCTCTCTCTCTCTCCTTCAACTTTTTCCCTGGACTTTAGACAGAAACCCAAAACCTAATGTCATCTTAGTATCAGCAATATGTAATGGTTCCTTCTTAATGGGTCGGACTTTTGTGGGTGATCCTAACAAGAATAGTAAGTATTTTGTTGAAATATTGAAGGCAATCAAAATGGTAGCCATCTCTCTAGACTGAACTAAGCTATATCCCCACGCCAGCTGAGAAGAAATATCCTTCTTTCTCGGGAAGAAACGTGGTGTGGTGTCAAACATAGTGTGATGTCCATTAAGCAAACAGAACTGGTGGCGTGGGAATGGGAAATAAGGGGAAAAATTAGGTACATGGACCAGCGGGACGCTGGTGGTATCTCGAGCCGGAGCCGATATCAGCGCAAGAGCTTTGGTTCCAGAAACTGCTTCCAGACACTCTACTAGACTATCAACTAAGCCAGAGCCCCACGCCGGCTGATGACGGAAATAATCATCCTCTTCGGTTTTTTTCCCTTTGTCAGACAGCGTGGCGATTACTAAACAGGCGTGAAAAAAAAAAAAACAGGAAAAAAAAAAAAGATAATGCCTAAAACCAGATAGTGTTCATCAGTATATTGGGAAATGAGAGGCTTTCTTTATGACTGGATAAAATCCCACTGTGTATATATGTCACATGTTTTTAAGCTTCTATTCATTCAGAGATACGTGTTATTTCCATCTTTGACTATTGCGAGCATTCTTTTTTTTTTTAAGTCAAACTTCACATTCTGATTAGCAATGTCTCCACAGAAAAACACTGGCTCCATCATTCACCTTATATTGAAATGCAGAAGCTTTGGCAACTGAAACACATTTTAATAATTAATTTAATTTTTAATTAAAACACACACTAATATTGTGGTGAGTTTCAATAACCTAGATCAGGAGTAAAAGGAAACTACCCTAAAGGTTAACAATAATTTGTTCCTGATAATAGAATAGAAAACCAAGTATTTTTATTTTTATTTCACATTGTTCCTGGCATCCAATCTTTCTTCCCATCTCACTGACCTTCATTATCCTCAACACAGCCATAATATCTTGGTTGACCTGGAGTCAGGAATTTGTGCCTCTCTCTTCCTCTACCCAAATTCTTCCTCTATCAGATCAGACTTCTGGCTTCTTTTTAAATTGGTTAATTTAAATTGATCTAAGTTGTATCCAGGGTTGTTTGTGTTTTCACTGAGTTGAATTCTCAGTGACTTTCAAGACTCTTAAGAATACCATCACTTCTACCAAAACTTACCTCCAATTAATCTTGGGATACCTTGCAGCCTACACTGTGGTCAGAGTCATGTGCATCAGGCAGTGATCAAGATCTGATCTGAACCCAGACCACTGTACTTTAAGTCAGAGCCTATTACTTATGTGTCCTTGAATTCATCTCTATGCTTCAGAATCTTTGAGTGTTAAATTAGGCTTTTAAAAATCATTAAAATACCTGACCAGTATACCATGAAACTTTCCAGGTCATGAAAAACTAGGAAAGATGAAGAGATATCACAGATGAGAGGTGTTGGATAACATTGGGTTGTCCTTGCTCGTCCTGCAGGAAGCTTAAGGTTTATTGAGCTACTCCTACAACAGTGCCCTGAGGCACACCCAATTTTATCAAGCACTAATAATCCTATATTGCTTTTCTCTTTCCTTTATGTCATTTGCATGGTTTAGTTAGCAATGTCCTTTTTGTATAGACACAGGAAGATAGTTCACGCTATGCTTTGTAACATGGGAGTTAACTGACTCCAAAATAATATGTACTCCTGGGCATCCGAAAACCTCCAGAACCCAGACACAGCCACGCTCAAGGCCACTCTCCATATGCTCAGATGATCCTTACCCATGCAGGAAACAACAGAGGAACCAGGTATACGGGACCTGTGGCTGAGATCTCCAAGCCTGCTCAGATCGGGACTGGGCCTCCTCCACCCGGATCCCCAGTTTTCCAGTAGCTTAGTAGTCACACCCACAAACTGCCCCCAGCACCATGTAATATCATCAATGGCCAAGATCCAGAGACTATAAAACAAAGCTCCCGCAAGAGAACGATGCTCCCGGAAGAGAACGATGCAGAGTCTCGCACAGCAGAGCCTGGCAAGCTACCCGTGGCATATTTGGTATGCCCACAACAGTAACAATAATGGGCCTCATTACCCTGACCTTGAACACGACAGGGATGAATGGAGACATTACTGGTGCCCACTCCAGCAAATCAATGAATGAACAATGGGATGACAGTGATACAGTGATACAGTGAAGCCTCAGTTGCCCTTAGTTCCTAGCACTCCAAAAGCAGGGTCCCGACGAAGGGACTGGATGACCCCGGGCAAGCTGTAAGCTATCCTGGCAATGAAAGGAGACAAGCTAAGCACCATAAGTATAAGTAGTTAAGAGCATGATCATGGAACAAACTCTGTCACGACCCCAAAAGAAGTAAATGAATAAGGACCGTGCTGGAGATAGGAAAGACTAACCTGCCCTGAGGACTGTCATCTGGAATATATAGTGAAATGTCCCCAGGAAGAGCCAACCTTTAAGCTTAATATATTTCTACTGTGTTCATACAAAGTGACTAGAAATGTTATAAGAAGTAAATTTACTATGATTGTTGAAATGGATTGCTAGCTGAGGAAAGGAGAAAGCAGTATGCCCTGGATGGACTCCTGCCCTTGAGAGGATCTCCTAGTAATCTGGAGTGCTGAACCCTCAGATGAGATTTTTGCCCTTGAGTATAGGAGTGGCTTTATATCTGTTTGTTGCTATGACAATGTTCAACCCCAGCTTTGTGTATCCCCACCCTTCATGATTTCTATTTTAATACGCTATAAAGAAGGAGAAGGGAGACTTTGGAGATTTGAGAACTTTGGGACTTTAGGGATTAGGAGGAGAACTGAGACTTTGGAGACTTTGGCACTTTGAGAACAAGAATATGAGGACTATGAGGAGACTGTGAGACTATGACGAGATGAGGAAGAAGAGATCATTAAGGAGAGGATTTTGAGGTCTACGAGGAGACTAGGATGATGGAACTATGATGATTGGGACTATGACTCGATTGCACTCTAAGAGAGAGATTGGACTAGCCTGGGAGGAGAGAGAAATAAAGAAACTACTGACCAGCCTGGGGCCCCATTCCAGTTTTTCCATTCCCCGGTCCTTTATCCATCCGTCACCCATCATCCGGCCTGGGGAGGCAGCTGTTGGCCACCAATAGCTCGAGTCCCTCTTGTGCCCACACAGAGAGGAAACTCACAGAGAGGAAACTAAGAAGATATGGTGACTCAATGCACCTTGGAATCCCAGATTAGATTCTGGAACAGAAAATAAGGACCTTAGTGAAATGACTAGTGAGACCTGGATAAAGCACAAAAGTCTCAAGAATAGTGAGGAACCCATGTTTTGACAAATGAACCATCCAATTGTACTGTAAAGGGTGTGTGTATTGGTTGGGGGTGGGAGGCATGGAACCTCTGTGGTATGTCAGTGAAAACCTAAAACAATTCAAACATTTTTTCAAAAAGCTTATTTTTAAAAGTGTAATAAACTAAAGCTCGCCAAGGGGCGAGTGCACTCGCGGGCTCTCCGGGCGGCTGTGTCTCACCGCCCACGTTCGGTGCTCTGGAACCGCTGTGTATGGGCTGAATCGGGACGGCCATTGGCCAAGGATAGGCGAAGGAAGAACGAGGACCCAAGTTGGTTGCTGATTAGTTATTGTATATTCAATCTTCCATCTTTCTCCTCTCCCACACTCCCAGCTTCCGCCTCTCTCTGGATCAACTGCCACAGCTCTTCATCTCTCTCCTCCCTTTTTCCTCTCTCGCCCTTGCCCCTAGGTTACACACCGCCAGGTAGCAAAATCAACATAATAAAGCCCTTCCTGAGGACCTTCAGGTTCAAAGAGAACACAACCTAGGGCGTTCCAAAGCCCTTCCTGACTGCCAGTAGGCAAAATACCTCTTAAGGGTTTTTTCTCCTCTCTCCATTCCAAACACTCATTAACATCTTAATATTAGTTATTTTTGCTTGGACATAGCAAGAGATACAGGAAGACTTAGCAAATGTTATGCTTTTGTAACCTGGGAGTCATTTGACTCTACATGATATTTTCCTCCTGGGCATCTGTTCTCTCAACCTAAGCCTCAGCTGCCCTTACTTCCTAGCACCCCCAAAAGCAGGGTCCCGATGAGGGACGAGGGACGGGACGGACCCAGGGCAAGCGGTGAGTTGTGTGCTACCCTGGCATCAAGATGGGCCTGGCCAAAGTGCCTAATGCTTAACTATAAGTTAAGAGCTTGATCATGGACAAATGTTGTCATGATCCAAACAGTGATAACTAGATTTGGACCCTGCTAGGGTTAGGAGTGATTAATCTGGCCTGAGTGCTGTGATCTGAGCCTGTGGCAAGATGTTGTCAGGAGAGCTGCCTTGCAAACCTCAATGTATCTCTTGCTATGTCCATGCAAAAAGGACATGGCTCTGAATAAACTATGCAAAGGACTCAAGGAGAAGAGAAAAACATTATTTACAAGTCAACAGAACACTAAGAAAGAAGCTACAAATAAACAAAGAGAAATAGGAGCACTGTAGCGGGAGTAACCCAATAAACCTAAACTACCTGAGGCTATGTTATCCTACATAAAAGTATAAAGCAAAAGAGTCTGGGGAGATGACTGAAAGAGCTAGAGCATCTGTCATATAGGTATAATACCCCAAGTTCAATCCCTGATATCCTGGTGCCCAGAAAACTGCTATGAGAATTTCTTGGGAACCTCTGCCCCCACTGAACATTAAAAATGTGATAAATATTAGCACTGTAGCACTGTCATTCCGGTGGTCACTGATTTACTCGAGCGGGCACCAGTAATGTCTCCATTGCAAGACTTATTGTTACTGTTTTGGGCATATCAAATATGCCACGGGTAGCTTGCCAGGCTCTGCCGTGGGGGCAGGATACTCTTGGTAGCTTGCCTGGCTCTCTGAGAGGGGCGGAGGAATCGAACTCAGGTCAGCCGCATGCAAGGCAAATGCCCTACCTGCTATGCTATCGCTCCAGTCTATCTGTGGTATATAAGTCTAACATAGTAAAATCAGATTGAGGAAATGTCTAGATCATCCTTGATCTAGATCATCCTTGATTCCAGTGTTAGAGAAGAGAAAGAGAGAGAAGGGAAGAGACAAATGGGGCGGGGGGGAGGGGAGAACAGGAAATAATGGGTGATCAGGCATCAGGGCTTCAGTTATACCAGTAATACAAGTGAGTGGTGCAGCTACAGATCCAAAATTCGAGACTCAACAAAACAGAAAGCATGAGATCTAAGCTGCAACCATCGAAACTTTCTAATGTGCCTGTCAGGTTGACAGGCGGGGAAGGGGGAGTGAGGGTCAGGGTATGGGGAAGGGAGAGAATCTGGGAAAACGTGACGGAGGGAAGGTGATACTGGTGGTGAAATTGGTGTTGAAATATTATATGTCTAAAACTCAACTGTCAATATCTTTGTAAATCAAAGTTCTTTCATTAAAAAAAAAAAAAAACCACCAGTTGAGGACTTGGTATATATGGGACTGTACCAATGGCCCAGCCAGTGGCCACATCCGAAATTACATTAGCAGACAAAGTGCATGAGGCATCTTAACTCAGACTCTGGTGCAGTCTGCGGCCAGCTCCCCTGCCGTGGGAGTCTGGGTTATTTGTGAAAAATGGCTGAGCTGTGTGGCACCAGGATCCTTTGCTATCCTCAAGGGTCAGCCAACGTAAATTAATTAAAACGTGTACAGCTCATGTGTGCTGGCTGTTCTCTCCCTTTTATACTGTAATACTGGGAAGAGGACTCTGTATCCTGTAGCTGCTTTTCTTCTAGGTCCCACCAACAGAGGGTGCTAGAAGGAGACTGGAGACCAGAGAGGGACTCAGGGTCTTGTGGCCTGGAAATGTTGCTTCGCTGTCTAAAGTCCAGGGAGAAAGTTGAAGGAGAGAGAGAGAGAGATTTCCGCACGGGGGACCTGGCGGAAACTCTCAAGTCACATACTGCAGGTTGCTGGTGGGCTGCCGGTGTCCCAAGCAGCTCCGTCCTCTTCGTCAGTCATTCTGGGGGTGCGGGCGACTTAATGTCATCTTAGTATCAGCAGTATGTAATGGTTCCTTCTTAATGGGTCGGACTTTTGTGGGTGATCCTAACAAGAATAGTAAGTATTTTGTTGAAATATTGAAGGCAATCAAAATGGTAGCCATCTCTCTAGACTGAACTAAGCTATATCCCCACGCTGGCTGAGAAGAAATATCCTTCTTTCTCGGGAAGAAACGTGGCGTGGTGTCAAACATAGTGTGATGTCCATTAAGCAAACAGACCTGGTGGCGTGGGAATGGGAAATAAGGGGAAAAATTAGGTACATGGACCAGCGGGACGCTGGTGGTATCTCGAGCCGGAGCCGATATCAGCGCAAGAGCTTTGGTTCCAGAAACTGCTTCCAGACACTCTACTAGACTATCAACTAAGCCAGAGCCCCACGCCGGCTGATGACGGGAAATAACCATCCTCTTCGGTTTTTTTTCCCTTTGTCAGACAGCGTGGCGATTACTAAACAGGCGTGAACTCGGTGGCGCGGGGCAAGGGGGAAAAAGAAAAGTTATGTAACAAACAGCAGGACTTAATATCTCTATATGCTTAGTAATGGAGAATTATCAAATGCCTCATTGGCAATAGGACTGTCTTTTTCTTTTTGGGGGGAAACCCCAGCAACGGTAGTGAGTTGTGTGTTGAAACATGGAATGTAATCGAGATAAGCGCAAATGAAGTGAAACCTATCACGTATAAGGGTGGGGACTAGGGAGGTGGGAGGGGGCGGCAGATAGACTGGGGGGGTTGGGAATGTAAGATGGGCACTGGTGAAGGAAGGGGTATTTGAATATTGTATAACTGACATATCACTTGTAACCCTCCACTTGGTGATTCAATAAAAAAAAATAAAAAATAAAAAAAAAATAAAAAAAAAAAATGTTGCTTCGCTGGGTAACAATAGCCTTGGGTTCTAGTCTTTGGCTTCTTTCAGGAATGCTAAAAAGAAAAACAATGACATTGCAACGTCTCAGAAACAACCAGGAGGCAGCAAGGACTTGACCCTTCCCCTCAATGCCCCCTCCTACCCCTACAAATCCTGACCCCGTGACTCCCATGCAGCTTTTCCTCAGAGCTTCTGAGATAAGGACATCTTTTCTCTAGGCATTTCTGATTCAAACAACTGAATCCAACTCTTTCTTCTGCTAACATTCCTCTTGGGGGAATTCTTGGCAGTAACCACGAAAGAGACGGCCTTTACTTAATTGCACTGCACACACGCTGAAAGATTGGCCTAAGCAATTCTCCATCTTTCATTCTTCCAGGAAAACTATAGTAAGTGATGCTTTTCCCCCCAGATTTATAGTTGAGAAACTAAAGCCTAAGCATGTCCAGTAACTTGGTTTAGATTTCACAATGTGTTCGTTATTAACAGAATTCAGACCACCTCTGAAGATACTTCCATTCCCCCATTATGCATTCGATCATAAGCTCCTTGAAACATTTTCTTAGGAATGTATGGCTCTCCCTCAAGCCACATACCGTAGAGGACAAGGACTACGTTTTCTATATTTCTGTCTCTATTAGACTCTTCCTCATATACTGTAGCATTATAGCACTGTAGCACTGTCGTCCCGTTGTTAGATTTGCTTGAGCGGACACCAGTAACATCTCCATTGTGAGACTTGCTATTACTGTTTTTTGTTTGTTTGTTTTGGGCATATTGATATGCCACAGGTAGCTTGCCAGGCTCTGCCATGCAGGCAGGATACTCTCGGTAGCTTGCCCGACTCTCCAAGAGGGACAGAGGAATCGAACCCAGGTCGGCCGCGTGCAAGGCAAACATCCTATCCGCTGTGCTATCTCTCCAGCTCTCCTCATATACTAGCGATTTAAAAAATACTTATAATTCATGGGTAGTAGTCCAATTCCTTCAGTCCATGTAGTAACTATAGTTACTTATTAGCTTTATCCATGATGAATTAACATAATACATTGATTTTTCAAAACACTGTGACTGAAAAACACTGTGGGAGAAAAATTTTAAAAAGAACCTGTCAGCTTTCATAGTGTCTTTTAAATTTTATTTTCCCCCACTTTATTTAAACACCATAGTTTACAAAATTGTTCATGATGATTTATTTTACCTGTATACCTGTATAATTGTATTGTATACCTGTATTGTATACCTGTATAAATTACATGTATACAATATTCCACCACCAGTGTCACCTTCCCTCTGCCTCTGTCTCCATTTTTCCCCAAGCCTGCCCCCTAAGCAGGCCCACAATAATTTAACTTATATTGCTTGTTACTATTACATGGTTAATGGAATGATCAAAATATTATTTCTGTAGAATCACAGTGTTTTGAAGAGTCAGTATGATTACCCTATTCTTCCCTAAAGAATAAATTTTTCATTCCTTTTTGCAAAGAGATAAAAGCTCATTTTTTCAGTGCACATATATTATGAGCCTTAATCCAGGCCAACTCATGGTTAAAACAACCAATGCACTTTATAAAATTGAGAATTTAGTTGTGCTTATACAGAAGATTGGTATTTTAAAAATCATTTAGCAGGCCTGAGTTATATTATAGTGGGTAAGACCCTTGCCTTACATGCAGCCCACCTGGGTTTAATCTCCGGCACCACATATGGTTCCCTGAATTTACCAGGAATGACCTCTGAGCACAGAATTAGGAGTAAGTCCTGAGCAAAGCTGGATGTAGCTCCCCCGACTCTCTGCAAAAACTGAAAAATTATCAAGCTTGATAATACATTTCCTTATTGAAATCAAGTTGCCTCTCTTCAGTATTCATTTATATTCAGAAATCCATGGCAATATAGCAGGGTGAATCTGAATAAGTCCCACAGGTTTTTACCTCCCAAATATTTCCAGGACATGCATTTCGAGAATTATCATTTCATTTTTGCAAGGCGGGGAGGGGGGCTTGAGGGAGCCTTAAGGCTACCTCCAGTGATACTCGGGGTGGGGGTGGGGTGAACTATGTCATATCAGGGATCACAGTGAGGTCAGTTGCACACAAGCTGAGTGCCTTAACCCCAGTATGATCTCTCTAGTCTGAAAAAAAAAATCATCATTTCTTCATTCTCAGGGAAATCATTCTTGATTCTTTGCAGTCAGCCCTGATCACTTATGAGAACAAATTCTGGTTGGGGAGAGAGAGGGAAGGCAGAAGAGAGCAATGTGTTGACCTGAGACTGGGAGAATGGAGTGTGAACCCTGACAGCCTTTCTGAAACTGCCCCAGGAAGCCAGTTTGGACATAGCAACACAACCAAATAAAACCAAAGGTGAGCTCATCCCAGGACTGACAAACAGAAGTTAGCATGTTATTTGTATAGGATTAGACAAACAGTAAGAAGGAAATGTTGGGACGAACAGAAGCCATGGTTCCTGAGATAGGTGTCTATAAAAGATGCAGATCACAGCTTGCTTGGCTGATTGGATGGAGCTGATTCCCCAGTCACCATGTCTTGCTGTGAGTCTGACCTCCAAGGATGCTGCAGTGCTCCCACGGACCGAGCCACCACCGTCTGCTCCTCTGATATCTGCTTCCGTGGCCGAGTCTGCCTGCCCAGCACCTGCCCCCACAAGATCAGCCTCCTTCAGCCCACCTGCTGTGAGTCCTGTTCCCCACCCTGCTGTATACCTGACTCCTATGTGGCATCATGTTGGCTGCTCAGAAACCACCAATCTACTCCGAACCTGAGTGGCATCTCTGTTACGACTGATGTCCAACCTTGTCCTTGTCCTTGCGAAGCCCCCAGCTGCTAACCAAATGTGCCTCCTTTACTCGCCCACGTTGCCTCAAGGGTCAGTGGCACTTATGAAGGGCTGCTCCACAGTCAGCCTTCAATGAGGAGCTTTGGAAGGAAATGTGGTGATCGGTGCCTTCCCTTTTGCAAAGTATCGTGCATCAGTAGAAATGACACCTGCACTTGTGTGTTTATTGCAGCACTATTTACAATTGACAGAATCTGGAAAAAAAAAAAAGAGAGTCCGAGAACAGATGATTGGTTAAAGAAACTTTGGTATATCTACACAATAAAATACTATACAGCTGTTAGAAAAGATGAAACCATGAAATTTGCCTATAAGTGCATCAACATAGAGAGTATCATGCTAAGTGAAATGAGTCAGAGAGGGACAGGCACAGAATGACTGCACCCATTTGTGGAATATAAAGTAACATAATAGGAGAATAAGACCGAAGAATAGTAGAGATAAAGGCCAGGAGGGTGGCCCCACAGCTTGGGGGCCAATCTCATGTGCTGGGGAAAAAGGCAGGGGGGGATGGAGAAGAGACCACTAAGCAAATGATGGTTGGAGGGATCGCTTGGGATGGTAGATGCGTGCTAAAAGTAGACCATGGACCAAACATGATGGCTGCTTAGTGCCTATGTTGCAAACCATAACACCTTATGTTGCAAACAAACATAAGGAGAGAGAGAGAGAGAAAGAGAGAGAGAGAGAGAGAGAGAGAGAGAGAGAGAGAGAATGTGTCTGCCACAGAGGCGGGGGTGTGGGGGTGTGGGAAGGAATGGGGGTGGTAGGAGGGACTCTGGGAACATTGGTGGTGGAGAATGGGCACTGGTGGAGGGATGGGTATTTGCACATTGTTTGATTGAAATGTAATCATGAAAATTTGTAAGTCTGTAACTATATCTCACGATGATTCATTAAAATAAAAAAATTAATTTAAAAAAAGTATCGTGTGTTTGGAACAATGGTTTCAAATGAGAAGTGGGAGGCAAAACCATAGACTTCCTTAAGACAAAATAAACATCACTGTTTCCCAAGCCATGTCCTGCCTTAATGTTTATTGTTATAATTACCCAACGACTCTTGACACAGGCATATGTCATGAAGCTATAAATATGCTCAGAGAGATTACACTTTCTGATGACATCAACACAAATCACACACCCAAAGGAGGCCACAGGGGGAACACAGAGTTGTGAGGAAAATTGGTGCAGTAAAGAAATACATTCAACACTGATTTTAGAACCGCCTTAAATCTCAAGGTCGGCCCCAACTTTCCATTTTAATTTTTACCCAGTCTCTTTGAGGAACTCATACACTTTCTTTAAAATGCTGAGCCACTGGCAGAGGGAGATCCCCCAAAGAAGGACATCCGCAGAGGTTAGGCTGGGCCATGTTTTTTATTTCCACTGTCTAGTTGTATGAAATTTTGAATATAAAACTTTTGGAACCTCTGACAACTATGAAATCCCTCAAATGAAATGAATCATCTTGTTGATTAATTAAAAAGTGTACTTTCATTGGCTCTCTGCCCAGATGAGATCCGGAGCAGCTGCACACAAAACAGACCCCTCTGCTCCTTAAAGACTATGATCTGGGAGGTCTATTAACCAATTTTGGCACCCAGTGGCTTCTTATAGAAATGCATCCAGACTGTGAACTGAACTAAAATATCAGAAATCCAAAGGCTGTTGCAGCCTCGCGAGCTCATATAATCTTCATTCTCAGCAATGGAAAACAAATTATCAATGATGCCTTTTCAGCAGGTTTGATTGTTGGGGGGGAAATTCCCAATAGTAATAGTGAATTCTCTGTTGAAATAGAGATTATACACTTATTAAGTGCCTACAATGTTGCAGAAATTGTCCTAGATGCCGACTGATACAAAGCAGAATCTCCCCCCCCCCCCCGCACACAGGCGTTCATCTTGGAGTCAGCATTCAAAGTATAGAGAGAATAAAGTGAAGATCATTAGCCACTCAGGTGGGGAGATGGGTGTGGGAGGGGGGTATATTTGGGGTTCTTGGTGGTGGAACATGTGCACTGGTGAAGGGATGGGGTTTTGATCATTATATGACTGAGACTTAAACCTGAAAGCTTTGTAACTTTTTTCACGGTGATTTAATAAAATAATTTTTTTTTAAAAAAAGTGTACTTTCATTGTTATTGTGGACTATTCTAAAATGAATGCATACACCTTTTACCCTAATCTGTAATTTAAAATAATTCCAGAAACATTTATTCGTAGGATAACATTTGTTTGTCCTTTGTGCCTTACCACAGGGAGCTTAGGTTTATTGGGTTACTCCCATCACAGTGCTCCCATTCCTCTGTGTTTACTTGTGTTTACTTGTAACTTCTTTCTTTGTGCTCTGTTGACTTGTAAATATTGTTTTTCTCTTCTTCTTAAGTCCTTTTCATGGTTAATTCAGAACAATATCCTTTTTGTATGGACAGAAGAAGACAGTTAATGTTATACTTTTGTAATTTGGGAGTTAATTGACTCTAAATGATATTTACCTCCTGGACATCCGTTCTCTCGACTTAAGCCTCAGCTGCCCTTACTTCTTAGTACCCCCAAAGCAGGGTTTTGACGAGGGACTGGGTGGACCCAGGGCAAGTGGTGCGCTATGTGCTACCCTGCTATCGAAATGGGTCTGGCCAAAGTGCCAAAATGCTTAACTATAAATTAAGAGCATGGTCATGGATAAATGCTGTCATGATCTAGATTCGGACTAGATAACTAGATTCGGACCCTGCTAGGGTTAAGAAAGATTAATCCAGCCTGAGCACTGTAGTCTGAGTCTGTGGCAAGATGTTCCCAGGAGAGCCATCCAACAAGCTCAATGCATCTCTTACTGTGTTCATACAAAATAACTAATATTAAGATGTAGAATCAAGATGTAAACTAAGATGTTAATTAAGTTATTGGACGAAGGAGAAGAGGAACATCCGTAGGTGGTGTTTCCACCCTTGAGCTTGATGGGTGGGCCTTCAGGAAGGGCTTTCTTATGTTGATTTTTGCTACCGGACTGGATGTAGCGTCTACCCCACCCCCCAAATGCTGAGGAGTTGGAGAGAGATGAGAGAGAGAGAGAGCAGGGCAGCAAGATGAAGCACGAAGAGACAAGCAAGGTGCACGGAGGGAGAAGAATGTAGAAGAATGCAGGAGCAGGCACGTGGAGAGAAAGAATCCAGGCTGAGAGATGGAGCACCAAGAGATAAGCAGGAGAGACAGGAGGAGCTGGGAATGAGGGGAAGTATGAGACTAGAATGGGGAACTTAGTGAGACTGGAACAGGCGCATGGGGAGAATGGGATAAATGGCAACTGATCAATCAACCAGTTTGGCCCTCCTTTCCTCCTCGTCTGCCCATGCTATTGACCGTCCCGAGCAGGGGAGCAGCTCAAGACCACTGAACCCAGGTGGCCCTCCCTAACCACCTGGATATTATACACTTATTAAGTGCCTACAATATTGCAGAAATTGTCCTCGATGCCGACTGATACAAAGCAGAATCTCCCCACACACAGGCGTTCATCTTGGAGTCAGGAAGGCACTTGTGAATGACAAACTCTGGTTCAGTAAAATGAAATGATGGTTGCCTGTAAAGAGAGGTGGCACACCTACCCAGAACAGACAAGAGGATGAAACCACTCAGAAGAATGCCTAAAAAATTATTACAAAGAAAACATTTGATCTGATACTCGTGGGATGAGTAGATTTTGAGACACAGAGAATCAGGGAAGGACAATTTAATGACATCATGACACAGAGGTATGAAGTCCTGAGCAGACTCCCACCTTCATTTTTATTTGATGTGCTTGATGATAAATGTCAATAGCTAAGCAAAAAACAAACCAGCTTCACTAACAAGTTCTTCTCATAAAATGGGAAACTTGCTTACCGATGACATTTAGCATTTTCCACTGGATTTATTTATTTATTTTAGTCTGCTAACTTCTCTTTTACTTTTACCTTTTTGGCCTTTTTGGTTCTTTTTTGCTTTTTGGGTCACACCCAGCAATGCGCAAGATGTTGGGAATTGAACCCAGGCTAACTACATGCAAGGCAAACACCCTTCCCGCTGTACTATCACTCCAGCCCAATGGTTTGTTTTTTGGAGAGGAGCATACCCACAATGTTCAGGGGATACTTGAACAGTCAGAAAACCATGCAGTCCAGGAATTAAACCCAAGCCTCATGCATGCAGAGCATACACTCAACCCACTGAACTATGTCTCTGACCATTTATCCTTTTAAAAAGCCCATATTAGTCTTTGGTAATAACCTCTCATAAGCAACCCACTCTAGTGTTTGTACTTTGTGTTAATAACAGCAATTTTTTTGTTTTTATTAACAAAAAAACCACAATTTTTTTGCTGCCCAGTAAATTAAACAGTTTAGACTATAGCTTTTTGCTAATTGGAGGGAAGTATGTGAAGAATTGGAATCACAGAATGTCGCACTTGAAAGATTCTCCAGTCCAATTTCCTCCTCTGCTATCTACCAAAAGGTAAATCAAGGATAACTGAGGTTAGGAATGTTGAGTAAGACATTTTAAAAGGAATTTAAAACCTGATTGAAGACCAAAATATTAAAAAAATAAATACGTAGGAGTAAGTCAATGAAGAAAAATCACTTTTAAAAAGATATGGTTCTAGGAACCAGAGCAATAGTACAGCAGGTAGGGCGTTTACCTTGTACTCGGCCGACCCGAGTTCAATCCTTGGCACCCCATATGGTCCCCCAAGTACCGCCAGGAGTAATTCCTGAGTGCAGAGCCAGGAGTAACCCCTGAGCATCGCCAGGTATGACCCAAAAAGCAAAAAAAAAAAAAAAAAAAAGAAAAGAAAAGATCTGGTTCTAAATCACTAAATCTGGAAGTGATGCCCTTCAGAATATGCTGTTAGTCTGTAAGTCTTATAACATTTTCCCTTCTTGTTCCATTTCATCTCATGCTTAAAGTATGTATGTCATTTTAGTGATGAAGAATAAAGACCGCAGTCATTTTTTTTTGAATGGTACATTTAACAAGTCTGCTCAGATCGGGACTGGGCCTCTTCCGCCCAGATTTCCCATTGTCCAGTAACTAAGTGGTCACACTCAGTGACTGCCACCAGCGCCATGTAATCCCACCAACAGCCAACATCCAGAGACTTAAAACCAAGCTCCTAGAAGCTCCCGACATCTTATAGCCTACTTCTCCCTCTGGGAGAACCTGGCTAGCTACCAAGAGTTTCCTGTCCACATGGGAGACCCTCGCAAACTCCCTATGGTATATTCATATGCCAAAACCAGTAACAACGCTGGGTCTCATTCCCCTGACTCTGAAAGAGCCTCCAATGTGACATCGTTGGGAAGGATGAGTAAAGAGAGGTTTCTAAAATCTCAGGGCCAGGACAAATAGAGACGTTACTGAGACCGCTTAAGAAATTCGACAGACGATCAATGGGATAATGATGATGATGACATTTAACAAAAGATAGCAATAAAGTAAATCTTGCCTTCCAGTGAATTTGCTATGAAACTCACTATAAGACTGGTGTGACTTTGAGATGAGGGGCCGTATTCAAATAGAGCCCACAGAGTGATATACTCTGTGGAAATTCACTCTATGTTTATTTAAAATAGTGAAAAAGGGGGTTTTCTTCCACTCAGTCCTCTTACTTGCATAATAGAACCTGAATTTCAGCACCGATAAATAAAGCAAATTTGTCTATGATGCACATAGTTGCATGCAATATTCATCTTTAAGTAGTCATGTCTTGTTGACTATCTTGAGCATAAAATAGCTTATTAATAATTTGAGTTGCATATTCTTCAATTAGCAATTAAAACTCATCATATTGTGATGATATTTAAAAATAAAGAAGGAAAAGGGAAGAAGAATTTAGCCTCTCAGAAAATAGATTATCACCTGCACTGATTATTCACAATTCAAGTAAGGCTTGGCATGCCAGGACCCTGTAAAGAAAATGTGATCTTATGACAAAAATGACCAATCAATGAGTAAAAGCATCTGATTACTTTAATAAGGACAAGAAATCTTAATGGGCCAATAAATACCAAACAGATTAGAGAATCTTAGTGGAAAAGAGTGTCATAAACAAAAATAAGACAGGAAGTCTTCTGATTGGACCAACACCCACTTAGGGAGCGTATATAAGAGCCCCAGAGCAATAGGAGATATTTGTACTTCAGTAACCTCATCTTTCTTCCCAAGAAACCCAAAGCAAACCCGATCCCCAGCGCCATGTCTTGCTGCTGTGTTCCCCGTTGCTGCTGCAGCGTCCCCACCGGACCTGCCACCACCATCTGCTCCTCTGACAAGTGCTGCAGGTGTGGAGTCTGCCTGCCCAGCACCTGCCCTCACACCACCTGGTTATTGGAGCCCACCTGCTGTGACAACTGCCCACCCCCCTGCCACATTCCTCAGCCCTGTGTGCCCACCTGCTTCCTGCTCAACTCCAGCCATCCCACTCCAGGCCTGGAGAGCCTCAACCTCACAACCTACACCCAGCCAGGATGTCAAGACCCCTGCCTCCCTCCAAGCTGCTGCTGCTGAAGGATGACTGCTGAACTTGGACCCTGACACTGAAGAAGCCAGAAGAAGCTATCTGCTCAGGGTTCATGTGCCCGAGTAGTTGATTGGTGTGGAGGGTGACCAGATGGCCCAGAAGTGGAAATTCTCCCTTTTACTTTGATGGAAAGAAAAAAAATCAAGATCTTTTTATGGTTATTCAACTAGATCACCACTTGAGTCATTCGGGCAGGTGAATGTCATCTATTATCAAAATACTATTGAAATCATAAACACCTAAATATATCTTCTTGATCATGCTACTTCTTGAGTCTCATTTTTTGTATTGGGCAATTTAATAGAGGAAAATTACTTGGTTGGTGGTTTTTTCCAATAAATATTATTTCTCTGGCTAAATGTGTTCTTTGTTAGCGTTTTTAACATCTTTATTTAATCTTTTAAAATATGCAAAATAAAATGGTTATTTTATTTGGGAAAAAAAGGAAGCTTAGAGAAATTGTTAGGACTAAATTTCTAACAATGGCTTGCTAACTTTAAACTGCTTATATCTTCTCTTCTTCAGACAAATTTTGGGGTATGCCAACATTTTATTTTCTAGCAAAAGGTGAATCATAGAATTAACTCAATTAATTCTTAAAATATCACTAATAAATGAAAAAATGAAGCCTTAAGTGAATGTTATTCAACATTCTCAAGTCATGAGATTAGTTACTAAGAAAACCAGAATTCAGGTCATAATATACTTTTTACATCATAGAATTTATCCTACAAGAGCCAGAAACTTAGTGAATCAATTTTTGATATCAATTTAAGATATTCAAGAGAAGCAAAAAGTCTTAATAACTTTTGACAAAATCATTACATTATGGGGGGGAATATATTGGATCACACATTAAAAAATGGAAATTGTTCAGTTCTAAGACCTAGGTCATTTAGTGGGTCTACTGATATTTTTTACCTTATTTTCCTTTAGAAAAGATTTAAGATAGTAAGTTCTAGTAACATGGCACAAAGATTATGTCTGTACTTGCAATCCACCAGGTCAACAGAATGTCAATAATTTTCAAGTGATAGACTAGGAGCTAACACTAAAACATAATATAATCTACAACTTGATTATACTTCCCTTCCCCAATCAACTTAACTTTATCTTTAGGTTATTCTTTCCCCAGTCTTAGAGAGACTACTAGGTAAATGTAGATACAATGCAGATATGTGGTTATAATACACAGTATATGGTGATTATATATACGTTGGACATGATATAATATATATATTGGTTGCATATGCATATACACAATACATATATAAAGATACTAGTCAAACTCTGCAAGAACTTTGAGATAAAACCAAAACAGTGCATGTGAAAAAGAAAAAGGTTGGGCAAGGAAGAGGAGAAGCAAATGCCTTAAAATAATCATGTTTTCAAATGTCCTTGGTGTGTCTATCAGTCTATCTAAAAAGGGATTTATCAGAGGATCCCAGAGACTTATGCACACATCAATTTTGAATGAACAAGACTTCAAAATCATGCAAGAGGTGGGACACAAGCTAGAATACTTTCAATAAGGGATTTAGTCGTTTTGCTCACTTAATTGGTCAACATTTCATAATTGCTTCTACTATGCCTGGCATCATATTTATACTGGCAGTATAAAGATTAGGATTATCAAAGTTATTACCTAATGTGCCTCCCCAAATCTGGCAAAGGATCCAGGCAAGTTACTATGATTATAAAATATGTGCTTTGTACATGCAGAATAGATATAATTATATAATGTAGTGTCATTCTGGCTGTGACTGACATGTGAGCAACATACTCTGCAAACACGTAGCGACAGTAACTAAAACCCAGATTTGGTGATTCAATGTCAGGGTGAGCGATAGTTATGAAAAGCCTCTAAGCTATCCAGACTAAGCATTAAAAGATTACAAAGTAGGAATAGTTACTCCAAACAGAACAGTGGCTTACTAATTCTTGGAAGCATTAGAGATGGGGTTAAGAGGATGAGGCAAGAAAGGAGATCTACATACATAGACATCCTGAGGCAGGGATTCACAAACAAAGGGGCTTAGAACCTCCATGGCACAAGGGAACTGAAGCAAGAAACTAACATAATCATATTTTTGCTCCATCTTTTTTCAGTATTAAATTGTAATAGATGTTTTCACTGGCATAGACAGCCTTATTAACTATTGAACAGTACGGTAAATGCTAGGCAATGTTGTGTGTGTGTGTGTGTATGTGTGTTTTCAGCACTTTGACAATATCCTACCTAATGAAGAATCATTGCTCTCCTGAATTTCATAAAGGAAAAATACCCTCGTTATCTTTAAATGACATGTTTTTATCACTGACACATCCTTTAAACTTGCATTTTAAACCACATTAAAGGTAGCTCCATCCTAGTAGATCCTACACTTAGTTTTTTAACAAGCCATCTAAGGGAGACAACCTTACCTCTTCAGGACTCATCATCCTAATTTATACACTTTCTATGAATGAGGACCACTGCATGGAATATGGAGTCTAATAAAGTCTGAAAGTTTTGCCATAAAAGAGAGGCGTTTATTACAATAAATCTGTTGTTTTACAACTGTCTCTAATCCATTATATTTAGTTTTATTTATTTAAAATGAAGGCATAATATTCTACGCAACAGTCTCAATCCCTTTATCCTTACAAGGTTGACTCAAAGCAACATGGGATCTAAATAAGAGATTCATAACTTTCAGTCATGAAATACTGATTTTAAGAGTCTGTAACATTTATAACAGATTTCTTTGTAACACTTTCCCTAACTGGCAAAAATAATTTTCTTCTGCTCATTGATTTTTGCCCTTAAACTTGATATTTTTCCTCTCTGTAATAGCGCTTTATAATGATACGTTAGGTGTATGATAACCTTCCACTACACTCTAAGTTCCTAGAAAACAGAAGTGAGGGCCAGAGAGATAAGCTGGTCTTGCACACGACCAACCTAGGTTCAATCTCTGGCGACCCCCAGTGTACCAGGAGTAATACTTGAGATGCCAGGAGTGAGTCCTGAGCATCTCCATGTGTGTACCCCAAAACAAAACAAAACAAAACAAAAAACAAGAAAAACAGGAGTGATGTTTATTTGATTCACTACTCTGTATATGGCATTTATCACAGTGTCAGGCTATGGTACCTAAAAAATAAAGGTTAATGAATTTTTTAAATACTGAATAAAGTGTTAGTGAGTCCTAAATAAAAAGGATTTACTTAGCATGAATTTATTTACTAAAAGTAAATATGGGGGAGGACAGATGCCACAGATATTATAAATATTTTCTTCTAACAGAACTAGAGAAAAAATTAAATATTTTAATTTTTATAATAAACATAATTATAATGTTTTGTGTTGTTTTTATTATTTTATTTTATATTTATTATATTTTATTTATATATTATATTTATATTTATTTTAATTATATTCTTATTATAGCTCAGATATCTATGTACAATGCTATTGTACCCAATCTCCACTACCAAAGTGTCTATGACCCTCCACACTGTCCTTATGTCATCTCTGATCTGATCTTTATTCCCCTCTGTCTTTCCTGCCCCTTTACCCCTGTTTATTACCAGTTTTATAATATGAGACCAAGGTTTGTCATTTTCCAATACTATTTTCTTTTTTAATCTATATATGCCACAGATTAGAATAGTGAGACAATACGGTGTTTATTCTTCTCCCTCTGACATGCATTGTCTAACATGGTGCCCTTCAGTTCCATCCATGTTGCAGAAAACTATAAAAAAATCATCTCTTCTTATCCATTCGTTTGCTTTTTGACTTTTGAGTGTTCCCACATTCTGGCTATTGTAATAAATAGTACATGAAGATAGGTGTGTATTGATCTTTTCAAATTAATGTTTTGGGGATAGATGTCAGGAACTAGAATCACTGGGTCATCAGAAGAATTTTATTTTTACTTTTTTGAGGAATCTACATATTATTTAGCAAACTTCTAAAATTTTTGAAATCTGTTCATTTCTGAGACACTTTCTATAATTGTAGGTGTAGACTTTTATGTTAATGTTTGCTAATGCCTATAAAATACCTATAAAATATGTTTTATTTACCTTCAAAGTTTAGTCTATAAATTTTCTCCTGTGATAACTTTTAAAATCTTCCTTTCTTTTGCCTTAAGTTTGATCTTTAATTTACTTAGATAAATACAATAAATTATCTTTAAATATCTCATTCTGGTTGTCCAGGGGCTTTTGTTCATTTTATTTCACAGAAGTTTCACATTAATCTTCTAAGTGGAAGAATGTAGATATTATTAATCCTCATTTTGCAGAGAAGAAAGTTAAGGTTCAAAATGTGAATTACTGGTCAGAGTTATAGTACAGCAAGTAGGGTGCTTGCCTTGCACATGGTTGACCAGGGTTTGATCTCTAGCATCCCATATGGTCTCCAAATTCCCACCAGAAGTGATGCCTATATGGGAGTCAGGAGTAAACCCTGAACACCACCAGGTATGGTCACAAAACCAAAAATAAGAAAACAAAAACAAAATGTAAGTTACTTGGTGTAACAGAGAAGGCAACAAATAGTATTAGGACCATGAAGTACTCTCTGACTTCTAATGTATTTCTGCAATTCTACACTAAATCCCCAACCGAAGACCAGCCATATTTATGCTCAGACACACTGACATACTTTTAAGGAAGAAGTGAGAAGGTAATGAGAAATCTATGGTTTGAAGGATGAACCAATGAAGATTGAGTGGAAATGTTTGTATCATTATGTTGGTGGTAGACGAAAACACACACAATCTGGGTGTGCCCTAAAACCAGACTCCAGTTATTTTCTACCGAGACTACACTGGGTTCGGGAATCAAATGTACTTCGTTGGAGTAAAAAACAAAACAGAACAAAATGCAAATGAAATCAGCATGAAAAGATTAATCTTGCAGAGGCCCCAAACCTCACTTTATATTGGTAGCCATTTCACTTGAACTTTCATATTGTAACCCTAAATTGTTCTTTTATTTGTAGGATAAGTTAAAAATTCAACTTTCTTACAATTAGAAATTAAGAAAGAAAAGCATGTCAGTTATCAATAGAAAGACAATGCACAACAGAATGTTTGAACATAGCTTGAAATGAAAAAGTGAATTCAGTGATTATGAAATGTTATTTTAACCCACAAAATTAGCAAACATTTAATAAAATAAATATCTGTCAAGCATGTAGGAAAACAGGATTCTCAAACCCAGCTGGTAGAAACATGTTAATAGAAAAAACTAAAATACAAATATTCTATTCTGGAAGACAGCATAGTCATGAATATTACTGAACTAAAATACCGTCAATTTGCATTTACTTCAATAATTCTACCAAGCAGTAATTTGTTTCAAAAAGAGTCAGAAATGGGCATATTTATATATACACATGAATTTATATTTACACATACACTTGAATTTATGTTAATGTGTATTCTCCAATGAACATAATTTTAATCTTTAATCCCAAAGCTAAAAGAAATAAATTTAAGTTCAGCTTAAACTGATAGACACCAATCAAGGTAAGGAAAATAAAACCGATTAGAATGAGAGAAAAGGCAAACAAACAAGAGGTGCACGTCATCCTTTATTCCCAGGAGGGCTGGGTGGTAGAATTATAATAGCAGAAGCCATTGGTGATACCTCATAAAATGTGTGCTCCGAGGACAAATAGCAGCAGTAATAAGTTCAGATTTAGCAATAAACTCAACTAAAGGTCAATTAGGAGAATGGAGTCTCTTTACGAGCATCTAAACGTCAAACCAATCAAAGGATAATGGGCACGCTAACACTAACAAGAACCAGGAAAGAAGCCTCCTGTTGGACCCACACCCATTGGAGAAGGTATATAAGAGCCCCAGAGCAAGGAGACACTCACACCTCAGAAGCCTCATCCTCCTTTAAACCAAAGCAATAAAAGCCACAGATCCCCAGCGCCATGTCTTGCTGCTGTGTTCCACGTTGCTGCTGCAGCGTCCCCACCGGCCCTGCCACCACCATCTGCTCCTCTGACAAGTGCTGCAGGTGCGGAGTCTGCCTGCCCAGCACCTGCCCTCACACCACCTGGTTATTGGAGCCCACCTGCTGTGACAACTGCCCACCCCCCTGCCACATTCCTCAGCCCTGTGTGCCCACCTGCTTCCTGCTCAACTCCAGCCAGCCCACTCCAGGCCTGGAGAGCCTCAACCTCACAACCTACACCCAGCCAGGCTGTCAAGACCCCTGCCTCCCTCCAAGCTGCTGCTGCTGAAGGATGGATGCCCAGAGACTGACACAGGAAGAATCAACCCAGAAACTTGGGGGCTCCCCTGTCTCAAGACCTGCAATTAATTGACTCTCCTTTTGACATTGGAATAAGAACGGTACTATCACTCAACCTTCCGGAAGCAAAAGAAAAAGAAAGAAAGAAAAAAGACAAGGAAAGAAGGAAATAAAGGAAGAGTGGGAAAGAGAAGAAAGAAAGAAGGAAAGAAAGAAAGAAAGAAAGAAAGAAAGAAAGAAAGAAAGAAAGAAAGAAAGAAAGAAAGAAAGAAAGAAAGAAAGAAAGAAAGAAAGAAAGAAAGAAAGAAAGAAAGAAAGAAAGAAAGAAAGAAAGAAAGAAAGAAAGAAAGAAAGAAAGAAAGAAAGAAAGAAAGAAAGAAAGAAAGAAAGAAAGAAAGAAAGAAAGAAAGAAAGAAAGAAAGAAAGAAAGAAAGAATAAAGAGAGGCTTTCAATGGTCATGTAGCAGATGTTACTATCAAATCCAATTTGAACAGGTAGAAGCCTGAGTTTTTCAAAGTTATTCAATTCCTTCCTCTAAAATGTATCTTTCTTTGGGTGCTTTGGAAATCTCCATCCAGTCTTGGATGGTATCTTTCTGGAAACTGAAGAACTTCTTCATAATCTTCCTAATAAAGTTTACATCTCTGGCATAGAACAGCTGTCTAGAATTACTTTTGTTTATTTCTATAAATTCATGAAATTTATTTCTGAGCTTCAAACATTGACATTTTAAGAAAAGTGAAAAACATCTGCAAAAATGAAAATGGTGGCAGGAGAAACATTGCTTGTTTTATTGTTCTTGCTGTTTTAAAAAAACTAAATAGGCTTGCAAAGAAGATGATCCAATATGTTGGCAAACTCAAAAGTAGACTTCCCTTGACTGTCCACCCAAAACATGGTTTAAGATAGATTGACAAATGTTGGACATGGTAAGACAAATTATGATATAAAATCACTAATCCAAGTGCCTTATCAATTTATATATCATATTAATATCATAATATTATTTATTTTATAAATATATTCAAGTACCTACTATATATGCTCTGCATTTTATTGTCTACAATCAGATTGAATTAATATTTTGGCTTGTCATGCAGTTAAATACACAATACCTATTTGTTTCTTTATATAATTCTTAATCATTATTTGTTGAGTGCTAATAATTATTTATTTAATGCTAGGCATTGTATTATAACTAAAAATATACGAACTCCTTACTAATAATAGCATAGGGCTATGAGAACAATTAATAAATGAAGAGGACTGGAGAAATAATATAATACAGGGGGTAAAAAAACTAGCCTTTCATACAGCTGACTTGGGTTAGCGTCTGTAATATCACATATGGTTCCCTGACAAGTGCCAGCAGAAAGAAAGAAAGATAGAGAAAAGAAGAAAGAAAGAAAGAAAGAAAGAAAGAAAGAAAGAAAGAAAGAAAGAAAGAAAGAAAGAAAGAAAGAAAGAAAGAAAGAAAGAAAGAAAGAAAGAAAGAGAGAGAAAGAGAGAGAGAAAGAAAGAAAGAAAGAAAGAAAGAAAGAAAGAAAGAAAGAAAGAAAGAAAGAAAGAAAGAAAGAAAGAAAGAAAGAAAGAAAGAAAGAAAGAAAGAAAGAAAGAAAGAAAGAAAGAAAGAAAGAAAGAGAGGGGGGGTTGGGGTGTGAGGGGGCGGGGTGGAGCTATACTGGGATTCTTGGTGGTGGAATATGAGCACTGGTGAAGGGATGGGTATTCGAACATTGTATAACTGAGATTTAAACCTGAAAACTTTGTAACTTTGTAACTTTCCACAATAAAAAATTAAAAAATAAAAAAAATAAAAATAAATAAAAATAAAATAAAATACATGGTTGTAGGGAAAAGTGCCATAATGCTGGAAACAGAAGCAGAAAATATTGTTATTTGATGATTATGAATATTTTAAATTATGGAAAATATATTGACAGTAAATGGAAAACTAGTACTTCATTATTAAGGCAGGATAATTATTAAATATTTTTCTTAAAAAGAAAGAAAGAAAGAAAGAAAGAAAGAAAGAAAGAAAGAAAGAAAGAAAGAAAGGAAGGAAGGAAGGAAGGAAGGAAGGAAGGAAGGAAGGAAGAAAGAAAGAAAGAAAGAAAGAAAGAAAGAAAGAAAGAAAGAAAGAAAGAAAGAAAGAAAGAAAGAAAGAAAGAAAAGGGAAGATTAAAAATGAATAAGTAGTCAAAACAAATTGATGAGTAGCCAAAGGAATATGGAGAAGTATCCAAGAAAAAATAAGGCAACAGATGTCCCCAACTGAGAAAGGATTCAAGAGAGAATTACTTTGTTCAGCTCCATATGTCTGGTCTGAGAAACAAATAGAGATTCTAAGGGAGTTAAGGTAACTCCCTTCACAACAGCATCCTAGGGAGGACGTTTTATAAAGAAAAGTGCAGAAGTATGTATGAAAGTTTTTACAACGTGCTGGCAGAGGGTTGTATGTATGCTTTGGATTAAGTTACATAATTTTATCAAAGTGTGACTGCTGAGGATAAGAAACTAAATTGAGAAATGAGAGGTCATTCAATACCAATACACATTGAAGTTCCAGACGAGTTAAAATGAAAAGAAGCTGAAAGACTTTCAGTGAGGTTAGGGTGAGAGTTAGGGTTTACAAGCCGGAGCAAAGAACCAAATCCTACCTGCCCTAACAAGGCCTAAAACCCAGTCTAAGAAAATCAAGACTGTCCACTGATTTAACTTCCCTCAGATTAAAACTACACATTGAAAATAGCAATTTAATCAAGACATTCTAAAGCACATTACTAATGAGTTTCATCTAATTAAAAATTTCTTAACATATGAAATAGCATGGAATTATGAAAATTATATCCATAATCAAGAGAAAAGAGCAGCCAACAAAAGCAAGCAGTGATTGGAATTAATAAAAGCCTTAAGCAGTTACAAGTATTTTCATAGACTTAAAGGGAAAGATGAACAAGACATGAGGGGAAGAGAATGGACACAAGGAAAAATCCCACCAGAAGGTGGATTTTTCTTTAATAAAATCTAAAAATTGAATTTGAATAAATAAGAGAAAAGTCTATGAGATTTCTAGAACTAAAGAGTATTGTTTGAAACAAAGCATGCATAGTCTTAGTAACGGAGGTAGATATGGGATATTAGGAATAATATTAGTGAACTTTGATTCCTCAAGATCAAAATATTAAAAAAATTAATATTAAAATAAATCAAAATTATCTAAACTATTAGAACAAAAATGTTTTTAAATAAACCGAATATGGGAAGCTGACAACAGTACCAAGTGGTCCAACATGTTAAACATTGGAGTTCCAGAAAAATTACAGCAAAACTGATGAGATGTAAATAAAATAAAATCCAACCTGATTTAAGGAATCCAAAGAAATTATTTAATCTATTTATTTAAGCCGTCTAAGTTTTGTTTTAGTGTTTCTTTAATTTTTCTCATTGTCTGCCAGTACCTAGAAAATACTATTCAATTAGAAAACAATTAAGTTTTTTCTGGATCATGAAAAGCTTGACTTTCTCAGAATAGCAGACATTTTATCTTTATATTGATTCAAAAATTCAAGAGATGATTTTCTTTGTGCCCCTCTGAAAGTAAAATAAAAAATTAAATTAAAGGCAAGAGAAGTTAAATACATGGTGCTTCATAATAGAGATATTAGTTAAGAGAGACTTCAATAAATCACATCTCAACTCACATCTATTTGGTATTATACCAGAAATTTCATTATATAGAGTGATAGCACAGTGCATAGGGCCTTTGCCTTGCATGCAGCCAGCCCAGGTTCGATTCCTCCGTCCCTTTCAGAGAGCCAGGCAAACTACCAAAAGTATCCCACCTGTATGGCAGAGCTTGGCAAGCTACCTGTGGTGTATTCGATATGCCAAAAACAGTAAGAACAAGTCTCACAATGGAAACGTTAATGGTGCCCGCTCGAGCAAATCTATGAATGGGATGACAGTGACAATGACAACCCCCATTAAAAATATATATCAAGTTCCAGTATTTTTCCATTTTTATTAAATAAAAACCTTTAAAAAGCACATTCATATATACATCCAGGAGCATGCATATATGCATGTGGAAAAACAGATTCCAGAGCTCAGAAGAAATGTCTTCTGTAGCTTTCTTTCATGTCCCTATTCCGAAGTACAGACAATTAGGATTTATGAAGTAACTAAAATATTTTAACTTAAAATGTGTTTCACTCTTGTATACTTGATCTAAAAATGAGACATGGGAAATACAAAGAAGGCAACTTTCAGGAAACCAAAGCATACAACATCATACAAATTAAATAACTAATTTAAATTCTGTTCTAAAGGACACGAATTATGTCTGCAACTTATGCAAATTTAATTTTCTCTTTTTTTTAACATTTTAGCATTTTTTCTATGGAATCATTATTTCCTTTTGGGCCCACACTTGGCTGTGTCCAGGGATCACTCCTGGTGGGACTGAGGGACCATATGCGGGTCCAGGAACTGAAACTGGGTAGGCAACATGCAAAACACCCACCTTATCTGCTGTATTATCTCTTCAGTCCCTGCAAAATGACTTCTCAACTTGCCCGTAGGCAGAAATGGTTCATATATATACAAAACACACTCATATCTGCATGTATATGCACACATGCATGTATTTTAAATACAGTATTTACCTCACACTTCTACCACTGAGCACAGCAAGGTCACAAAAGTCATTGCAAAGATTGCTAGTCACACAGAACATTTTTATGGGGGTGGCCCAAACCAATAAATTGCATTTAATGAATGGTAATGTTAATTTTAATAGAAAACATAAATGATTTTCAATGCACAGAATCAAAACCTTGTGAGAATATTCTTTTCCTTATTTTCAGTGAGTGGAATCTAGAATAACTAGCTGACCAAATCTTTTATCCTTCTTGATTCTGTCAAAAGGGCAATGCCTCCTATGAAGAGTTACTAGAACAATTCTTTTATCCTCCTGGCACATGGAATTGGTGTCCTTATATAGTAACCTGAAGTTATGTCTCCTTTATGAGGCATAAAACTTCCTCAACAAACAAACAACACTAATGAAATGTCTGTATTAAGACTGGTAGCCACCAGCAGTGATGGAGAAAACATCCGGTGCATCCTGCAAATAACCATTTTGGGGGGTGCTCTATAAAAGTCTCGGAAGGAAGGGAGACTGTGCAGTCAGTCACCTGGAGCTTTGCCGTGCATCTTGGTTCTTCTCTTGCAATAAGATGACTTCTGAGTGCTCCCCTGCAGGCTGCCCTTCAGAATCCAGTGCTGGGGATTCTGATTGTACAATTGCTTTGAACTGTTGTGAAGAAACCACGTGTCTCACCAGCACATGTGCTTCCTCAAGATGTCAGACCCCTACCTTCCTCTCTAAGTCTTGCCTGACAACTGGTTACCTGGCACCATGCTACTTTGCCGGAAATTGTAATATGCCCTATTTGCTTGGGAACTGTGTTTGGTGCGAGGATGGGGCATTCAACAGCAATGAGAAGGAGACGATGCAGTACTTGAATGACAGACTTGCCAACTACTTGGAAAAGGTTCGTGGCCTAGAAGAGATGAACGCAGAGCTGGAATGCAGGATCCGAGAGCAATGTGAAGATGACATCCCGTTGGTGTGCCCCAACTATCAGAGCTTCTTCGACACCATTGAAGAGCTCCAACAAAAGGTCTGGTGTCTCATTGCCCTATGTCCCACCCTTCTGGCCTATGATTTGCTTCAATCTTGTACTTGTAGAGGCTGATCTATTGAGGGAAATGGGGAAGGGGCATGCCCAAAGGTTATGTGATGCAGAGAAAAGGTCACTGAAAAAACAACAACAACAACGAAGTCAGAAAACATAAGCACTAACTCCAGTGCTATCACTAATTATTAGTGACTATAATAAATCCACTTCTAGATTTCAGCTTTATCAATTTTAGGATGATGAGGAAGTTATATCTAAAAATCACTTCTGCCTGTAACCTAATGCATTCATATTGTTTCTAATATAGATGCTAAAATATATAATTTCACCTAGTAATTATTTTCTTTCCTTGCTGATGAATTTTTATTATCATAGATAGTAAAATGGTCATAATAGAATTTACTTATGAAGAAAAATCTAAGTGAGTTGAACTGACAAGGAATATTGCAGAACATGTTTGATCATTTTTTAAAAATGAATGTTTTTATTTATCTGCTTTATTTATAAATAAACATGGGCTTTCTCTTTATAAAGTGATATGATTAATAATAAAAGTGGAGTAATTACTCAATGAACATTTCAGCTTCCTTCAAAGAACTATTGATGACATAATGAAACTTACTCCCCAGATTTTGTGCACGAAGGCAGAGAATTGTAGATTGGCAGTGCAACTAGACAACTGCAAAATGGCTGCTGATGACTTCAAGTCAAGGTAAGTTTCACCTGAGTTTGAGAATAATTTATTGTTGTCTGACTGTCTCATTCAGATACACACAAGCTACAAACGTTCCCTAACAGCATATTTGAAAGCCAAGAATGTGTGCCAATCTCAAAGTTGTGGTTATTATGGCTGTAGAAGAAATTTTGACACACGTGCCACCTCGAGTTCATGTGTCACATCTGTATGCCCCACCATGGGGCACTGTCTATCAGAGTAAGCACTGGCTGCATCTCTTTTGCTGTGAAAGGTACGAGTCTGAACTGTCTCTTCGCCAGCTGGTGGAGGCTGACATCAGCGGTCTACGTGGAATCCTGGGTGAGTTGAATGTGTGCAAAGGTGACCTGGAAGCCCACGTGGAGTCTCTGAAGAATGATCTGCTTTGCCTTAAGAAAAACCATGAAGAGGTGAGCAAGCAGAAAAATTGCTCGAGGGATCTGAGGGGGACAGAGTTAAAAGGACAGATTTCATCTGGGATAGATAGAGGTACGCCATTAGCCTGGTCATTCAGTGTGCCTCAGACTGCGGGTGGCAATAAATCTTGGCCAGTGCCAGATGAAGAAACCAAACTCCCCTCCAGCATTGCTGGTATACAAGCAGATATGTCACACATGGCTTTCCTGAAGACTTTGTACCCCTCCTGCCTCTAATCCATACTGTCACTGTTACTGTCATCCCGTTGCTCATTGATTTGCTCTAGCGGGCACCAGTAACATCTCCATTGTGAGATTTGTTGTTACCGTGTTTGGCACACTACCACGGGTAGCTTGCCAGGCTCTGTCGTGTGGGTGAGATACTTCTGGTAGCTTGCCGGGCTCTCCAAGAGGGGCAGAGGAATCGAACCTGGGTCGGCTGCGTGCAAGGCAGACGCCCTACCACTGTGCTATCGCTCCAGCCCCTCTGATCCATAAGGTATGAAAAATAGGTCTGATAAAGAGTGTGAAACTATTTCCAAAAGGAGAAAAGGCTCATGTAATACTAGGGCAGCCTCGTATTTAAAAATACTGTGCATATATAGACATTTTAAAGATCATGAAAGGGGAGATATATATCTACCCGATATCAATGAAGCTGATAAATTAAAAGTTGAGTGATATAATAAGTCTGTTTTCCTCTCAAATGTTGATGATAATAGCTAACATTTATTGAGCTATAATTATGTGTCAAGGACTTTTCTCATTCTTTCTGTATGTATTCACTCATAAATTCCACAATCGCTTTCTGGAACTGACAAAAGATTATTACACATGTTCCACAAATTCATTGAATGGAGACAAGTGATTTGACCCAGGTCCTCCCAATTAGAATGTCACACTTTTACTCACGACTCCAAGGAACAGGAATGAGGTGCCATTGAGATATCAAGATGACAGTTTTCCTTCTCTTTGACCTTCTTTACTCATTCCCATGTTCAGGAGGTCAGCGTGCTTCGGGAACAGCTTGGTGACCGACTCAGCGTGGAGATAGACACTGCGCCCACCGTGGACCTCAGCCGGGTCCTGGATGAGATGCGCTGTCAGTACGAGAGAGTGCTCGCTGACAACCACAGAGATGCAGAGGAATGGTTTGCGGTCCAGGTCAGCACTGTGCAGAGCCAGGAGATGCTCTCGGCCTTCCAGATTTGCCGCCTTATTTGCCTTCTCTAACCATGCCTATGTTTCAGACGGAGGAGCTAAATCAGCAGCAGCTTTCCAGCGCCGAGCAGATGCAGGACTGCCAGACGGAGCTCCTAGAACTAAAACGCACAGCCAATGCCCTGGAAATTGAGCTGCAGGCACAGCAAAACCTGGTGGGTAAGGGAAAGACAGCTCTGTCTTGCCACTAAAGCATCAGGCCCTGAGCTACTCTCCCTTCTTCCATAACCTAAAAGAGAGACCCAATGTTCATGAGGCTGAAGAACTGAATTTTCTATTTGCTCAGATTCCCTTGCCTTGACTTTTTCCAAGTCTGTGGTTTACTCAGAAAAATGCAGATACAATAGGTCAAGCACTAGTACTTGCATCCAGGAAGCACCAGTCTTTCCTTTGGGGCTGAGCATGGTCCTGCAGTATCCTCCAGAGACAGGAAGATGGGAAAAAGACAGGAGCAAAATGAGAGAATCTGCTGTCTCCCAGCCAAAAGCTCAAGCATTCCAAGGGGTTGTCATTATTCTACCTTTTGGGTTTTGTTTTGCTTTAGTTTAGTTTTATTTCATTGGGAGGCCACACCCAGCAGTGCTTAGGGCTTATTCCTGGCTCTCAGCTCAGAGTGTCATTCCAAGAAGGACATTGGGGATCATATGTGGTGCCAGGGATCAAATACATGTTGGCCAAGTGTAAGACAAGTGCCATAACCCATGCACAATCTCTTTGGCCCATGTTCCAGTGGGTTTTAACTCTCTTTGGAGTTAAGCTCACCAGTATCTCTAAGAACAATTAATTTCCTCATACTTGACATTGTACAACAAAAGCTTCTCAAGGTCCACACACACTTCAAGCCAACAATTCACTGCACCCCACTTCATCACACACTCCAACACCAAATTCCAGTCTCTAGGGCCAGTCAAACTCACTGGATATGCTACCTTGGGTCCTCACGTGACTCGCTGGGGAATAGGAGCCGAGTGCCCGTCCTGCAAGTGGACCAATGCTCATTTAAGACTCACAATATTCTGGTGGGGCAATTCTCTCCATGAACCATGTTCGATAGATGAGGAATACTGAGATTTGGTTAAGTAACAGAGACTTTTAACAGTTGTTAAAAGGCAAATATGAGGGGCTGGAGAGATAGCATAGCGGGTAGGGTGTTTGCCTTGCACGCGGCCGACCCGGTTTGATTCCCAGCATCCCATATGGTCCCCTGAGCACCACCAGGAGTAATTCCTGAGTGCAAAACCAGGAGTAACCCCTGAGCATCGCCAGGTGTGACCCAAAAAGCTAAAATAAATAAATAAATAAATAAAAGGCAAATATGGAAGTCAAATCCAAGCGCTCCACCTGAGAAGCCAGGAGTTCATAGTCAACATTTCCTCTCCAATAGGGTGAGTCCTCCTTAAGCTGCACAAGAATGTACGCTACAGTGACAGCGTGCATAATGGTAGAAGTCTTAATTAACTCTTAAATAACAGCCTTTCAAATTTCCTCGGGCATTGTTCTAAGTGCTTTACACACAAGGCTTTGATTCTCCTCATCATCCTAGGCAGAGGTTCTTTGCATCTCCTGCTTGTTTGCTCATTTTCTGGAGTAAAACCAAGGCATGAAAAAGCAAGGTCCTATTTCTGAAATTACATGGCTGGAAACTGTTAGAGCAAGGAGCCGAAGACGAGCAAACTGGCCCCAAGACCCTCATACACATGCTCTCCCTTCCACAGACAGAATCTCTGGAATGTACCGTGGCAGAAACTGAGGCCCAGTACAGCACACAGCTGGCCCAAATGCAGTGCCTGATCGATAATGTGGAGGCACAGCTGGCTGAGATCCGCTGCGACCTGGAGCGACAGAACCAAGAATATGAGGTGCTGCTAGACGTCAAGGCGCGGCTAGAGTGTGAGATCAACACGTACCAGGGCCTGCTGGAGGGCGAGGACAGCAGGTAAGTGCCACATTCATACTCTTAAAATGCCCTGTGATTCACAAAGAGGCTGGGTAAGAGAGTCCCAGTTCCCTAGGGGTAGGCTGGGGTCCAAGCACCCTCTGGGTAGAAATGACCTTCAAAGAGAGATGAAAAGTGACTAAAACTAATCATAGAACAGTAGATATATTTTTTTAGATATTCTGAAGCAAAGTAAGTATCCTGGGTAACTTTTCATGCCAGTGGCTCTCTCTTTGCTCCTCTTTTTCGTTAAAGGGAGATGACAACTATGCATCAAAGATGGCATTTTCAAGTGAAGCAACTTTCATTGACTTTGACTCAAATGCTACTGCAATTTGAAGTGGCAAATCTGAGCCCTGGGATAAGATGGGCTTCAGCCAAATGTTAACTCTGCAGAGAATATTCCTCAGATACTCATTTGTAGGGCAAATGATGGCAATATTTTGAGTTGATTTCCCCCCTCCACCCCCCGCCCAGCTTTCTCTTATTAAACTTAATTTTAAATGTTTTTTTTTTCTCCCACAGACTTCCCTGTAACATTACCTCTGCAACCAATACATCAAGCCATGCTGCCGAGTCATGCCCAGAATACGTCATTTGCACAGTTGAAAGCTGCTGTATGTGAAGGTTCCACATGCAGCATGGTGGCAGGCTTGAAGGTGGCAGAGTCCTCAATAGGGGAAGGCACTGCAGTCGGCATCCACACTGGGAGCCCAAGTCAAGACTTTCATATTCTCAAACCCTGCTCTTTTGCCTTGCATGCAACTGACCCTGATTTCATCCCTGGCACTGCAGGGTACTTCTAGCACTGGGTGTGGCCTCCCAAAACTTACTAAAATTGCTCTCTAAAGTATATATCTGCTTTAGCATTTACTTTCTCCCCTACTTACTTGTGATATGCTCGGAATCTATAGTTTTTCTGCCAATCTCCAAGTAAAATGGTTTTTACTCCTTTAGCATGGTAAATATAGTTTTTGTGTGGCTTATTACTGCTAATGTTGTAGCCAATTTCTGCATTGGTAATTTTAAAACTTCTTGTTTTAAAAAATTATTGATTTAAAAAAATCAATAATTTGATTTTGCATAGGTCCATGTTCTAACTCCTCAAATACAAATAGATTAACTCATCCATGCAAATCGCCATGTTACAGAAGATAATTGTATGTGTATTTTTAAATTATGCACATAAAAAGAAAATAAAATCAGTCCTAGTTCTGTACCCAAATACCCATTGTCAGTAATTCCAAGAACTTCCAGTTTTAATGTTCATTATAGGTTTTCCGCTTAGTGGTAATCACAGTTAGATATGCACATAGTTGTGTGATAATCACTACCTCTATGTAATCTAAACATTTTCAATTCTAACAAGTCTGTAAGATTGTTTTGTGACTGCAATATTAATGTCTGAATAAATTACATCAATAAGTGAGGGAACATTTGCAGTATGTGAATAATTGCTCTCATACACTTCAAAACAAGTTAGAGAAACTCCTTCCAGAAAGATCAAGTTGGTGTACATTTTCTCCATGCCAAACCTAAGTATGATTTAAAAAAGAAAAAAACCTTGAAATTACATATGAAACAAATGTACTGAAGCAGAGTAAGAGAATCCAAACAAACTAGCACCTTAGAATTGAAGCAACCGCATGGTAGTTAAGTTCCCCAGTTGGCAGGGGGAGGGTGGGAAAGAGGGGGTATACCCGGGATATTGGTGGTGGGGAATGTGCACTGGTGGAGGAATGGGTGTTTGATCATTGTGAGATTGTAACCCAAACATGAAAGCTTGTAACTATCTCACGGTGATTCAATAAAATTTTAAAAATTTTAAAAAAAAGAGTCCCCCAGTTGTTTTTTTTGTCACTATCACCCGTGATTATAGTTGGAGAAACCTACAATCCAGAAACATCCACAGATACAGACACAATACTTTTTTTTATGCTTCAACAAGAATAAAGAAGGGGGGATAAAGAAAATACAAAGTCTGAGTCTCCAATGGCATCACTTAGCTCTTGAACCAACTCCAGCATGACTCATGTTAAATGAAATAATTAAATGTTTATAATTTTTTAAAAAATGTAAATTTCTATATTTTAGTTGAAGTGAAAAATGTGAAATACGTGTAAAATCAGTATCATCACATACGTTTGCACATGTAACAAAGCAATAATTTAAAAACTTAAAGATTGTTTAAAATTATGCTGTGCTTTTAAATCACTATAGACAGATCAAAGTAGAATTCTAAAACATATTCAAGTAACTGGAAAAAAAAGAATTTAAAAAACAGTGAGCAAAACACATTCGAGTAATTGGAAAACAGAATTTTAAAAACAGTGAAAAAAACATAATATCAAATGCAGACTAAGTTTTATGATATCAATAACTGAAAACAAATGTACTAAATATAATTTTGTTTGTTTGGGGGCCACACCACGGGTGCTCAGGGCTTCCTCATGGCTCTGCACTAAGTAATTCACTCCTGGCAGTTTCCAAAGAGTATAGGGAGTGCTTGGGATCCAACCCAGTTTGGCTGTGTGCAAGGCAAATGCCCTATCCACAATATCATCACTCTGACTCTGGATTAAATACAATTTGGCCCCTTAAAAGATATTTAACATTGGGTTAAAAAAAAAAAAAAGCATGACCCAGGGCTCAAAAGATAATATAGGGGCAAAGGCCTTTATCTTGTACACTGCAGATCCTGGTTTTATCTCTGACATGGTATATGGTTCTCTGAGCACCACTAGGAATGATCTTTGAGCACAGAGCCAGGAGTAACTAGCTCCTTAAAACCACAGGGAATGGCCAAAAAAAAATAATAATAATAATAAAAGAGAGAGAGAGAGAAAAGAATTCCAAAATTAAAATATATTAAAAAGTATACTCAACCATATGCTTTCTATAAAAGTTTGCTTTCAATAAAGGATATGGGTTGACTAAAAGTAAAACAAACAAATAACAACAGCAACAACAAAGCCCTGAAAACATGCGTGAGTGTTCATTGCAGCTTTAAGCGAGCGCCTATTTGTGTTGCAAAGACAAGACATATTTATAACCATTTAGGCTGGTGGGGACTGTCAATTTAGGACCTTTGAGGTTAGATATTTCAATATTTCACCATCTGCCCAAATATTGTTCTGTTATCTCGAAGTCTCTTGTGAGTCCAAGTCTGGGGCAGATTTATGAATGGGTAAAGAGCCAGGGAATTTTCAGAAATTTTTAAAATGTAGCACAGGGGCAGCTAAAATGAAGTTGCTTGCAGCAGTTCACTTGTATCACTTGTCGTCCTGTTAATCTTAGATTTGCTCTAGCGTGCACCAGGAACATCTCCATTCGTCCCTGTCACATGCTAGTGTAGCCCAATGATATGTGTTCACTTCAGGAACAGGAAGAGCCTCAAACCATTCATTTAGGGTATTTTTTTTTCTTTTGCAGCAGTTGGCAAGGAGAAATGAAGGATTTCTTTTTCACTATCACCCCCAGGCTTATTTTCCAGGCAACAGTGTGGATTTAATCTTTCACAGATGAGATTTCTTAAGACATCACACTTTAAACACACACACAACAACAACAACAACAACAAACAAGAGGGGGCCAGAGAGAGAATACAGCAGGGAAAGTGCTTGTCTTGCACATAGTCAGGACCCAGCACCCCCAGGAGTGATCTCTGAGCACAGACCCAGTAGTAAGCCCTGAGCACAGCCAGGTGTGCCCCCCAAACAACAACAAGGAAACAGAAAAAGAGACAAAATGGAAAAGAAGTTGCTTGTAGCTGCAGTGGCTGCAAATTGCTGTCTTCTCCACTACTGGGGCAGAAAAGAGACTTGCGGCTGCCTAAGAGTTTTGAACTGGAAGTTAAAGACCCAGTTACACCAGGCCAAACTGCACTGCCAGAGGCAAAAGGATGTCAGAGGAGACAAGAACCAAATACCAGGCAGGAAACACCTAGGAGACATTGGTGATATGGAAAGGCAGCACGTGCTCCAAGAATAAATCTTCAGGGAAAGAGACAAGGAATGGAAAGGGATTCTACTAGGCACGACTGTGGAGGTGACAGGTCCTGGCTTAAGAGGGAAAGCAAGAGTCAAGATTATAGAGACCGTGGTATGAGAGCTATAGTACAGCAGGTAGGGCGCTTACCGCTTACCCTGCACATGGCGTACCCTGGTTCCATCCCAGTATCCCACATGGTCCCCCAAGCACTCCTAGGGGTAATTCCTAATTTGCAGAGCCAGGAGTAACCAACCAACGAACCAACCAACCAGCATGAAGATTATTGAGACTCTTAATCACCAGGCAATCAAGAATTTGCACGGGCCTTTTCCGCTGCTGCACGAGCATGATCCCAGAGGCCAGCTAAACTACTCTGGGCACCAGCAGCTTCTTGCAGAAATGTCTCTAGACTGTGAACTGAGCCACTGATCCATGCTGTACCAGGAGGGGAAGGGTTTTTCTCTCTCGGCTTTTCCATTTTATGAGCACCACAAAAGGGAGGTACAAGCTTGCAGTGATGCAATTTCTGGCAGAAATTTCCCTGGAACTTAGTTACTAAAATACAGAAATCCAAAACCTCATCTCTTCATTGTCAGCAATGGAAAACAAATTATCAAATGGTTCGTTTTCAACAGGTCTGACTTTGGGGGGAAAACTCCAAACAATAATAGTGAGTTTTTTGTTGAAATAGTGAATGTAATCAAAGTAAAGTGAAACAGGTGGGGGTGGGGTGGGGGTGGGGATGAGGTATACTGGGGTTCCTGGTGGTGGAATATTGTGCACTGGTGAAGGGATGGGTGTTCAGCATTGTATAACTGAGACTTAAGCCTGAAAGCTCTGTAACTTTCCACATGGTGATTCAATAAAAATTTGAACAATAAAAAAAAGAATTTGCACGGGCCTGGAGAAATAGTGCAATGAGTAGGGCATTTGCCTTGCTTGGGGCCAACCCGGGTACAATCCCTGGCATCCCATATGGTCCCAGAGCACTTCCAGGAGTAATTTCAGAGTGAAGAGACAGCAGCAACCTCAGCACTGCCAGGTGTGACCCAAAATAAATAATAAATAAATAAATAAATAAACTTAAAACAAAAAAAGAATTTGCATGCTGCTCTGCAGGAAGTATTAAAAATACCCAAGAAAACAGTGAGTAGTTAAAGATTCTAGTAGAAAGTCTGGAGTAGAAGGGTTACAGGAAAGCCAAATTGCCAAAAATTGACAAATAAGCTAATGGTAGAAAAGGGCAAATCACTGGGACCCACCGAGTATAGAAAGGTTTGTAACAAAAGGAAAAAATATATATTGCTTTCCTAGAAGAAAGGCCTTCAAGGGGGGTAAGAGCTACATTCGAATCAGGCAACAGATACAACTCTGGGAGAGAAAAAAATCAATGAAACTGTAAAGAAGTTGTACACTAACCAGATAAGGGGAGAATCACTTGTGAAATGTTGCTCTGAGCAATCCAAGGGGAATTCCAGAGCTATCGGCCTCAGCAAGACGTGACTCTGCCTGAAACACGAGAAGAAAGGAACATCATAAAATGGAGAGAGGTGTGTAAAAGTGGAACCCTCAATGCTTTTCTAAGCTGGTTCTGATTCTGAAAGTGATATGTCCAAGTTGTGAAATGCATGCGAAACTTTTCTTTAAAGGAAAACTTATAGTTCTGTAGTAGAAGGAATTCCACTTTTACAATTTAAAAAAGATTTCTAACCAGTCTTCTTTTGCACATATTTTTAAAACACTGGGGATTGTTTCAAATACTAGAGTTCTATGGGGTCAAATTGATCAAATTTTTATGGTCCTGTCATTTATTGCACGGTTATAAAGGTCATCCTCATTCTGAATATATAAAAATAAATTTCTGTTTTCTTTACCTTTTCTGTGTTTCACAAATGAATCTTCAATCTATTTGAAATGTAAATATATAAAAGGTAATAAACATATAAACTCATGGCCAAATCAGATCTTTATTTCTTAGGTTAATGATACTTTATTGAGATATAAAATAAGCACAATAAAATGTACCCAATGAAAATGCTCAGTAATATAAAAATTGAAAAATAAATTATTTTTGGGGGGATGGTGCTCACAAAACTGTGCTCAGGACTTACCACTGAGCACTTACACTGACTTGAGGTTACTGTTAGTGGTACTCAGGAGACCATACATAGTGCCAGGGATGGAACAGGGAATTGACCACAGCAAGACATGTGTCTAAACCTCTGTAGTTTCTCTCAATCCCTGAAAAATATGAATTCTTATCATTGCTAACCAGATAAGATGTAGAATAGAATATCAAGATGTAAAATACCGACATTTAAGCAGAGAGCCATGTGGGGACGCTCCTTTGCGGCCCCGCGCGAGATCGACCCCGGAGGCAACTGAACCACTTTGGACATGAGCAGCGCCCCCAAAATGCCTCCAAACTGTGTGCTGGGAGCTTCTGGCCCAGGCGCTGCCAGCGAGCAATGCAATTACCAAAAGAATTTTCCTTGGACTTCATATAGAAATCCAAAACCGCGCGGCTGCGATAGCAGCCGCGCGACCTAATATCTCTTGATTGTCAGCAACGTGTAAATGTTCCTTTTTGGCAGGGCTTAACGTGGGGGGGAAACTCCAAACAATAGTACTAAGTTTTTTGTTAAAGGGTAAAAGATTGTAGCGATAGAATTTTAGGCAGAATTTTCCCTGGACTTTAACGGGTCGGACTTTGGTGGGAAATCCTAACAAGAATAGTAAGTCTTTTGCTGAAATATTGAAGGCCACCAAAGTGGTAGCCATCTCTATAGACTGAACTAAGCCATATCCCCACGCCGGCTGAGAAGAAATATCCTTCTTTCTCGGGAAAAAACGCGGTGTGGCGTTAACCATAGTATGATGTCCATTAAGCTGACACGGACCTGGTGGCGTGGGAACCGGATGCAAGGGAATAAATTATTATGTACTTGGAACAGTGGGACGCTGGTGGAATCTCGAGCCGGGGCCGATACCAGCGTATTACTTTTGGTTCCAGAAACTGCTTGCAGACATTATACCAGACTATCAACTAAGCTAGAGCCCCACGCCGGCTGATGACGAGAAATAACCATCTCTTTTGGTTGGTTTTCCCTTTGTCAGGCAGCGTGGTGATTACTAAACAGGCATGATCTCGGTGGCGCGGGACGAGGGGGGAAAAAAATAGAAAAGTTATGTAACAAACAGCGGGACTTAATATCTCTACATTCTCAGCAATGGAGAGCCATCAAATGCTTCCTTGACAGTGGGACTGTATTCTCTTTTTTGGGGGGAAACCCTAGCAACAATAGTGAATTATGTGTTGAAACATGGACTGTAACCAAGATAAAGCGTAAACGAAGTGAAACTTATCACTTACAAGGGCGGGGACTGGGGGGGTGGGAGGGGGCGGGAGGTATAATGGGGTGGTTGGTGATGGAATATGGGCACGGGTGAAGGGAAGGGTGTTTGAGTACTGTATAACTGACATAATCATGAGAACTTTGTAACCCTCCACATGGTGATTCAATAAAATTTAAATTAAAAAACAAACAAACAAACAAACAAAAAAAGATGTAAAATACCAACCTGAATGGACCCCCTTCTCCTCCCTTGGCCAACATATCTCCCCCATTAGAAGGAAACCACCTGCCCACTTCCCCATTCTAATACCAGATGAGTTTTGCCAGTTATCAGAATTAATTGAAATGTAATCACACCACACTCTTTTGTGTCTAACTTTTTCGATTCAACATACTTTTTTCTTTGCACTAAACGTGTTACTGAGGTGGCTTGGCTTACAATAGTATAAATGTTATTGTTTTATGCTTACAGTGCTGGACTACCATGGATAGCACAGCGGTAGGGCATTTGCCTTGCACGTGGTCCACCCAGGTTTGATTCCTCCGTCCCTCTCAGAGATCCTGGCAAGCTACGGAGAGTATCCTGCCTGCACAGCAGAACCTGGTAAGCTACCCATGACGTATTCAATATGCCAAAAACAGAAACAACAAGTCTCACAATGGAGATGTTACTGATGCCCGCTCGAGCAAATCGATGAAAAATCAAAAGCAAGGCAAGGTCTAACCTACTGTATTATCTCTCTGGCCCCAAAACTTCTTTTATTCTGACATTGGCCTCTTTGGCTATTCATGCATCAATACTACACTGTTATTTCCATTTCAAAATACATGCTAATGTGTTTTAAAAACTAGTCTTCTAGTGACTTTTTCATCACTTTCCTGGCTAGTCTTATTTTTCTCACAAATCTCCAGCATTATTCTGATTAGTTGAAGAAAATCATTTAAGAGGATCTCAATAAATTTATTGGTATATAAATTAAATAAATATATAGACATGGGAAAATTTTAGAAGAGTGAATATTTTTTCAGTTTAATTTTTAATCTTTTTATGTTCAAGCCATACTCAGTATTTATATATATAATTTATATATGTGTGTGTATATATATATAATATATATCGGCAGAGCCTGGCAAACTCCCCATGGTCTATTTGGTATGCCAAAAACAGCAACAATAACAGGTCTCATTCCCCTGACCCTGAAAGAAGCCTCCAATTGTTCGGAAAGACAAGTAAGGAAAGGCTGCTAAAATATCAGGGCTGGGATGAATGGAGATATTACAGGCACCTGCTTGAGTCAATTGATGAACAACAGATGACAATGATACAGTGACAGTGATATATATATATATATATATATATATATATATATACATATATATAGTTCACATTCTAACCCTAGAACATTTGAATATGTTAGACTACATCAGTTGACCTTAAAATAGGAATATTTTCTTAGAATATCTGAGTTAGCACATTATAATCACAGGAGTCCTGAAGTGTAGAAAAGGAATTAAGAATCAGTACCAGGCAAAACTCTGTGATAGAGACTCGAGTGGTTATTGCTAACTTTGAAGATAGGAGGGGACTATGAGCCAAGGTATGCGGCTGGCCTCTAGACTGTGAAAATAACAAGGGATGAACTTTTCTCTAGACCCTCTATAAAGGGTCAGAAACAAACAATTTTCCTAAGAAAATGTTGAATAAGTATTCCCCAGTACGAACATGCATAACTTGCAACAGATCATATTTAAACAGCACATATAAACAGACACCCTGACAAACACTTAACTCATGTAATACCATACATGAACACTGAACACTGAAAGGACATCAACTGTGCTTTGGAAAACCAAAAGTTAACCAGACTCTTGCCAAAAAATTTCTTGTTAGCAGCCCAGTCTAATCTGGAAAACTGAAAAGGAAATTTAGCAGTGATCTCATCGGGCACTTTATTTAAGATGAACCATTTAATTCATCCCAGTTTAATGTTCTAAGAATGCAATGGGAGAATTGGTTGGGCCAACCCAAATAAAATTCTGATTTCTAAATTCACCAGTAATTATTGGATATTAATAGTTTCCCTTTTCTACAGAAGAAAGGAAAAGAAGGATAGATTCCTTCCTGGTCACACTCAATGCAGGTGGTGAGGTCAACGAGGACTTAATGGACATAATATACTCGCAACTATTTAATAATGGATGCTGCCGGATCTGTGACAGATCCTTTTGAAGGCATAATGTGAAGCTCTAGTCCAATGACAAGTAGTAGTTGTGATGGGTAATACCTTAGTAACTGCCTAAATGCACATTTTTATGAGGCACGTTATTGCTCTTCTCAGGCAAATAAAAAGCAGGCTAATGAGATGTTCCTATGGGATTTGATAGAAACATTAGAAAGGAAAACATCCTGCCTACGATGACACCCCCTAGAGGAAAGGCTATATAAACACTTCAAAGAAGAAAACGCCAAGAGGTGTAGAATTTAGACTCAGTCTTCAGTAGCTGAGCTTTCTATCCCATCTCGGGGACCACAGACTTTAAGAGAAACCAAAGCTGGGTACACACCATGGATACCAAGAACTGTGCAACAACGATGTCTTCATCCACACCACGGAAAAGCTGTCCTGGGATTACAAATTCTGAGATGCTCTCTTCCAACTCCAGCTGCCAGCCTGGTGCTCTCAAAACCAACAGCTGCCAACCCACTGGCCATGTTGGCAGAGCTCTCCCCTGTCAAGGATGCCAATCCACTCCTTGCCTCTGTCTCACCCCTGTCTGCTTAGTAAGAAACTTCATTACCTGTCTTTCTCTGGATGATTGTGGCTGGTGTGGTGAAGGGATCAACAGCAATGAGAAAGAGAGCCTGCAAATCTTGAACAGCCGTCTTGCTAACTACCTGGGTAAAGTCCGGATGCTGGAACAAGAGAATGCAGAACTGGAGCGTAAAATTCAGGAAGAGAGCAACAAAATGCTCCCTGCTATATGCCCTAATTACCGGGCCTACTACACAACTATTGAGGAGCTACAACAGAAGGTAAGAGTCTTAGAAATCTGTAGAATCAAGTTGTGAATTGGCACTCTCTGGGCAACTGCTGTTCTCTAACTTTTAACATGTTTAAGTTACTAGTTTGCTTTGAAAGATATTTGGTAGAATGAGGTAGCTCTTGAAGGAAATTGTCATCTTCAGCTAGTGTTTGGTCTTTATACTATTTTCATTTTTCAGAGTTATTTTCTGTCATTATAGTTAGAGAAGTCAGGACCAAATTGTGTTCATAACCTGTTGCTGTCATTTTCTTTAACAAAAATAAGAAAACAGGGATCTGATAAAAATAATTTTAATAAGCTCCTGCAAGTTTTAGTTTTTGTCCATTTTCAATCATCTATTTTCCCTTTGGATACTCATTTTATAATTTCCAAATGGGTTGAATCATTTCTTCTGACATCAAACTTAAGTTCCTATTCAGAGTGATATGGTGCTGATATAGAAGCTGCATTTACTCACTTTTATTTACTGAGTACCAGCAACAGTGCACCAAACGTTATTCTAAACTCTTGGAAAAATATTAATAAACTAGGGAGTCTCTATTCTCATGGCATTTGTATTCTAGAGTATTGTGGCATGTTATTACAAATTTAGGGTGGATCTTTATTTTAACAGTAAACAATGACTTCTATTGTGATTTTTGTGAAATTTCAAAAAACAAAAACTCCAGATTCTGACAATTTCCAAGTTTCTGAAGCATAGCAATGAGAAACCAGGTTAGCGTTCCCCTGTTAATTGAAACACACACAAGTCTATTGATTTTTAAAGAAAGATATCTTGGTGTTTGTTTTATTTTTTTGTACAATTTCTTCATTCTAGATCTTGTGTACCAAGGCTGAGAATTCCAGACTGGTTTCACAAATTGACAATTCCAAACTGACTGCGGATGACTTGAGAGCCAAGTAAGACCACTCAAGGCTGTCATTCATGAAAGAATTCACTCTGCCTCCAAGGATACACAACTCAACCTATTCTCCCCACATCTACTAATCTCCTCTCTATCATATGCTCTAGCCCAGTCTATTGACTATATTCTGCATAGTCAATAAGTGATTCTGGTTTATAACTACTAAAAAGCAAACCTTATATATAATTTCTAACATATGAACCCGTCTGATTACCTGCACAAGGGTTTAGCCAACTAAATAGAGCTGATATATTGTTACTCCATTTAATGTGATAAAATTGTGGTTTCATGGGTTTCACATACTTTTCTAAAGATATATAAGTCGTACAAGATAGGGTCAAAGCTTGGACCCAAGTTTTCTAGGTCCTAGTTCAATTTAACATCCAAGCATTTGGTCTAGAAACAGAGGAAGAAATTATCCTTTTCATCTCAAAAACAAAAATGTAGGAGCTGGAGAGATAGTGCGACAGTTAAGGTGCTTGTCCTAACTGGTGGATGACCCGGGTTCAATTCTCAGCACCCTGTATGGTTCTTAAAGCCCCACAAAGGATAATCCCTAAATGGAGCCTGGAATAAGCTCTGAACACCACCAGGTGTAGCTTCACCCTTCCATCCCCCCAAAAAAAGCAGCAGCATTCTAACAAACGAGTTTAGAGGTAATATTTAAATAATGATATTTATAACATGGTTGTACCTCTGAAAAGAACAAAGTTCCATACTGAAACACAGTAAAGGAGGGAAAAACGAAAGGGAGCTTTAGTTGACTTGATTCACACAGTCTACCTTTTGCTGTATTTCTTGTCATATTGATTTTTAAAGATACCAAGCTGAGCTGTCCCAACGCCAGCTGGCAGAGGCAGATGCCAACAGCTTAAAGCAAATCCTGGATATTCTCACCCTGGGAAAGGCTGACCTCGAGACACGAGTCCAGTCCCTGAAGGAGGAGCTCCTCTGCCTCAAGACCAACCATGAAAAGGTTAGAAAAAAGATTAAGAGAGTCACTATGAGCGAAGTCTCTAGAAAACTTCTAAGTTCCTCTGTACTAACCTTTACAAAGAAGGTCCCCACTTGGCAGTACAGTTTGAGTTTGTTTGTTTGTTAGCCCTGATAATACCTATGTCTATTCCCAAGGTTTCACTGACTCTAATACAGTATTTGAAGTCCTTATTATCATCAACACATTTTCTAGCAGAGGAAGTAGCCCGATTTTTCTGTCCTTACAAGTTTCTCATATTTTTTGTAGGCATCCCTACACAGATTTCTTCACTGTGTCTATAAGCCAATATTGTTGACATCATAGAGACTAAGGTGACCCATGATAAATTTGTCTCTGAAGCTTCCCTCATTACCAACACTGGAGTGATACACATTCCTTAAAATCCTGAACCTGCTACTGGATTTCATCTCATTTTGGACATATTTGAATACATTAGTCAGATCTGAAACAGCATGAAATCATTTTAGAGTGACTCAATAGTATATCATGCATTTCCTTGTTGGGGGCTTTATTTCAAAAGCAATTAGAATATCTCAGCTAGATTAAAACAAGAACACCATCTGTATTTTTTTTCTTTATCACCAAGTGACTTATAATTTTTTCCCTTCCATAGGAAATCGCTTCCTTACAGAGTCAGCTGGGACACAGACTCAACATTGAAGTGACCGCTGCTCCTTCTGTTGACCTAAACCGTGTTCTCCAAGAAATGAGATGTCAGTATGAGTCTATCATGGAAACAAATCGTAAAGATGTGGAACAATGGTTCAACATGCAGGTGGGAAGAAAAGACACAACCAATCACTGGCATTGTGTTTCAGGGACTCTTAAATCAGTCACATGTTCCAGCATAACAGCTATGGACCTTGACTATGTTTCAGATGGAGGCGCTGAAGCTGCAGATAGACACAAACTCTCAAGAGCAGCAGAGCTGCCAAAAGGAGATCATGGAGCTGAGACGCACCAAGAACACTCTGGAGGTTGAATTGCAGGCCCAGCACCAAATGGTACTTAACAAGCACCTCTCACCTGGTAAAGCCAGGATGGCATTAGGCCTGAAACCATTGTGTTGCAATGTTTCCTAAATTGGGTCCCTCAAAACAAAAGTTCCTCTATTTGCTAAAGTAGAGATAAAAAAATAAAAAAGGAATTGTGGGGCCAGAGAAATAGTACAGTGGGTAGGGCATTTGCTTTGCACTCAGCCAGGCATCAATCCCAAGCATCCCATATGAGCCCAAGCACTGCCAGGAGTCATTCCTAAGTGCGGAGCCAGCAGTAACCCCTGAGCATCACTGGGTGTAGCCCCAAAAAGCAAAAAAATTAAAATTAAAATGTGATCCAATAAGAAGTCTGTTTAAATAATAGGCCTTCCTGCGGCTCTTTTAATGAGATGAGCTATACCATGAATTCCAAGAATGGAATATGTGGTGCATTCCAAAGCTTATTTGGCTGTGAATCCCTTTTTTAAAGAGCATCTGATAGCAGCAATGTTCCATGGATTGCCCCTTGGGAAACTCTGAGAGCCTTTTATTATGTGCAAAGTATTTTTACAAACTAAATAGTACATATTTCTAACATATTATAAGGAATAAGGCATAATTATTAAGTCAATTTCAGATGACTCTCAGAAATCAGGTGACTTTCTCAAGCCAAATCCAATGAGGAATTTCATCTCATCTAGGTCCTGAGACTTCAAACAACTGTCAAAAATCACACACACACACACACACACACAAGCAGGAATTTAGGTTCCTAAGTCTTTTCCATCTCATTGTACTGCCTCTCTAAAATAGGAAATTATTTAAATACTCTAATCTAAATAATGTGATCTCTCTTGCTGCAAGATATTCTTGGTAGCTTGCCAGGCTTTCCGAGAGGGGTGGAGGAATCGAACCCGGATCAGTCGCGTACAAGGCAAACACCCTATCACTCCAGCAGGGAAGGTGTTCGCCTTGCACACGACAGACCCAGGTTCAATTCCTCGGAGAGCCCAGCAAGCTACCGAGAGTATCTCGTCCACACAGCAGAGCCTGGCAAGCTACCTGGCATATTCGATATGCCAGAAACAGTAACAAGAAGTCTCACATAGAAATGTTACTGATACCCGCTCGAGCAAATCGATGAGCAATGGGATGACAATGACAGTGACAGTGAATCTAAATAATATTAGAAAGATATTGTCCCCAAACTGGTTTTGCCCCAGGTGGGCATGTGACTGATTAATTTAACCTCTTGAATCTCATTTTCTCTCCAACAAAATACTGGGAAAATTATAAAACTTCATAATTTTTATGAAAATTAGCCATAGTCATAAACTTACAAAATGGTAGATTAGGAAAAACTTTAATCACTGGAGTTCAAGTTTCATATCATACCTCTAAAGAAATTAATTTGGGAATTGTTGATGTCTGAGCATTATTACTCTTTTCCAACTTAAGATATAACTTAAGGATGAAGAGTCATGCTAATGAGTTTTTAATGTCTGGATTTGAATACTTGGGAATTATTTTTCTCTCATAGGCAAGAAAGTGTAGTAGGGGATTATCAGATTAAGAAAGAGGAGAAGAAGTGAACATTTAAAGAGAGGTAAAAAATAAAGAGGATAAAAAGAAGCATGCTTTAGCATAGTTGTTGATATTATTTTCAGATTTATTTGGTGAGGAGGTAATAAGAGGGATTGAAGACTCATTAGTACATGTCACAAGGAATCCATTGTTCAAAATGATTCAGTTAAACAGTGAACTGAGTCTAAAGGGATAATGAGGAGCTGGAGTAATAGCACAGTGGGTAGGGCATTTGCTTTGCATGTGGCCAACCCGGGTTCAGTTCCCAGTATCCCATATGGTCCCCTGAGCACCGCAGGGGTGGTTCCTGAGTGCAGAGCAAGGAGTGACCCCTGTGCACTGCCGGGTGTGACCCAAAAAGCAAATAAATAAATAAATGGATAATTATTATAGATTCTACTTTCCTCCCCCACGGTAGAGAGATTCCCAGGAATGCATCCTGACTGAGACAGAGGCCCACTACACAGGCCTGCTGGCCCAGTTCCAGTGCCTTATTGACAACTTGGAGGCTCAGTTGGCAGAGATCCGGTGTTCCCTGGAAAGAGAGAACCAAGAGTATGAGATTCTGCTGGATGTCAAGTCACGGCTGGAGTGTGAGATTGCCACATACCGCAGCCTTCTGGAGAACTCGGATGGCAAGTATGTAAAATTGAAAGCTTCCATGAGAAAGAAGTTCGCACACACGTATGTATTGCTATGGCAAAGGTCACACGGAGTTTGATCTCTCTGGTGATGGTGAATTAGATGAAAAGGTCTCTACACTTTTTCAAGCTGTGTGAAGACCACCCAGACCAGCTTAGAGGGATTAGCTAAACTGAACTATTCTGAAGCGCCAACGGGAAGTCAATACCTGAGAGTTTCTTTAGTGTCTTAGAGTTTTAAACGTTACTGTCACTGGATCACTGTCATCCCGATGTTCATCGATTTACTCAAGTGGGCACCAGTAACATCTCTATTACACTCAGCCCTGAGATTTTAGCAGCCTCTCCTTACTTGTTTTTCCCAACTATTGGAGGCGCTTTCAGGGTCAGGGGAATGAGACCTATCGTTACTGTTTTTGGCATATCGAATACACCATGGGTAGCTTGCCAGGCTCTGCCGTGAGGGCAGGATACTCTCGGTAGCTTGCCAGGCTCTCCGAGAGGTATGTATATATATTTTACTGTATTTGAGATATGAATACACCATGGGGAGTTTGCAAGGCTCTCCTGTGCAGGCAATAGACTCTTGGTAGCTTGTCAGGTTCTCCAAGAGGGAGAACAAGGCTATTAGATGTCTTCTGGGGACTTGGTCTTATAGTCTGTGGCTGTTAGCTGTTGGTGGGATTACATGGGGCCAGGGGCAGTTTGTGGGTGTGGCTGCCAAGCTACTGGAAAATGGGGGATCTGGGTGGAGAAGGCACAGTCCCAATCTGAGCAGGCTTGTAGTCCCGGGTCCCGCACACCTTGGTTCCTCTGCTGGTCCCTTCATGAGTGAAGCTCGTCCAAAAGGTTACTAGAGGGAAAAATGGTATTCCCCAATAATGACTATTCCTGATGACTTACAAATCAACACCTCCTCATGACTTCGTGGGAAGTCCATTGAATTTGGATTTTTTGTGAGATAAAATGGCAAATTCTGCTTCCTTTGGAGAAACTCTCTACTCGGGATGAAACTCCTAGACCTGCCCCAGCCACTTGCTCCTTACTGTGCACATTTGTTTCTGTCTTTCTTATCAAAATTGCATGTTTAAAAAGATAATATGGCAAGCAGCCCACCAGGGACAGAAGCAATCAAACTAACACCCAAACTTAGCTATAATTGCTATATAGATCTGGCTTCTACAAAATATCCTGTTCACATTTTTTGAATGTGAAACCCTGTTCACATCTTTTTTGTAAAACTTTATGAACCAGTATATCTTGAGTCTTCCAAGAAAAATAATTAACTTCAGTCCTTTAAGGAGTTTTAGGCACATTGGAACTTCCAGATTTAAAAAAAAAAAGGAAATAAAAAAAACTGAGGACTCCTCTTCATTTAAATCATAAGTAGAATTGTGACTGACTCTCTAATAAGCAAAGTATCTCATTATCCTCCTTTCCTCAAATATTAATTTTAATCCCCTAAACTGGTTCCCATCACGATTGATCCTGTGAGTATAATTCTCACTGTATCATCCTAGGATGAAGAACTAAAGCTTCAGAGGGTTAACAGACCGAAGTGGCCAGCCATTTATCTGATCAATGACAATAGGGTTCCTCCCAGTCTTTGACTCCTGGCATGGTACTCCTCCATAACGCTATGGTCTTGACTATAATGGCAGTTTACATAATCTAATATTGCTACGCCTAACCTGCTGCTTTCCCATTACTCTGTTCTGATTCATTTTCTTCCATAATGTACATGAGTAAGCATTTGTCTAAGTACTTGTCTGGAGGGATACCTGTTGAAAAGATCACTACCATCATTTTTTTCCCCAAAGGTATGTTCCCTTCCCTCTATGACTGGTAAAATTATGTTGTTGTTTGCTGTTGCTGTTACTGTTGTTTCCTAGGCTCCCCTGTAATCCGTGTGCCACCAAATGCGAGCCTCCCACTTGCATGCACAGTAAGGCCAGAGTCATGGAGTGCACAGCCCCTGTTAATACATCAGTTCCAGCCCCCCGTGGTATGTGCGAGCCCTCCTGTGCCTATGGAGCCCTGTCCCGGTTACTGGTTAAAATCTGCACCATCACTGAGGAGATCCAGGATGGAATAGTCATCTCTTCTCACGAGCATGTGCAGCCGTGCTACATCATTCGATCTGCCAAAGTCTAACATCCCAAGGTGATGACCCTCATGCATGAAAGAGGCCAATACTTGTTCCTGCAGAAAGGTTTAAGAACTCCCCAGTCCCTTAAGGTACTTAGTTTCTTACTAATACAGTGGGTCTCCGTGGCTAGATAGAAAATCTTTCATTCTGCTCCTCCCCTAAGTTACTGATGTCAACATAATAACAAATGATATTTCTCTGGAAGCGTATTGCATGTTTATCAAAGGGACAGGCGGTGACTTCTAAGTGCCCAGGAAGGTGACCTACATTAAATGACAGATGATGGGCAGGTTTCTCTTCTGTTTACTCAGATCTTGTTTACTTACATTCCTCGTTGGAGCCAGTCAGACAAGTTCTAGGATTGTTTTTGGCTGTGGAACATAAAAGTGAAAAATCTAAAACCTTCCAAGCTCCTTCTTGGAGTATAGAAAAAAATTCTATCAGGGAGCAGCATGGACAAAGGAAATATCTTTCTGATTTAGTTTCTGGAATGGATAGTCACAAGTATAAGTCCTGTTGTCTGAGTTATTTTATTCACACTCACCTACTTCACCTTCCCCAAGATATTTTTAAGGATGCTCACACTATATTCCAAAGTTTGATGAAGCGTTTGGGCTCTCCAAATATTTTCATGTAATAATTGTGGGGAGTTAATTCAGAGCATTTTAAGAAATTTTATTTATTTTTATTTAAATGTGCGATATTTCTCTTTCTGATCTCCAGGGACTGATGATGGTTTGAAAAGAACATGTTGCTGAAACTCTATCTATAATCCTGCTCCTTCATCTATCTGGAATTGATAAACAAAAATCAAAATAACTCCGATCTATCCATCAGGGAGAAATGAACAGGATATTCACAACTTGTACCCTCCAAAATCATCTATTCATTGTGGCTTGCAAGTTCAAGGCAACCTCCTTTGCTTCCATTGAAGAACTCCAATTTCTCACTGAAGAAGAGGTCATTTACACACCAGCAATGGTCAGAGCTTCTCATAGCTCCCTCGCTTCTCACAGGTTGGAATAGGGTGTTTGAGTCATTCTCTACAAAAATTATTGGAAATTTCCAGCCTTTAGCAAAGTAATTCCAAATCAGACACAGTAAATTCAAAAGGACTGAAGATTGAACTTTTCTACCTCCTAAATGTGACTACCTGGGCAAAATATTTAGCTTTCATCCAATTTAATTTCCTAATTTGTTAAAGAAGGAGCATGCCTACTTCACAGGATTCTTCTGAAGATCAAATGAAACTGTTTATGTCATGCTACTTTGTTCATGGAAAAACACTGCCCCAAAGTTATTTTTATATCAGCTTTGCTTTTCGCTCCAGTCCTAGACCTAATCGCATCATTATTGTCTCAGGTTAAAATTCTTTCCTCGTGAGTGTACTTATACAGTCATGAGTCTGGAGTCCCCCACTTGTTTAGCTTGTGAACGAATGGAGGATAGAAATAGAACAAGCTTGCCCATGATCAAGCCCACAACCTGCTCAATCAGACACTTGTAAAGTTTAGGGTATGTTTCAGGTATCAGCTGAGGACTAATGCCCACATCAAAGACTAAAGCTAAGTTAATTGTTCAACTCAGCTCAGCAATCCACTTCCTCCAGATAAGTAGCAACTTACACCCTGCAAGTGGAATGCAGAACACCCTGAAGGAGCTCTTTTCTATCAATAGTTTCTCTCTTACCTGACTGCCCAGACTTCTCTGATCAGTGCTGAGATGCATCTAGTTTCCTGGTAACAGTCTTTCCCGGACAGGAAGATGCTAACGTGGAAAGAATCTGGGATTAGATGAAGTAACTCCATGACTGGCTCAACATAGTCTCTGCGAGTGATGGTGAGTGAAAGGAACATGACGATGTAAGTCATGCCAGCACTCAACTGGAAGGGTTGAATGGGATAATAGTGGAGAAAGGGTCTTGGAAACTGAAAAATGCTAGGCAGAATGAGATTTTGTTTCTGGAATTAAAGGCCAGTCAGATTGTTTTTTCCTACCTTCTTCCTTTATTTCTGAACTTCAGAAAATCCCACGTATGCCATCTACATAAACTAGGAAACCAACGAGAAGTCAAAGCTGTACAACCAATGCTGTAGTCGGATTCCAACATTCACTGGACTCAGACTACTTATGGGCTGATGCAGTAACAACCTTCATAATTTATTCCAGAAATAGGACCTCTTCCTTCCATTCAGGGCAAAGCAAAGGAGGTTCCAGTGCTTCCCACGATAAAGATAAGTTGCAAGCATCATGATGAGGAAGGAGTTTGACCTCTCAAGGGTTTACAGAGGTTTAAATATCTTTTCTATATAGGGAAATATGAAACCATCTACTGGACATCCTAAGTGAAGGGTCAAGTCTTTTAACTTCCCTACGTCTGAAATTTTACCAGGAAGCTTAATCAGCTTTTTGTACAGCTACAGGCGGGAGTTGAACAGATTATTTTACACTGTTTAACTCCCTCTGTATTAAATAAGCCTGCAGCTAGGGTAGGCTAAGGATTGATGAAGAGACACAGGAGGATTTCATTAAAACATAATTTGATCACATTTCAAAAGACATCTATGAACCAGGAAACAGAGTTTGGATACCAGCTCTGTTTTCCAGTGCCATCTCAAGCTGGTTATCAAATCTTTCTGGGCCTGGCTTTGCCCATCTGTGAAATGGGAAGAGTAGTCCCGACCATCAGATCATTGGAAGAATTAAACAAATGGGAAATGTGAAAGCACTGGTAAGAAGGTCTGAAAATTAGCACATACTCAATAAATGTGAATAGTTAAAATGCGTGTAAATGTAGTGTAGTGCAAATGTAACACCAGTGTGTATTTTGGAAGCAAGGAAGATATTGCAGAGAACTAATAACGCCAACAACTACACATAACAGCTGTAGCATGTTGAACATTTTCCATTTACTGTGCACCAGGGCTATACTGACCTTTTCAGAGCACAATGGGCTCTAGTCCTTAGCCCCACCCCATAGGCAGCTCTTGTTACACTCTCTTTGTAAGATGGAATTGGGTCTCAGGCTGAGTACCTTTCTCCCCCTAAAATGCAGCAGAGATTGGTACAATAAATGCATGAGAAACCATTATTAAGAGCATTGTAAACCATAGAATCTCAATAAAAATGAATAAAATTAAATTAAGTGGATCAAAACTATAAAAACATAAAAATAATAAAAGCAGTAGAGCCAGGACTCAGACCCAAATCTTTTTGATGCCCAAATTTACACTTTTAGCCACTAGGCTGAATGAAAGATGCTTGAAACCAGAGGTTCTACAAGTTCCTGTTCTCTAAGGTGGTGGTGATGGCAGGGGTCTTTCTCCAAAAGTCTATAAAATCTTCTTGAGACACATTCATTCAGAGCATCAGTTCTACGGAGCTAGATGGTTTTCCATTGACCAGAGTCTATCTCAGGAGGAAAAGGGACATTCAAACACATGTAATGTTCCAAAGTTACATTTCCAAATGGGGGATTTGGAGATATAGTTCCCTAGAAACTGGTTGAGAGAGAGTCCTCTATTTGAGAGAGAGTATGCATGAAAAGGAACATATAGAACAGGAGAGTTGCACTTCTTGTTTCCCCTTTGCCTCTTAGCTCTAACTACCTCACCAGTCCACTCTGCCTGGCCTATGACTTTCTCTTCTTCATCCAACAGGATCAATATCATCATTAATTTCTGCTTAGAAAACACCTGGTTTAGTTTTCGTCTAGAGTGAGGTTAATGACAACCTCTTTCATTAGTTCCAACTAGGTTTTCTTTAGTTGATCCAAGTCTTCTATATCCAAATTCCCTGGGGCATGTGGAAGATTCAGATTCTTCATCCACATCCCAGATCACCTGTGTTCATTTCTCCAGGTGAGACATAGCACTTCAAATTTCGACAAAATTCTTAGGTGAAGTCTGTGTGCTAAATGAAAAGCTATAAGATATGTCAAACCAATCTAGAAATCTCCAAAACGAGTGGCATGGCCTCCAGGGCAGCCTGACAAGCAGCGACCGTGAACAGGAAGGCCCCTCTCCAGCCACAGGTGCCCAAGTGAGCACCTAGGCAACAGGGGACATCTGCATTTTTAGAAGTGTGCTGGAAGTGGGACCCAAACTGTAATTCAGGATCTGCACCAATGCATGGCCTTCCCTCACACAGGCACACCCACACCAGTGGTGGTGGTGGGAGGAGGGGGGGCAAGTGGGGAGAGCTCATAGTGCATTGGACCCATATCTCAGCCTTCTATTATCAAACTCTTATGAGGGCTGCCTGGCTACCCCAATCACATTAGTTCATTAATCCACTAGCCTATCCCAATCAATATTAAAATACCCCCCAACTTCAACAAAATAGCAGTAAACATAAGAATCTGTACAACCTCAATCTAAAAAACACGTCCCCTGAATCAGTGCTACAATCCTCACACAAGTCACACGGGAGCACCAAAGAGGAAGGCAATATTCTTGAAGGGGTAAAAGACCACCACCTACCAAGCTCACCTGGAGTCCTCCCTGGCAGTGAGAGTGGGACACTGATAGTGAACGAGAAGAATCCACCTGCAGACTACCTCAGCATCATGGGGAAACAGTACAGATCCCCACCACGAGGAGTGGATGAAGAAAAGAGCCCTGAAGTCTCAATGAAGAATTTCCACATACACAATCTCTCTGATAAAGAATTCAGGGATGAAATGGTGAGAATGTTTGATGAGCCCAAAGAAACAGTAGAACTGGAAATCTCCAAACCAATCTGAAAGAAAAAATAAAATGGGAGGTATTACACTCCCCTTTCAAATTATAATTAAAAAGCAATGGTTATCAAAACAGCATGGTAGTCGAATATAAAAGAGTACACACAGATTGGTGGCTCAGAACTAAACATACAAAATGGACAACTAACATATGACAAAGGATGATGCGAGCATAAAATGCTGTAAGAAAAATATCTTTAAAAAGAGGCGTTTAGAGAACTAGGTGGCCACATGTAAGGGAATAAAAGTTTCATATTCACTATGTTCGCTATGTTCCACCATATACAAATATTAGCTCAAAATGAACTATAAACTTTGAATATAAAGACTGAAATAGAAGGCCTGAAATCTTAAAATACATGGAAGAAAACACAGATGTCAAGCTTTTCTACGATAGCCTTAATGGTGTCTTTGTGGATAGTCTTCAACTAACTACTAGGAAGTAAAAGTAAGTACAAAAGATCGGTTCAAATTTTAAAATTCTGCTGAAGCAGTGCAGATGGTACAGTGAGTAAGGTATTTGCCTTGCATGTGAACAGCCTGAGTTTGATCTCTGGCATCCCACATGGTCCTCCAAGTCCCCCAGGAGTGAGCCCTGAGTGCATGGCCAGGAGTAAGCTGTGAGCACTGCCAGTGTAGCCCCCAAACCAAAAACAAGCAAGTAAGTAGAATTTTTTTAATAAAATAAAAAAACTTCTGCAAAGTGAAAGAAACCATCATAAAAATGAAAAGGCAACCTCGTGTATCACTGTATCACTGTCATCCCGTTGTTCATCGATTTGCTCGAACCTAGTGTATGGGAACGACATATGCAGCTCATATATCAGAAAAGGGGTTACTATTTAAACTATATAAAGAACTCCTACAACTCAACAACTGTATCAAAAGTTGACAGAGGACCTGATAAGGCACTTCTCCAAAATAGATAACAGATGGCTAAGAGTCAATGAAAAGATGTTCATAATCTTACTAGAGAAATGCAAATTAAAACCATAATGAGCTATCACGTAGCTGTTTAATTATTATCAGAAACTCAGTGTTAGTGAAAATGGGGAGAGAAGGGGATTCTTGTGTGTGGAGATATATGCACACCCACGTTCGTCACAAAACCCAAGTTCTGGGAACAAACTAAGTGCTCATCAGCAAATTAATCAATTGAAAAATGGTGTGGTCTGTGGGGACAAGTGCATGCGCACAAGAATACACACACACAGTCAAACACAATGGAATACCACAGTCAAACACAATGGAATACCATTTTTCTATTTTAAAAAATGTTAAAAAATATAATAAAAAATTTTAAAAAGCTAAAATCCTGACATTTCAATAATATAGATGAACCAGGGGGGCATTACTCTTATTGAAATAAGTCAGACCAAGAAAAATGAAGACCATATAAAAGTTTTAGAAAACTGAATAAATAAAACAAAATTAAAACAAAATCTTGTGTTATGAAAGAAAACAGTCGTTACCAGAATGGAAATGGGAAATAGGGTGGATAAGATGGGTTTTTTAAAAGGGTCAACTGTATGACTGTTGATTGGAACCAGATTTTTGTTGCTAAGCATAAACAGAGGTTAATATATAAATTGCTACATCTATTGAAGCCTACATGACATTTTAAAACCAATGATATTTTAATAAAATAAAATTCCACTGCTTTTAAATTGATAAGTTCTATTTAATTAAAAGTTCTGGATGGTTAAAAGCCTTTCAAGGCTCTGAGATTCTGACACCAGCTAGCTAGATGACCACCTTTGCAAAGAATTTCTTCTTTATGTATCTATCCATCTACTTATAAGACTGGATTAGTCAATTCATTAGTAGGTATCTCATTTAATAACTTACTTAATCCACACAAAATCACCTGATATAGCTATCATTATTATTATTTATATTTATATTTTATTTTACAGACAAGGAAACAAACAGAGAAACATAATTCATCCAATGGTCCATTGCAAAGTTTAATTGTAAGCAGTTTCATTTCCTTAGGAAAGTCAAAATAGCACTAGATACCTTCATCAGTCTCTAAGAAAGGAAAAAGAATCCCCAGTAGCAACAGATTCTCTTTGAACTCTTCAGAGAACCTTTCTCCATTTGTCTCTGCTTCTGATGAGAAACCATTCATGGAACCTGTATGAGCAATACTACTGTTATCTAGAGGCACCATATTGGGCAGCAGATCTGTAGAATGTATTGTCTGCATCTGTAAACAGCAATTGAGGAAAAAACATCCTTCAACATCCCCTCTCTCTGATGTCTTCTGAAGGCAATTAGATGCTATCAATCATATCTTTAATTTCTTTAGATGCTAATGGTCATGTGTAGTCATTATTACTGTTTTAAATTGAAGTTTTGAATACAATGCATTCTAAAAGAAAACACTCTAAATGACAGGAAAGGAGAATGAGATTAAAATAATATTCATGAAGAAAGGAAAGTTTTCATTAAGAAGAGAGAATAGCTCCATCCCTCTGAAGAGTCTCTAGGCCAAGGCAGTCAACACACTGTCACCGTGTCACAGGGAGTTCTGGTACCAGCAGGCCTGGATGCACTGTCTCACTCTGTCTCCTGTACAAAGGAAATCCTTTGGCTATTGGCTGGCTGGAAATTACTGGCCATTGTGTGTTCATGCATGATTCACAGTCTTCACAGGAACAGCCCACACACAAGGTCAAATGGGAACAGCCCTACTTGGAAACAAAGAAAAGATATAGGCTAATTATCATTTCAGGGACTGAGTACTGTATTCGGAGGGTTTTCTTAGGTGATGCTTTTCAATCGTCACAGGCCACCACTAACATGCACATAAAATGCCAATATTTTAAACACTCCAATTACAGTGTCAATAGTAGCAACATTATTCAGCATGTTTTTCTTGGCCCTCCACTCTTCTTTCTCCTCCTCTCTCTCTTCCTCCTCCTACTACTACTTTTCTTCCTTTTCCTCCTCCTCCACCTCCTTCTTCTCCTCTCCTTACTTCTCTTCCTTCTCTTCCTCTTACTTCTCCTCTTCCTTTTTCTCCTCTTACTCCTCCTCCTCTTACTCCTCCTCCTTCCCCTTCTCCTTCTCCTTCTTCTCCTTCTCCTCTCTCACACTACAGTATAACAATTAAGGTTAGCATACTGGCAGAACCCACCAAAACTATCTGAGACCACAGTTTCTCTTACAATTTCCTAAGAAAGAGAGCAGGTTTTCAACTCCCTTCTTTGTATCTCTCTACATGACAAAATAATCAAGAAGAACTTTTTTCTAAATCAGGGCCCCCAAATCTCCAATATTATGACTCTTTATGGTGGGCCAGTGGGTCTAGCAGGTGCTGGAAAGTTGCCCTGAGCAGTATTACGCTAGCCACTTGCTCTAATGGCTCCTGGGAAGCAACTTTACTGGCCCAAAATATGTAGAAAGAGACCATACTTGGGGTTGAATTTCTCCCCATGCATGTAGAAGGTTACAGAGAACTGTTTCTCTCCAGCTTCTCTCAGTGGGGAATTTGGGTTTGTCAGCTCATTTCCACAGACCCACCAGAAAATAAAATCGTTGTGCTTTCTTCCCTCACTGTCACTGTCTAACTGGAGCCGCCTCTAGTCAGGAAGCAGGAGAGGTGCCACGTAGGGACAGATCCTTGTAACTGAGCCTGCGGGGTCTGCTTCCTGGTCCTGCTACCTACTGCAAGCCCTTGAGTGAGTTCCTTAACCCTCTGTGTCACTTCCTCATCCTTTAAACGGGGCTAGGAATAGCATCCACCTCAGAGGGCTTTGATGATGACAATGATTAAAGCTCTCAAAGCGTGCCTGGCGCCCAGCACCGTCTTGAGTATGACCTCATCCTGCTGTTGCAAGAGTCTTACACGCAGCCCACAAAACAGTCACCTGAGAGCTGCTGACATGCTTCTCTTGGGCTGGCAATGACGAGTCAGACAGGGTCCTCCTGGCAACCAATGAAGGCGCTACCCTAAGGATGGAATCTTTCATTTCTAATTTATTTTATTTTATTGGAGGTAGGCTGGAGCGATAGCACAGCGGTCGGGCGGTCTCCTTTCACGAGGCTGACCCGAGTTTGATTCCCCCACCCCTCTCGGAGAGCCCAGCAAGCTACCGAGAGTATTGAGCCCGCTCGGCAGAGCCTGGCAAGCTACCCGTGCGTATTGGATATGCCAAAAACAGTAACAATAAGTCTCTCAATGAGAGACGTTACTGGTGCCCGCTCGAACAAATCGATGAGCAACGGGATGACAGTTATTGGAGATGGGATCTGGGTCACACCCTATGGTACTTGGGGCTTAGTCCTGGCTCTCTGCTCAGGGATCTCTCCTAGCGGTGCTCAGGAGGCCACGCGTGGTGGCGGGGGTTGAACGGGGGTTTCAGTTGTGAAACAAGGCAAGCACATTACCCTCTGTGCTAGCTCAGTGACCCCAGTTTTGAATTTTAGTTTTTAACAGAAAATGTATAGAATTCGAGGTGTTTTGATAGGTATAGGGTAAAAGAATTTTTTGCCCATAGTCCAACCCTTCTATTTTCCAGAAGTCTATGAAGCTCTGTTGTGAAGGATGGCCCCACAGCTTGTCAACCATCACACTTCAGGGTGTTTCTTTTCCTTTTTTTTTTGTTTTGGGAAATGTTTTTGGCTTTTGAGGTCACACCTGGCGATTCTCAGGGGTTATTCCTGACTCTGCACTCAGGAACTACTCCTGGCAGTGCTCTGTGGACCCTGTGGGATGCCAGGCATCAAATCAGAGTCAGTAACACCCTGACTACTCCAATCTACTACTACTACTACTACATCCTGTCACTCTAATCCTGACCTTCCCACTTGGGGCTTCCTTCCTTAAAACATGACTTTTTAATGCTAGGGATAAATCAGAGGGCTGGAATATAGCTTTGGCACACATGAGGCCCCAAATTCAGTAACTGGTACTGCATGGCACCCAGACATCCCTCCCCCAGCATCATTAGGTGGAGCCCTGGTGGTCTCTGAGCACTGATCAGTCTGAGTGCTGAAACATCAAACCCGCATAGCAGAGCTGAATACCTCTGGGAGTGGCCCCAATCCCCCTGAGCTCTCCTTAGGAGGGTCTCCTCTCCCACCCAACCCCACAAAGCCCCCCCAAATCAAAGTCCTTCATTTTTTTTGTCTTCCGCTTTCTCCAAAAAACCATACCCATCATAATGTCCAGGACAGCAAAGAAGGTCCTTTGCCGGTGAGAGCTTTAGAGCTATGAAGGGATCTTCTCTCCATATTCAACATACACATTTGCATTCTTGCTTATTTGTCAAGCCCTCAAGAGTTAGGTTACTGCAAGTTGTCACCTAAAAGTCCCTTGGGATCTCATTTTTAATATTCTTCATAGTAAAATTGAGCCCAGAATCAAAATAAAGGAGGAGGGGTACTGTGAGATATTTGTGTTTTCAACAAGTGGTTTGTGGCTTCCCCAGATGTTGTGGGGTGCTGTAGGGCATCTTCTGCTTCTGAGCCTCCCAGAACCCCAAACTAACAGAGAAAAGGATGATAATATTTTATATCAATGGGGCTGGAGTGATAGCACAGCAGGTAGGGCTTTTGCCCTGCATGCGGACAACCCGGGTTTGATTCCCAGCATCCCATATGGTCCCCTGAGCACCACCAGGAGTGATTCCTGAATACAAAGCCAGGAGTAACTCCGGAGCACCGCCGGGTGTGATCCCAAAAAGAAAAAATATATATTTATACCAAACATCTATTCCCACCTTTATTCCCATAAAAGTGACAGCTTGTTAGGGGTATTGATCAGAAGTGAAATAAAAGATATTAAGCTTAGAGTGAAAGCTGAAGCAGCATGACCATAAATTAAGGGAGACACTGAAAGAAAAAGAATGAGAGGAAATAAATGGCAAATTCTCAGCTGGAACTCGCCCAAACAGAGCAGACCTTCCAGAGGGACCCATCCGCAGGCATCACGTCCAATGTCCCACTTAGAGCACCGTCCTTTGCCACTAATGATACGAAGTGTTTGTCGTAAACAGCAATTAGCGATGGAGAAACCCATGGTTGAGGCAGCTCTGTCTTAGGGGAGGGCCCACAGAGCAGGGAGACAAGCATGGACTGTCCCTTTGCAACCTATGTGACCTGAGTCTTCAGGAAAAATCTTGATTTTTTTTTTCTTGGTGAGGCATTCATTTTATTGAGGTTTTTGGGTTTTTTTTTTCATAAGGAAAAGATTTTTTTTAATTTTTAATTAAAAAGAAACTTTTTTTAATTGAATCACCATGAAAAAAATTACAAAGCTTTCAGGTTTAAGTCTTAGTCATACAATGATCAATCCCCCATCCCTTCACCAGTGCACGTTCCACCACCAAAAATCATCAAGAGCTACAGTTACAAAACTTTCATGATTGAGCTTCAGTCTACAATGATCGAACACCCATCCCCCCCCAGTATATTTTCCACCACCAATATCCCCAGTATCCCTCCACACACACACACACACACACACACAAACACACAAACACACACCGTCCAACCCCTCCCCCTGCCTCTATGGCAGACAATTTCACTCTTTCTCTCTACTTATGGGTATTATGGTTTTCCATACAGACACTGAGAGGCTATCATGTTTGGTTCTTTATCTACTTTCAGTACACATCTCCCATCCTGAGTGATCCCTCCAACCATCATTGAGTTCATGATCCCTTCTCTATCCCAGCTGCCTTCTCCCCCAGCTCATAAGGCAGGCTTCCAAATGTGGAGCAATCTTCCTGACCCTTGTCTCTACTGTCCTTCAGTGTTAAGTTTCATGATATTTTATATTCCACAAATGAATGCAGTCATTATATATATGTCCCTCTTTTTCTGACTCATTTCACTTAGCATGATACTATCTATGATTATCCACACGTAGGAAAATTTCATGACTTCATCTTTCCTGACAGCTGCATAGTATTTCATTGCATAGATGTTCCAAAGTTTCATTAACCAATTATCTGTTCTTGGGCACTCAGTTTGTTTCCAGATTCTGACTATTGTGAACAGTGCTGCAATGAATGTACAGGTGCATATTTTATGCAATTTTCTGCTTCTCCATTAGAGTAATTTGAGAAATGTTTGACTCCATGAGACTTAAATGCTATCATTTTTGTGTAGTACAGTAAATATCTTAATTTCCAAGTTAAAAGTCTGGCTGGAGGATCCGAGAGATAATACAGGGGTGGAGGTACTCGCCTTGCTTGCAGCTGACCCTGGTTCCAGACACATAACTATGTATGGTTCCATGAGCACCACTGGGAGTTCTCCCCAAGTACAGAGCTGAGAGCTGACCCTACATATACCAGGCATGGCCCCCAAATTTCCTCAAAGTAATAAAATTAGTTAAATGTTGTGTAATTTAACTAATGTACAGTTTGGAGTCAGTACCACCATCCTAACTGGTATGCTAATAATTCAAGATTTCACATTGCATGTTTGCACTGCAAATATTTTATAAATTACATATAAAAATGTTCTATTTCCTGAATTTTTCCTTTCATCTGCAAACACATAATTTAGATTCTTTCTAATGACAGTTTATATAACAGAATAAATATTAGTGATTTTGATGCACATATTTATCATTTTGATGTACAAATTTCCTACACCACACCACCACTAATGTACTCAAGATCCTACACCACAGTCTCTATGTCACTTCTAATCCATATACTCCTTCCACCGTCTCCAGTTTCCTCTGCTGCTTGGTAATCTCAGTTTTGCAACCAAAGGCAAGAGTTAGTAATCATTTGACATTGTCTATACACCACAATGAATGAAATCATCTGGTGTTTGTCCTTTTGCTTCTGACTTATTTCACATAACACAATACCCTCCATTCAGTTGCAAAGAGCAGGGTTTCAAATTTTATTAGAGTTGTGTAGTATTTCATTGTGTATATGTCTACCACAACTTCTTTTTTTTTAATTTTTATTAGAGAATCACTGTGATGTACAGTTACAAACTTATGAACTTTCGTGTTTGCATTTCACTCATACAGTACCACAATTTCTTAATCCATTTATCTGTCAATGGAAATTTGGGTTATTTCCATATTCTATTATGTCTAATGTTGCAATGAATGTGCATACATCTTTTCAAATGAGTATTTTTGTGTTCTTGGGATAGATGCCAAGACCCAAATTGTTTGGTCGCCATGTTGTTTCCACAGAGACTGACTCAGACAATATTTTCACCAACAATAGCACTGTAGTACTGTCGTCCCATTGTTCATCAATTTGCTCCAGCGGTACCAGTAACGTCTCCATTGTGAGACTTGTTGTTACTGTTTTGGCATATCGAATATGTCACGGGTAGCTTTCTAGGCTCTGCCATGCAGGCGGGATACTCTTGGTAGCTTGCCGGGCTCTCTCACCAACAATACTTACTATAATTTAACCCTCAGAAAAAGTCAATCACTAGAGTTCCTGTTTGTATATTATACATATACATTCTTGCTATATTAATTTTCCATTACCATTGTTACAAATTAACACAAACTTTGTGACTCAAAGCAAGGCATATGTATGGTGCTATAGTTTAATAATTCTTAAGTCTGACATAGGTTTCACTGGGCTAAAATCAAGGTATTGGTAAAACTCATATTTCCTAAAAGTCCTGGGAAAGAATCTGTTTCCTTGTTTATATACAGTTTTCAAGCCTCCTAGATTCCTTGGTTTAAGTCAAAACTTCAAAACTGTTTCTTGACTGCTCACTCACCCTTCATCACATTTTCTTCCCAATGCCAAGTGACTCTTTTGCTTCCCTCTCCCACCTCTTAAAGATATTTGTGACATGTCAAGTCCACATAAATAACTTGAGATAATCTCTCTACTTCAAGTTCAATTTAAAGATGCCAGTGCACTTAATAACCTTCTGTAGCTCAATTTTTTTCATAGCTACAATAACAATACTGAGAGCTTCCAATGCCTCAAGTGTTCAGAGCTCTCAGTGTGCATTTTCTGCACACCCACTCACTTAACACATGAGGAACCGGAGACAGAAGGTACTCATTATTTACATGCATCACTTGGATAGTTGATGTCAGAGCCAAGAATCATACCCAAGTCTGTATGATTCCATACTTTGCATCTTTTTATTTCCTTTAGCCAATATACATTTTTCAAGAATGTATTTTCTAATGGAATGTGTTATGATGTGTTAATGTTAAAGAAAATGGGCAACTAGATGAAATGATCAATTTTTGCAACTCTCCTGTACCTCTCTAATTCTGGGTAAAGAAGGAGAGAATCAAGGGGAAAGAAAGAGTCATAGTGCATGGGAGAAACAAAGAAGACAGAGAGATGGACAAGCCAAAGGACTGAGGTCTATCAAAGTCATTCGAGACTGCTTTAGCCTATGCAAAAATAGGTGAAAGAAATTCAAACTGTCTAGGGAAAGAGATATAAGACCATTTCATTGTACACTAAACTCCTATTATTATATATAATTACATATATAGCAGAATGTTTTGGTAACTTCCTCAGAATGTTACAAATGTCCATCCCAAAATATACCTAATTTTAATCAAATTTTATTGATTTGCCATTAATTTATCATACTAAGACACATTTTTTAAATTTTTTAAATTTTATTGAATTACCATGAAATAGCTGTCATGTTTGGGTTACAATCTCACAATGATCAAACTCCACCAGTGCACATTCCCCACCACCAATATCCCAGGTATATCCCCCTTTCCCACCCACCCCCTGCCTTTTAGGCAGAGAATATTCCCCATACTCTCTCTCTACTTTTGGGCAGTATGGCTTGGAACACAGACACTGAGAGGTCATCATGCTTGGTCCATTATCTACTTTTGGCATTCATCTCTCATCCTAACTGGTTCCTCCAGCCATCATTTTCCTAGTGATCCCTTCTCTATTCCATCTGCCTTCTCCCCTCTGCTCATGAAGCAGTCTTCCAGCTATGGGGCAATCCCCCTTGCCCTTGTATCTACTGTCCTTGGGTGTCAGCCTCATGTGATGTTATTCTATACTCCACAAATGAGTGCAGTCCTTCTATGTCTGTCCCTCTCTCTCTGACTCATTTCACTTAGCATGATACTCTCCATGTCTACCCATTTATAAGAAAATTTCATGATTTCATTTCTCCTAACAGCTGCATAGTATTCCATTGTGTAGATGTACCAACGTTTCTTTAACCAGTCATCTGTTTTAGGCCACTCGGGTTGTTTCCATATTTTGGCTATACACACATTTAATAATAGCACTCTTGAGCACTTTTATGTGGAAGGCATGGATCATCTCATTTAGTAAAGTAACTCCTCCAATCAGGGGCGAGCATTGATCTCAGATGTGATAGGAACTGAGGCCTACAGAGCTCAGCTGAAGGCAGAAGAAATATAATCTCAGAGATAGTAAGAAGAACATTTATCGGGGCTGGAGTGATAGCACAGCGGGTAGGGCGTTTGCCTTGCACATGGCCGGCCCAGGTTCGATTCCCAGCATCCCATATGGTCACCCAGCACTGCCAGGAGTGATTCCTGTGTGTAGAGCCAGGAGTAACCCCTGAACATTGCCAGGTGTGACCCAAAAAAAACCATTTATCATCATAAATTTGGAAGGACCTTTGCGTGGATTCTATTTTGTAGTACTGGAACCCATGAAGTAATGGTTCTCTTTCAAGCCACACGGACACAAGAGATAAACCTTTTAGGCCAGGATTTAATCTAGTCCTGTGTCTCCTAACATAACTTCATTGATTTCCTCTCTCTCCCGACCGGTGGGATCATAACTGAGCATGGACACAGGGGTGCTTACAATCATCTGTCGCTTTTGCCCTTATGTGCACACTGAGGTTGACGCTCACAACGTGTATATTACATGCATATTGCATAACTTGTGTATGTGGCCTGCATATGAACTACAAAGCACATTGGTGTGCATTAGCTCACTTCCGCCCCACAACAGACCTATTAATTATGGGGAAGATTGGTTTTAGTCCCACTTAAATGATAAGAAAATTGAGACCAGCTCAATGAAGATCACCCACTAGGTTAATAACAGGACAGGTAATCTTACCCCCAACCCAAAGTCCTTTCCAATAATCTTCACTGTAACAAGATGTAGAAAGGGTAAAGCAACCTCAATATGGTCTTTAAAAAGGGGGAGAGTCATCCTTTGAAAGTCAAAAGTTGAAAAACGTAATTGTTTCTCGCCAAAAGAAAGGAAAAATAGACAGGGAAACTCTAATTGTTCCAAACTAAACACCAAACCATACATAGTGTGCAGATTAGAAAAATGTTACCCATGAATATAGAAAGGAGAAGCCTAGAAATAAATCTGCAATAATACCATTATGACACAAGACACAACTATAATACATGGGTCTACTATGAAGCCTGGGACTGGTTCCATGCACATGTGCTATTGTCACTGATCAGTTTTAGGTACCTCTCTACACTCACTGCTTTAGTTCTCTCATTTACAAATGAATCCATCATAGTAACTATTTATCCAAAACACAGTCTTGAACACACACATACAAAAAAAATACTTCAGAAAAAATGTATAATTAGATTCCATCTAAGAGCAGGAGAAATAATACAGTATTAAGGCACTTGTCTTGCAAGTGACCCCAGTTTGATCCCTGACACTACATATGGTCATACCGCCAGTAGTGATCCCTATGCACAGAGCCAGGGATAAGCCCTTAGCACTGCTGGATGTAGCCCCAAGACAATATATACGTACATATATGTATATATGTGTGTATCTATAGCAAATTAATTAGAATTCTCAAGTATGTACAGTTTAAGGTGTAATAAAAATGGTTGAAGAGATAGAGCATATATTATATACTATAGCTTCTGTAGTATATAGAATCAATAATAAAGGGGCTGAAGCAATAGCACAGCGGGTAAGGCATTTGCCTGGCTGACCCAGGTTTGATTCCTCCGTCCCTCTTGGAGAGCCTGGCAAGCAACCAAGAGTATCCCACCCACACGGCAGAGCCTGGCAATCTACCTATGACATATTCGATATGCCAAAAACAGTAACAACAAGTCTCACAGTGGAGACTTTACTGGTGCCCGCTCGAGCAAATCGATGAACAATGGGACTACAGTGCAATATTCTTTTTATGGCCAAAAAAAAAACCAAAAACTTGAATGAACATGCCTTTGCTCTTTTATCCTGTATTACTATGAATGCATGTGTCTACTAGAAATCATCTTCCTACAGACAGTAATAAACTACTCTCAGCCTCTCTCTTTCAGGTAGCTGCGCTAGCTTCCCAGCTGAGCTCCTGCTGGTCTTGCTTTCCCTCATTCCCTCTGCCCCCAGTCCAGCACATCATACTCTGGATTCTCTTCAGATCATATAAATCTTTCGCCTTTTACAAAACATCTTCACAAAGCCCTAATGAGACCACCACATAGCACTCCCCTACTTAGAACCTTTCTGTGATTTTTCTGTGATTCTTATGTTGAAGGTCAAAATACTCGCTGGAGTGAGAAAGCCCAGAGTGTCTACATCATATACATCCGATCCACATACTGCATCAGCAACTGCATCTCTCCCTACTTACCCACCACTCTGTGCTCCAGACACTTAGATGAAGTGTTCAATAAAGAATTGAATGGGTGGATCTGATGTGGGCAGGTAGATAGAAAAGGTCCCCCTATAGCAAAGAAATTCTTGGAAAGTAATAAAACCAATAGCCCCAAGGATGGAAACAGCACACCTTGCGAGCTGATAAAACTTCACCTGGTGCCAACAGACCCAGAGATGGCTGGACCTCCCCAAGCTCCAGCGGAAACAAAGACCAAGGAAAGGAATTTCAAAGAGGACCATTGACCACTGCCAACTACTGACTTGGCAACCACCGTAGCAATGGACTCTTATCCATGTAAAAGTCCCATATGTATATGAGACTGGTTAGAAAAACCCTATAAAAGCACACACATATGCTGCCTGAGCCCCTGTGCTGCTTGTGCCCACATAGTCAAGCACATGTGGTACCCAAGCACAGGAGCACATGTGTCACCTGCATCTCCCCGCTTGAGATGCATACTGGGGCCCTCCCCATCCTTGGAGAGAATGTTCTCTCTTGGATGCATTACATGGTGCTGGAATGATAGTACAGCAGGTATTTGCCTTGCATGCGGGCGACCCAGGTTTGATTCCCAGCATCCCATATGGTCCCCTGAGCACTGCCAGGAGTAATTTCTGAGTGCAAAGCCAGGAGTAACCCCTGTGCATCGCTGGGTGTGATTCCCCCCCCCCAAAAAAAAACAAAAATATAATAATTTAAAAAAACATGAATGCATTTCTCTCACTTTTCTCTCCCTCCTTCCACTTCCTCAAAACCTCCAAATAAAATTTTTACTTCACTGCTTGTCTACTCCTGAAATTCTTTGCTGTGAAGAAAGACAAAGGCCTGTAAAGGCTGGGTAAAGTCTAAGACAGGTTTTCCTTTCCTGCAAAGAGCTTCACCAGCAGGTCCTGGGGTGGCAGAGGTGGAACGGGAGAAAATAATTGTCTCCTCTCTGCCTCACATAAGCCATCTGTGGCGGCCCACTGACTTCAGATGGATTGACAAATGGATGGGCAGATGGATGGATAGGAAGGTAAGCAACATAGTAAGATTTTTCTAATTAAATATATAGATAGATAGATAGATAGATAGATAGATAGATAGATAGATTAAAAAAAAAACTAACAAATGATTGAATGTCAGACACCAGTATCTAAAGGAAAATATTTGTGGGGTGCCAGGACCTTCCCACAACCCTCCCTACACTGACCCTATCACTAATGAACCACCATAGGCCAAAAGAAACACCTTCTGTGGGGCTGGAGCGATAGCACAGCGGGTAGAACGTTTGCCTTGCACACGGGCAACCGGGTTCAATTCCCAGCATCCTATATGGTCCCCTGAGTGCACCAGGAGTGATTCCTGAGTGCATGAGCCAGGAGTAACCCCTGAGCATCGCCGGGTGTGACCCAAAAAAGCAAAAAAAAGAAAAAAGAAAAGAAAAAAGAAACACCATCTACAAGGGTGACACTGACGCCATGAGAGGCAGCAGAAATCAACAAAATCAGCTAGGCCTCAGGTTCCCTTATGGAACTAAAACAGTCTGGGTTTCCCAGCAATGAAACAGTGTGTAACTAGCCAACCTGGACCCACCTGGGAAAGTTCCTGGGTCCAGCAAGTGGGCTCAGTCAATCACTATGCCCAGTCAAAATGCCCCAGAAATTGCCTTTTGTTAACCCTAAAAGAATAAGTCGCATATGTGACCATAAACCACTAGTAGAAACTATTGTTTAACTATTGCCTGACCACTGCTACCCTAGACACTTGCCAAAACATCTTTGTTTGGTAACTAAGTAAGAGTTCTTTCTGAAACAATAAGGCACATATGTTTATGTAATCAAGCCCCATGTAAACTGCTTGCTGTCTGAAGTTGGGGTCACTATCAAGAGACCACTCTGTGGGTGACATAGTTGACCCCAGTATATGGGAATAAAACTCCTACTACCGCTTTTGCATTATTGAGTTCGTGTTTCTGTCCATCTCACTGCTTGGGACCCTATAATCCCAGGCTTAACACTTCTAGGACAAGACAACAGCAACTTACCTGAGTTGATGTCTCAGCAAACCAACCTACTTACTCAAACTATCTCCTTAAATGGTAACAGAAAGTGACGCCCAGCAAGCACGAAAGCTAATGTGAGGGTTCACTGGAGGATTATCAAAGACAACAGCCTTTGTATGAGGGATTTATTTGATTGCCTATCATGTTCCTGAGATTAAGATGATAATAGAGAGAAAAAAGAAGAGTGAAATCACTTCCATCTTGAACTAGCAATCCCCACCCACGAGTAGGATCTGTTTTTCTTCTGTAGCCTGACATGAATAAAACCACCCCATAGACCTGGTGGCATGCCAAAGCAGTTTTTAAAAAATCTTTTAAATACTTAAGGATCTTTCTAAAACCAAGCTTAAGCCAGATTGTACTGGCACTCTTCAAAGAATTTATCTGGCTGGAACATCTCTTGCCTTCTTAGAAAGGTTTGATGTCAGCCTACTGAAGAAGTTGAAATAAACAGGATGGAAATAGCTTTATTTTCTGGAAGGGGAGAGGGAGTGATAAAAAAGTCACTTCCCAGTGACCCGCTTGACAGAAAGGGATGGATTAACAAGTATGTCACTCAAATAACGATGATTTCATGTTCCCAGCTGAAAAGATCCTGACAACCAGGATGACAAGGCTCTCTGTGGATGAACAATTATGAATTGCCTGTGTCCCTGACAAGAAGCCACTTGGATTACAGATATAAATGGGTAAAGATCAGCAGCTGAGGACCTAAGCACCCAAAAACAGACCCTCACACAACTGGTTGTGTCAATTGGCATGAAATAAGTAGCAAAGGCACAAAGCACAAAACAAGACAAAAGCACCCTCTCTTCGAGGATCCTTGAAGGCAGGAGTTGAGTCTTAGGAGTTAGCCTAGTCCCAGAATCAGAGTATCTCTAAATTCACGATAAAATAAATAGTTCAAGGGGCCCAAGAGATGGTCCAGTAACACAGATGCTGAGCACACACTTGCAGGCAGGCTTGATCCCTGATACTCCATGATCTCCTGAACACTGTCGAGAACAACCCCTCAAAACAGAAACTCAGGAGAAGAGGTGAGGAAGGAAGGAAGGAAGGAAGGAAGGAAGGAAGGAAGGAAGGAAGGAAGGAAGGAAGGAAGGAAGGAAGGAAGGAAGGAAGGAAGGAAGGAAGGAAAGAAGGAAGGAAGGAGGGAGGGAGGGAGAAGGGAGGGAGGGAAGGAAGGAAGGAAGGAAGGAAGGAAGGAAGGAAGGAAGGAAGGAAGGAAGGAAGGAAGGAAGGAAGGAAGGAAGGAAGGAAGGGAGGGAGGGAGGGAAGGAGGGAGGGAGGAGAGGGAGGGGGAGGAGGGAGGGGAGGAGGGAGGGAGGAAGGGGAGGAGGAAGGAAGGAAGAGAGAGAGGGAGGGAGGGAGGGAGGGAGGAAGGGGAGGAGGAAGGAAGGAAGAGAGAGAGGGAGGGAGGGAGGGAGGGAGGGAGGGAGGGAGGGAGGGAGGGAGGAAAGATGAGAGACTTTGAATCTGAATTCTTTGTGACTTTACACTTTAGTAGTGGAGTAAGAGATAAAATGCATTATTTAGGAGAGGACAGAAAAATAGCAAACTAATATTTCTTTGGTTTGGTTTTTGGGCCACACTTAGCAGTGCTCAGGGATTACTCCTGGCTCTATATTCAGGGATAACTCCTGGCAGTGCTCAGTAACCACATGTAATGTCAGGGGATAGAACATGGGTCAGCCACTTGCAAGGCAGACCCCTTACCTATTATCTCTTTGGTCCCCTCAAATGGTTTTTTCTTTAACATAGCTGACCGTTTGTGCAATGAAAAGCTGCTGGGATCATCATCACACAACAGCACAAATGAGATGAGTCTAAAGGATCATCTCTGAATTTAAAAAAGAAAGTAGAGATTATTAGGAGCTCTCTAACAATACTGTGGCACCATCTCTGTCTTGAGCCTTGCTCTGCTGCTCTAGGCTTGGGGTTAGGGAAAGGTGCCCCTTTCTTTGGTTTCCAGTCTATAAAATGACAGATATGAGACAGATGATAAATATGGTTCACTTCAAAGTCTAATATTAAGATCTTATAAAATTTAAAAAAATAATAGATTTTAGGGCAACTCAAGGCAACAAAAAGAAAGAACCTCTGATGTTCCACATCCTTGGATTTTAACTTTTTCTATTTTTGTACTTCTTTGAAACGCTAAAACTGTAACTGCTCCCTCAGGAATGTGAACCTATGAAGGTATAGAAACAATTTTGCATAGTGTAAGGGCTTTTACCAATATTCTAAAGTCTCTCTACTAAATTTCAGTTGTACAACCTTATCTTTAATTGAATTTCAATTTTAATTCACAGAGATGATCCTTTAGGCTCATCTCATTTGTGCAGTCATACGATGTTGATCCCAGCAGCTTTTTAATTGTAAAAATGGTCAGCTATGTTAAAAAAAAATTGGGGGGGCCCAAAGAGATAGCACAGCAGGTAAGGGGTTTGCCTCTTATGAGGCCAACCCAGGTTCTATCCCCTGATATGACATATGGTTCCTGAGCCCTGCCAGGAGTTATCCCTGAGTACAGAGCCAGGAGTAAGCCTGTGCACAGCTTAGTGTGGCCCAAAAACCAAAATAAAAAAAGTAATAGTTTGCTAATTTTTTCCTCCTCTCCCAAATTGTCTTCCCACCTCCCCACCCCACCCTACAAATTGGGAAATTTCCCCTGTGGGTATAGAAGCTTAAGTATCTGATCGGGAAAAGTCTGTAGAAAGACATTTTGTCACAGCAGGAACACAGGACACAAACTCTTCCCTGAATACCAGACTTGAATCTAACAAATCTAACATTTAGATCTACCTTCTAGACTACCTAAAAAGAACTACAGGGCCAGAGAAATAGAAATAGAAGTGGGATGCAATGAGCAAAATACAAAGTTTAAGACATTCTATGGGATCTTCTTTCCTTTATAGCTAAGCTTTCTGACTCAGATAACTGGGCCCTCATGCTCCTTTCTAGCCTCAAATGTCCTTAAACATATTCGAGCTTTTGGAGGGCTTCTTTTCTCATTACCGACTCACCTTGTCTATTCCACACAACTTGCGATTTATATTCTTTCCAAGACCAGGCCCAGCAAATGTTGGTGAAGGGCCTGCCAAGGCCCCTAGGAACTAGAGGTATTGAGGAATTAAAGCTTCATCACCCGCAGCCTGGGCTGATGAGCTTCCTGGGGCAGAAGTGTGGGGCTGGAACCCTAGGCAGTTGTCTGCAAACAAGCCAGCAAGTATGCGTTTCACCTCTTGCATGTTCCAAGTCGCTCGTAATATGCTCACACAGATTAGGGCCCTGAGAAACATGAACTGACTCTGATTTCTGCAAAGACAGATCTCATTTCTCTGCCTTCATTCTGTTGGCTCTTTTTCTATGAGTTTTCTGACACTCCTTCTGAAGATATTCCATCTTGTTTGCTTGAGATCACTTACAAGACATTCATCTATAAGCCCTTCTTACTTTCAAATATCAGTCTAAGGAAGATTCCTGACACCATTATCTCATTATTTATGATTCAAGAAAGCTCTTTTTTGTAATCTTAAAAGCCCTTTTGTCTGTGCATGTCTCTTTTTTGTCCCTGTTTGTCACTCAGTACATTCAGAGACTATTTGGGAGGAATTTAAAATTGTCTTTTCCCTGATTCCTAGTCTGAGAACCTTTTCTTTTCTTTCTTTTTTTTTTCTTTTTGGGTCATGTTCGACAATGCACAGGGGTTAGTCCTGGCTCTGCACTCAGGAATTACCCCTAGAAGTGCTCAGGGGACCATATGGGATGCTGGGAATCGAACCCAGGTCAGTCACGTGCAAGGCAAACAATCTGTCCGCTGTGCTATTGCTCCAGCCCCCAAGTTTGAGATACTTAGAATAGCTCCTTTGTCTCCTATCAGTTGGCATTTTTCCCTAGAAATCTGTATTTTTAATACAAAGATAGAAAATTCATATCACAGGTAAACTTTAAGAACCCAAAATCTTTTGTTTTGTTCCTCATAGCAGATATTAAAATATCAAATAGAAGTGACAAGTCAGAAGATATCTTCAGTAAATTACAAACAATATGAATAAGATGCGTTGCTAATTTTTGAAATAGTTTTTATGTTTGGAAGAAAACTAACAGTACATACAATTCTTGTAGAGAATTTAAACACTCACCATGCGATCTTAAGATAGCCTATCTTGTAAGGCAGTAGCTATTTCTGCTTAAACTTGAGACTATTTCATTTGACTTGATGTGGTTTTACTCAGAAGAACTCACAGGTTTGCTATTTTTATGAATAAAATCTTTGACTCTAGGATTTTCACTTCTCATTGGGTAGATTTATTTTTTCCCTGAAATTTCTAATTGGGTAGCTGGATTTACTTTTTGTCTGAAAAGTTTTATTCCTATGTGGTCACAGTTGGATATGTGTGAGTGCTTGTGAAATGGCTGGTGTGGGCTCACACTGGAGACTGTGTCTTCTTTCTGAACATCACATCTTAGGTGGACTTCAAAATCATGGCTGTCTTGTCTGACCATCTACTACTAATGTGAACTGCAATGTTGTGCATAGTTAAAAGGTCTGTTTGAGAATTGTTTTGTCCAACCTCCTCTCGCTATAAAGAAAAGAATATCTGCAGAACTTCAGAGTTGGGGTGACTGTCTTTCAAAGCACAAACAAATTGTGCTCCCAGTTAATGACAGCTGTCGACAGAGCTCGCTTCTGATCCCTGATACACCCACATGCTCTCTTATTCATTCATGCCCCATCCAACCTCTCCTGAAAAACACACTCCCCTTTTAATGACACCATCTCTGTTTATCAGAGAAATGAGCTGAATGTAAACATGACCAAATCCCTCAGCTGGAAAGTCATGCAAAGAAGGACCATTTCAATTCTGAACAATTTGAACTCCAGAAAAGCATCCCAGGAAGTTCTGAAACCGTTTGGCCAGTAAAATGCTCAATGACCAAAAGAATTCTTCCATCTTTGGATTTCGATGGATAATGTCACCTTCAGCCCTGAGATATTTAAAGATAATTTCAAATGAACTTAGCATCTTGTAGTGAACTACCTTGCGGTAAGAAATTGCAACAAATAACATGCAACTGGCTCTTCTTTCCAGTTCTCTAATTCCACAAATATTGGCATTTGCAGCTCATTGTTCCCATTTTTAAAATTGGAATGAAAGGCTCATTTCTTTTGTATTCTTTGTCTGCAGAGGACCCCAATTTCATCCCCATAGCAAAGGGTACCCCAAGCACCACTGGGAGTGGTCCCTGAACAGGTTCAGGAGTGAGCACAGCCAGATATGGACCAAAACCCCAAAATATATTCTCCCCCATTAGGGCCTGAGACACTTGACTTACATGCAACTGACCCCAGTTTGATCCACAAGCCATTGTGTATGGCCAAGTTCCACTAGAAGTGATACCTAGCACAGAGCTAAGAGTAAGGCCTGAGCACTGCTAGTTGTGGCCAAAAACTAAACCTCTCTCCCAAATATTTTCTTATATTCCTATGAATTTATTTTATCATAAGCATATATCTTTTTTTATAATTTTTTTAGCTTTTTGGGTTACACCAGGTGATGCACAGGGGTTACTCCTGGCTATGCACTCAGGAATTACTCCTGGCGGTGCTCGGGGGACCATATGGGATGCTGGGAATCAAACCTGGGTCAGCCACGTGCAAGGCAAGCGCCCTACTCGCTGTACTATCGCTCCAGCCCCCATCATAAGCATATATCTTTTTAAAATCAGCCGCACACAGGTATTCATGCCTTTTCTTTTTTAAATGCAAAGGAATTCTACTCATTAGAACTTAAAAAGAAAGGGACCTGGAAATGGCATCAAGGGCTGGAGCACTTGCTCTGCATGCAAGAGGCCTGGGTTCAATCCCTACATCAAATAGTCCTCTAAGTAACACTGAGAACAGAACTGAGAGTAGCCCATGAGCACCACACTAGCCAAAAAAAAAGAGAGAGAGAGAGAGAGAGAGAGAGAGAGACAGACAGACAGACAGACAGACAGACAGAGGAACAAGGAAAATCTATGAACAATCATTTTAGAAGCTATTACTTCTCCTCCATTCTCTCCCTTCCCCACAATGATTTTTCCTTTCCCTTCTCTGTACCTGCTGAGATGTAAGGAACATTTTCCTTCAGGTTAGCTCCTGTAAGTTCAACTCCCCCACACTGATGCAAAACAAGACAATGAGCCAAGTGTATGGAATCACTGCAGACAAATCCCTAAGGAGCAGGAATGCTCAATTAAAATGAGCGGGACAAGAGGTTGGGGGCCGGGTAGAGGGAGAAATGCTTGGTTCCATGGCAGACACAGAGTTTGTGATACACTGAGCCACCTCAGCCCCCCTCAGTCCCCATGTCCTACAGCCTAGTAAAGGATGTTCTGCCATGAGGCTGGGTTCATGGGAACACAAACAAGACAAGACTCTAACCTGGAGTCCAGACGAGTGATCCGGAGCCATCCATCTCCCACAGTGCATTGCTTCTTAGTTGTTTATGGTTTGGGGGCCACACTTTGGGGCACTGGGGGACTATTCCCAGCCCAGTGCATGGGTGGTTGGTTCTAGTGATGATTGGGGTTGAATGTGGGGCAAAGAAACCGTGCAGACAATATTCCCCATACTCTCTCTATACTTTTGGGCATTTTAGCTTGCAACACAGACACTGAGAGGTGATCATGTTTGGTCCATTATCTACTTTCGGCATGCATCTCCCATCCCAACTGGTTCCTCCAGCCATCATTTTCTTAGTGATCTCTTCTCTATTCCATCTGCTTTCTCCCCTCTGCTCATGAAGCAGGCTTCCAGCTATGGGGCAGTCCCCCTGGCCCTAGTATCTACTGTCCTCGGGTGTCAGCCTCATGTGATGTTATTATATTGTCTGCCATGGAGGCAGGGGGAGGGTGGGAAAGGGGGTTATACCTGGGATATCGGTGGTGGGGAATGTGCACTGGTGGAGGGATGGGTGTTTGGTGTTTGTGAGATTGTAACCCAAACATGAAAGCTTGTAACAATCTCACGGTGATTTAACAAAATTAAAAAAGAAAAGAGAAACCATGCATAGCAAGCACCCCAGACCTCTGAGCCTTTTCCCTCGCTAGAGCACTGCACCTTCCTTGCACATCGCTGGGCCAAGTGTCCATGCTGCCTTCATCTGTTCTACTTTCACCTGTCAACCTTTTGTTCTCTTCACACTCAAAGAGCTAAGTGACCACTGACCGCTTCCAATGGGCTCTCCCTCTGAATTACCCCTCCCCCACCCAGTTTTCTTTTAGTCCTCACTAAAGTTACATATTTTGCCCACACAGTGTAATGAGGCAAGTGCAGAGCGCGTCTGCAAGGTTTTGAGATTGTGGCCGACAGAGACATTAGTGATTTGTTGCTTTTATTACTAATGAGGAATGGGTTTGCCTCGGTGGCTATCTAGTTCAGCCTTGGAAAAAGGCTTCTTGGTTTCACAGTGTATCTCAAAGGGGTGGGGGTGGGGTGGGGTGGAGGATTCGAAATAAAATCCTAACTCTAAAACTCTTCACAACTGAGTGAACACTCATTTACAAAAAGCTTAGAAGGAGACACACTTCCATATTAAAATATGGAAACCCAATACCACTTTTTTCCAGAACCCGGCAGCTCCAGAGGAATGAAACAAAATAGTTAGCACAGCGGGGAGGGCGTTTGCCTTGCACTCGACCGACCCGGGTTCGATTCCCAGCATCCCATATGGTCCCCTGAACACCGCCAAGAGTAATTCCTGAGTGCAAAGCCAGGAGTAACCCCTGTGCATTGTCGAACGTGACCCAAAAAGAAAAAAAAATAATTACAGTCTAAGAATAGGGGTAGATCTCCCGCTAAAGTGCAGGATGTAGGTGGGCACGGCCATGAAGGGGATGGAGGACAAGCTGTTTGTCCTAGAGGATCCTGAGATCTAAAGAGTCGTATCCTCAGAGATGAGTTAACCAACCCACACAGCAGAATTTAAGAAAGGCTGCCCTTGAACTTAGCAATGAGGGTTACTATGCCTAGTACTCAGTTATTATTTTTAAGATTAAGTATTCCTGTTTGGTACAACAGGAATGGGCCTTAAGAAACTTGTGTTAAGTGAATTAAGTCAGATGGTTACTTAATTTATGTAGCAAAGACATATATTAAATGATTTCACCCATAGGTGGGAGATAAAAAATATAAACAAAATTGGGCCAAAGTGATAATACAGCACAGGGCACTTGCCTTGCATGCAGCTGACCCAGGTTCAATTTCCAGCACCCGATATGGTCCCCCAACTCCACCAGAGTGATCCCTGAGCACAGAGCTGGGAGTAAACCCTGTGTGCTGCTGAGTATGACCCACAAACCAAAAGAAAAAATATACATAAATAAATGACAATGAAAAGAAAGCATGTGCTACAGAAAAAGTGATGGTTAGCAAACAGAAGAAAGTGGACAAACTTGGGGGGAGGAAGGAAGCCAGACTTCCAGTGATGAACACAAGTCTTTCTTAAGAACACTTCACCAACTCTATTTAAATAAGCTAACTAATAAATGAATAAATGTAGACATAGAATATATCCAATATAATATACACATAATACCCATGATACCAGTGTACATTACTATATATAATAACCCTCGACATTTTAAATAAAATGCAGAATGAGAATGAAGTACATCTGAAAATGTTATAAACTAATTTTACCTCTGTCACTGTCACTGTCATCCCGTTGATCATCGATTCGCTCGAGCGGGCACCAGTAACAACTCTATTGTGAGACTTGTTTTACCTCAATTAAAAAAAAATTCCTGGCAAATAATGGTCTTTTTCAAGGGTATTGTGTGGAATAAAGAAGAAATATCAAAGGGCTCTATTTACCAGGAAGTCTCATTATTTACCTTTAGGAAAAAGAAGCTTTGAACAGACTGTCAGGATTCGCTCTCAGGAGGATGAGTCCGAGTGATGGAAGAATCCCACCTGTGCATGGCCCACCTCCATATCTTCTTTCCATACCCCTGCACTTCATGCATGGACAGAAAAATGCTAAAACCCTCCTTCATGTTGACAGTTTCTTCCCAAGTCCCCTTTAAGTCCCAGCTGCCAGCCCCCAGCACGTGGCTCCCGCCCCCAACTTGCTCACCTTTCCCTTGGCAAAGCCTAGGGTTCCTGAAGCTCATGAATTAGCTAGCCAGTAGGTAGCCTGATCCCTGTTTTTCTGCACACCCCCCGCCCCGTGACAGGGCACGGGCACCCGGCAGCCGGCTCTGAGTCCTGGGCTGCCGGCCAGGGGCAGTCCCGCCAAACTCAGGCAGGACGTGTTTGTTTTAGCGAAGTGCGGGGATGAAAGGCATCCTGGAAGTTCAGGCCGTTCATTAATTACTGATAATTGAGGGCTTGTTCTCAAGCATGATTCCTTTGAAAGTACTTTCCACCAAACAGGGGACGGCCACTGAGACAGCCGATGCTCAGGAACCTGCTCCCAGGATAGTTTCCTCTCTGGGACCTGAGAATCTGGGCGGCTCTGGCCCTTTCCTCCGGGGTCGCTCCCACCCTTGCCTTCGAGCTGCAGGAGCAGGGAAAGGGCTCTGGATTCGTGTGTGTGTGTGTGTGTGTGTGTGTGTGTGTGTGTGTGTGTGTGTGTGTGTACACCTGACCCTTTTCAGCTCGGTGGCCAATGGGAAAACACGAGGGAGAGATTAGCAGGACACCGGACACTCCTTACCCCGCCTCCTGGGCTGCCCACACCAGGAGCTGCCCACGCCTCCTGGGCACAGCTGCTGCCCAGTGGGGCCCTAAACAACAACACGGGGTGTGAAGGCCCAGGGGCGCTTCGGGATTGACCAAGAGGAAACACATGTTGCACAAGATACAATCTTGTTGGTACAGTTGTCAGCGAAGGGAACTCCCACAGCAAAGGGCATAAAACCATCCGGGCCAGTCTGGGGCGGTTCACTGAGCCGGTCGGGTGCCAGGGAGCCGAGCAGAGCCCAGCCCGGCCCCACACACAGATGGGACCATGAACTGCAGCCGCGGTTTCAGCCAGACCCCCTCGGGGTCCCTCCCCAGCGGCGCAGGAGGTAGCAGGGGCCGGCCAGGGAGCTGCTACCCTCGGCCTCCCAGCGTGCATGGAGGTGCCGGGGGCGTGCGCATCTCCCTCTCCTTCGCCCAGCCAAGCTGCCTGCGCCCTGGGGGGCCGTGGGGGTCAGGAAAAGGCGGGTCCCTTCTAGGTGGAAATGGCAAGGAGACCATGCAGAACCTCAATGATCGTCTGGCCTCCTACCTGGACAAGGTACGAGCCCTGGAGGAGGCCAACACGAAGCTGGAGAGTCGCATCCTAAACTGGCACCAGCAGAGAGAGAGCGACAATAAACAAGATTACTCCCAGTACGAGGAAAACATCAGCCGCCTGCAGGAGCAGGTAAGATCCCGGGTAGCCCTGAGGATTCTAAAGGGTTGCAAAAGGGCTGCTTTTCTCTGGGATCCAGAGAGAGAGAGAGAAGGCTGGGCAAAAGACAATTTTCAGGGAAATGGCAAAAAGCTCAAAAGAACTGTGCACCAGTATTTAAGGATCTTTTCTTATTATGCCTTCCATTTGGACTTGGGAAAGTCTGTTATGTATATGCGTATTTCTATACATGAATGATGGGGTAGATGAAGACAGTAGAAAATACAGAAACATTTTAGAGGGTTTTCAAAATAAGCTTCTTGATTTTTCACACACACCCCTGAATAATATCTGAGGACCAGCCTCCATGAAGAATCTTTTTAGTTGTTGCTGGTTGCTGTTTGTTTATAAAGGCTGTGGCTGTGGCATCCCGCACCCATCCCCATTAATTCATTTTTTGAGGATTTTGTTTATTTCTTTGTATGTGCTTTTTTTGGGGGGGGATTGGGGCCACACCTGTCCATGCTCAGGGCTTCCTCTGTGCTCAGGGGGCACTCCTGACAGTGCTCAGAGGACCATATGGGATGTCAGGGACTAAGTCCCGGTGAGCTGAAAGCAAGACAAGTGACCTACCCACACAACTATCTCTCCAGCCTCTCTGCAAGATCATTTTGACCCAGTGATGTAACAGAAACGATTGGGTCAGTGCTCAACATCCGTGCTCAGAGTACCAAGTGCAGAAGCCTTTGCTTTCTCTGTACTTCAGTCCTGCCGCTCTTCACCCCCATGTCATTCTGGAGACATGTGATCCTCCACCATCACAAAACTGAATAGTATTGTTTTGATGAGCTGTCACCCCACAGCCAGCCATTTCATTGTGATGCCCCTACAGATCTCTCACGGGCTCTTGGAAGCTGTGAGTTCCAGCTACTCACAACTCAGACTGATTGCTCTAGCACTATCGTCCCGTTGTTCATAGATTTGCTCGAGCGGGCACCAGTAACATCTCCATTGTGAGACCTGTTACTGTTTTTGGCATATTGAATACGCCACGGGTAGCTTGCCAGGCTCTGCCAAGATACTCTCAATAGCTTGCTGGGGAGAATTCTAATAATAATATAATTAAAACAGTATTAGAATTCTAATAATATTAGCCTTATTTTGGACCCTTAGAGTTATGTTGGATTATGAGGACTTTGGCCAAAAGAATAAATAAAATTTCAATGAAATGTTTTTAAACATAGACTTTTCCCTTCTGAGATACCCAGTTATATTGGCTAAAAGATATGAACACCAGTCATCTTGTAGGTTATGTTTCAAAATTAAATAGCTTTTTTCTTCTATAAAGTGACTCCTGAAAAATCCCCTGTAAGATGCATTTCACCTATTCTAGAAAGACCAGCACAGATTTCCAATATTTATGGAATAATATTTCTCAATGTTCCATCAGCCTGGCTTGAATGTAGGAAGAACCAATCAAGATAATATAAATATGTCCTCATAATGAACCCTAATTATTGAATAATCAACCTAATAACTGACTGTGTAATTACTTTAACTATATAGTACCTGGTTGTCTTAAAAAAAATGACTCAACAAACTTCACCACAGTGTTTTTTATTAATAAAGTTTCTTTTGTTTTGGAATGGAAAAGAAAGATTTTTTAAATGATTGGCTGAGAATACAACCGCTATAAGAATGTAAGGTTAGGGGCCAGTTTGATATAGAACGGGTAGGGCATTTGCCTTGCACTTGGCTGACCCAGGTTCAATCCCTACAACCCATATGGTCCCCCAAGCAAAGCTGGGAGTAATTTCTGATTGCAGATCCAGGAGTAACCCCTGAGCATCCCTGGGTGTGACCCAAAAAGCAAAAAAAAAAAAAAAAAGAATGTAAGTTAGACCCGATGAAATAATTCATTAACAGACAGCAGAAAGGCGAGGGAAATGCTGATTGAGCACTTGTACACCAACTGCCAATGCGGGGGTTGAATCGATGGTGTCCCATACTTTCTACAGTGGTCCAAGCACATCTACCTCAATTCTCACAATAAACCTGTAAAGATATGAAAGTGATGAAATGTGAGATACGCGTCCAAAGCACCAGCAAGAGGTGAAGTCAAGATTCAACCCAGGTCTATTTCCAGTGGCCTCATAATTACCACAGAGCACGGCGCTGACGAGTTGACCCCATTTTCAAATGACATTTATTTATCAGTAAAAATAATGCTTTCTAGTTTCACTGTTTAATGTGTAGTACATGTACATATACATCATGCCATTCTGTGAAGCAAGTCTTCTGGGGGGATATTTTGGATTAAAGTCACACTCGGTGCTCAAGGGCTACTCCCAGCTCAAGAGTTGCTTCCAGTAGTGCTCAGGGAACCATATGGTCTGGAGTTAAAATCCAGGACTCCTGTGTGCAGTGCATGTGCTCCGGTCTAATGAGTAATCTTCCAGACCCAAATAGGTCTTTTTCCACCCCCAATTTATAGATGAGTAGACCAAGGGATACCCTAACTTCTTGGAAACATAATTGAGAAAAACGAGGTTGTGCCACACAACAGAGGAGCATTTTGCCCTCCTCCAAGGCAGCCCTGGATCCTGACATACAATAAGACGTGTCTCAGCTTTGAATTACATTCTTTCATGAATTTCTTGTTTTGGCTTATGAATCCTCTGTGTTTGAGGAAATTTTTGGAGTTGAGACCGTATATCCAGTCTCCCCTGTGGAGAGGTAAATACACGGAAACCAAAGAAATACTCCAGTTTCCCTGGGTGACCCGTTCCTGGGCCTTGAGGAGTGCTCTCAGTAGAAAAAGCAAATCCTACACACCCACACTCCAGGGACATTCAACATTATTTCAAAGATTTCAAGAATGCAGCTCAAAACTAAATCCAATCCTTTTGAAATACTGAACTGAACTTTTTAAAAATTAATTTATTCTTTTATTGAATCACCGTGTGGAAAGTTACAAAGCTTTCAGGTTTAAGTCTCAGTTATACAATGCTCAAACACCTATCCCTTCACCAGTGCACATATTCCACCACCAAGAATCACAGTATACTTCCTCCCTTCCCCCCACTTCCCCAGCCCCCCACCCCACATGTGTAACTGGTAAATTTCACTTTACTTTGATTATATTCAATATTTCAACAAAAAACTCACTTTTATTGATTTGGAGTTTCTCCCTCCTAAAGTCGATCTGCTGAAAAGAAAGCATTTGATAATTTGTTTTCCATTGCTGAGAATGAAGAGATATGAGGTCAAGAGGCCACACTAGCAGCCCCATGAACTGAACTTTTTGCTCTGTGATATCAGGATATCAGAATGAACCTCAATGGCACTATATTTGGCATTCAAGTTTGCAGGGGGAAAAATTCTGTTTTCCTCTTTCTAGAAGGATATTACACATCCTGGAGCAATGAGACTGTACTAATAATCCAACTCAATCCTTTCAAAAGTATGGACTTGGAGCCTCAGGGAGAACCCCGGTGATTCATGACAACATAATTTATGCAAAACCCTTGCCTTGTACATTCTTTCTCAAGCTGACCATGTCTAGTCCTATGTCGAGGAAGTAGTAGCAGCTTCTTAATATTGTAACCTGACAAGTGGGAAATAATTTCAGGTTTTAAATATACAGTGGTTCACCTGCATTTCTGAACTCACCACTTGGTGCTATGAGAATGCTGATTGAGAGAATCAGACTCTTGCTTGAGGTGGACTTTGCAATGGTTAAATTATTAATTTCATTTAGAGCAAAATCTAATCAGCCAACAGTGCATGGTTTGGATTTTCTGAGTGCACAGTTGATACCTTGGTACATATGTCAGAGAATAAGTTTCAAGAGGCCCCAGGCTTTAGTGAGTATACTATTTCCCATTTCCCGTAAGTTTAGAAAATGTCAAGAATAAAGATTCTGGGGAAATAGATAAGAAAATCCCATAGATGATGGTTGGAGGGATGCCTCGGGATGGGAGATGTATGCTGAAAGTAGGTAAAGGACCAGATATGATGGCCTCTCATTATCTGTATTGGAAACCATAATACCCATAAGTAGAGAGAGAGTAAGAGGGAAATTGTCTCCCATAGAAGCAGGAAGAGGGGTGGAATGGGGTGGTGGGGGAGGGATACTGGGGACATTGGTGGTGGAAAATGTACACTGGTGGAGGGATGGGTGTTCAATCATTGTATGACTCTGAAACTCAAACATGAAAATTTTGTAACAATAGCTCATGGTGATTCAATAATAATAATAATAATAATAATAATAACAATAATAAAAAGTCCCATAGAGAGCACTAAGAAGGATGATCAGGAAGTACCCGAAGAATCCTTTCTTCACAGCAACGTGGTAGTCCTAGTAAAATTCAGAATCTACCAGGGAAGAGAAAGTAATTTGGCAGGGATAAACAGTTTAGTAGTCTCCCAGCTTAAATAGCAAGAGTTTAAAATACATCTCACCACAGCGGGGCTAGAGCCATAGCACAGCGGGTAGGGCATTTGCCTTGCACTTGGCCAACCGGGGTTCGATTCCCAGCATCCCATATGGTCCCCTGAGCACCGCCAGGAGTAATTCCTGAGTGTACAGCCAGGAGTAACCCCTGTGCATCTCCGGGTGTGACCCAAAAAGCATAAATAAATAAATAAATAAATAAATAAATAAATAAAATAAAAATAAAATGCATCCCACCACAGAAACCCTGGAATTTTTGTGATACAGACATCTTCCGCCATTCAGCTCCTGGGTGCTAGGCCAGACCCTGTTCTCCAATTCCAGACTCAGTGTTGACCCAACAGCAAGTTATTTAAGTCCTGCTATTGTGCATTCATGATCCCAGATTCCTTGCAGTCAGTGGAGCTGAAATAGGATCTGATTTCTTAAAAGGAGCCATTGTCTCAAGGCATAACTTTGTCCTAAGAAAAATCCTCTCTAAATAAAGAGATCATTTATGTAAATACCATGGGAATGTCACAAGCTTCTCTGGTTCCAGTTAAATTAAAGACGTTTAGAGCAAGGTCCACAAAGGTCACTGGTGTCTAGGGTAAACCCCTTCTTGAGTAAATGCAGAGACTGAAGCCCACATCCTGGAGTGAAGATCTCAAGCGAACACTGATGATCCGTTACTAGAAGTAAAAGGAACTCATGCAGGTCTCAGGAGAGCGATACTTGGCACGTAAATCATTTTGTACTTTTGACACTGAGACCTCTCCACCTCATTTTCCAGAACAGTGATAAACATGTGCACTCTTTCTCTGATGAAAACTACCTAAAAGTGTTTGTGAATTATGTATGTCCACACAATTTTCAGGTGGAAATTTCCAACGGTCCTTTGGCTTTTAAAGTTTAAAAAGTTGGCATATAAGATGCCCGAGCCCAGGTGCTGCTTGTGCCCAGTGTGTCACATGTGTCACCCACATGTCCCCTCTTGAGATGTGTACTTTCATGCTTTCATTCCTATTGCTGGGGTGTGGGGGGGCTCTCCCCGAATTCTCTAACAAGCGATTTACTCTCTCTCTCACTCTCTCTCTCTCCCTCCTTCCCCTTCCTAAACACCTCCAAATAAAAATCTGTTTTTACTTCAAAATAAATAAATAAATAATGTTTAAAAAGTTGATAAAGATCTAGTGAAAGTCTTTAACTGGAGGCTTTGCCATAAAATGTATTAAGCAGTTTCATTAATAATTATATCAGCTAATGTTTTAATAGTTATAATTGAGACAATCTCATTATGGCATAAGTTAAAAACATATGCATGCCTATGAGTTCTGTGTCTGACTATAGTCACTTTGGGTAGGAAAATAATGATGGTGTGTGATGACTATTATAAAATGCATTAAAAATTCACCTGACAAACTAATGTTAGTGATACTTTATGTCAGTGATACTTTGTATCTGTGAGACTTTGTATCAGTGATACTTTGTTCTTTATCACTGATCAGAAACACAAATGCTATCACAGGAAACAATTATGTTCATCTGAAATAATTATTGCGCTTTAGCAGAGCCAGACTAATTTCACAACAAGGAAAGTGTCAGACTCTCCGTTTAACATCTTCAGCAGTGGAGGAGCTGGAGCGAAGTATTCAGGCCTGTATTGAACAGGGAGAGGCCTGCTGCATCCTATCTCTCCTCCTTTCTGTGAGCCATCCTGTCCAACACAGCATAATTCTGTCTGCTAAACCCAGTGTAAGAAAAGACAGAGGAACTGGTCAAAGACCTCATCCCTGTGGTAAAGTGATTCTTAGTCTTTGCACTTAGTATGTGCTCAATAAATGCTAGGAACTTGATGGTTCCTTGTGCTGCTGCCAGAAACAGAGATTATGGTCCTATATCCCAGAGACTAGAGCACAGAAAGGCAGCTCTCTGGGAGTGTGTCCAACAGAAATGACTCCTGGTGCCTATTTTTTCAGATAGTGGATGGCAAGCAGACCAACGCGCATATTATTCTTCTTATCGACAATGCCAGGATGGCAGTTGATGACTTCAGCCTCAAGTAAGCAACTTCATCATAGTGCCGTGGGGGCTGGTTTTGTTTGGGGGTTTGCTCTTTCTTTTATCTTTGATTGGGATAAGTATCACACAGCTGGATGTTCTTGGGAGCTATTCCTGGCTCTGTGCTCAGGAGTTACTCCTAGTAGTGCTTAGAGTACCAGAGATAGAACCGTGATCAGCCACATGCGAGGCAAGCACCTTACCTGCTGCATTATCTCTCTTGAACTTTGATTTTGTCCTTATTTGCAGAAGGAAAATTTATCCTGCTATTACCCTTGTAAAACTTACTAACAGAGACTATAAATGTATAATAATAATGCATGGCTGGTTTTCAAACACTGAATATAACAGTATAATATAATAGTATACAGATTTATGTATGAAGCAAGAATCAGATGATATTTAAGAGTTCATTATTTTTAGGGGTGATAACTTTTATATTCATTTATAATAGTTTTTTCTTAAAATACATTTTTCTCAAGTATTTAGGGATACAAATATAATGTATATCAGTTACTTTATATAAAATACAGGGCATACTATCTATAAAGTCAATGACAACAGTTACTGAATCTAAGCAGTGGGTACATGACTATTACTTGATTAAAATAAAATTTGAGCCACCACCATTGGAAAAAAACTGCAGGTAACAGTCATACAAAGGATATATAACATGTTTTTATTTACTCCCCAAGCCCTAAAAATGAGACACATCTCTGAGATGAATCCCTGCAAAGCCCTTCCCAAACAAGTTATTCTTATCCCCTCCTTCTGACCAAAGGTATGAAAATGAACATTCCTTCAAGAAAGACCTGGAAATTGAAGTTGAGGCTCTCCGAAAAAACTTGGATGATCTAACCATTGTCACAACTGACCTGGAACAGGAGGTTGAGGGAATGAGGAAAGAGCTCATCCTCATGAAGAAGCGTCATGAGCAGGTAAGTCTCCTCAGGCGCCCCTGAAAACCAGCACAGCTGCTGATATGCCCAGCTCAGTTGATGCAGTAACCATGCAGGAAGCCACCTCTGAGATTTCCAGTGCTGTAGTCCTTCAAACAGTAAGTTGGAGGGAACCACAAGAGTATCTCATTTTTCCAACTTCAAGTGTCTTGACTCACGCATCAACATACAACAGTCAAAACACAATTGACAATAAATTGGCCAACAATTTTGTGAACAGGCAATGTTTGCCAAGACTCATTTATTAACATGATATTTCTTAATGTGTGAGATTAAGCTTCCTTCATGAGCCTGATATGCTGCAAATTGGGGGTCTATAGAATAAAAAAGACTCTTCCACTGAGCAAGGTAAATATGACTAGAGGCAACATTAAGAATCCAAATTTCCAGGTCTGGAGGGATAGAAAAGGGATTAAAGCACTTGTTTTGCATGTAGCCAACCCCAGTTCAATTCTTGGCATTATATATGGTCCCCAAGCCTCATCAGGATTATTTTTGAGTACAGATCTAGGAATAATCTTTGAACATAACCAGGTATGTTCCCAAAATTTAAAAATAAACAAAGAATCCTAATTTCAAGAGTCATTAAAACAAATCAAAACAAACAAAAACTCTTAACTTCCAGAAGCCTTTAACTGACTTTTATAAAGTTACCGTCCATCACATTGCTAAGCAACACCAAAAAATCTTACTTTCTGATCAGCTGGTTAGACTCATTATGAGTTTAAACTTTTCTGTGGTTTCTTAGCTTTTATGATATATCAGTCCTATAAAGTTAAAATGCCTTGACAAAGATTTTAAAAACCTTTACAACTTTTGACTTTGGGTGACTGAACTTGTTCCCAGACCTCTGGTCTAGAAGCTGAAATGCTCAATTGTGTTATCATTTCCCAAGAACTTTTGCCAAAGAATTTTTGACATGCTAAGGAATCATGGTTCTTTGAGAAATGTCTCCAACCAGGAATTAAGTCGGTAATCACAGAGACCTGTCTGACACTAATCTTGATTTTATAAAAACTTACTTTAAAGGAGGGAGGGAACCTGTTTTGTTATCCACAAGTAATAGCTGAGAAACTTGAGTAAACTAGTGAAAGAATAGCAACCAACTATTTGTTTGAATGTAGAAACAGCTGAAACAAAGAAAGAAGAAAGAAAGGTGAAACAGGTTTGTGTCCTCTTTTGTCACCACTGGTTTGTTTTCTTTATCTGTTATTGAGCAGGAAATGGAGGAACAGCAGGTGCCAAGTGACTTCAAGGTCAATGTGAAGATAGATACAACCCCGGGGGAAGATCTAATTAAAGTCCTGGAAGATATGAGACACGAATATGAGCTTATAATAAAGAAAAAGCACCAAGAGTTAGATGCTTGGTACAAGGAGCAGGTAAAAACAAGATTCCTAGACCTCCCAAAGCTTTAATTTTCATGTGACTCCCATGCCAATGCCATCCCTTTGCCGGCCCCTTTGTCCTTTGTTTGGCCTCCTAGTCAGCAGCCATGGCCCAGGAGGTGACAAGTCCAACTACTGTGCCAAGCAACCAAAATGACATCCATGAGCTGAAACGCACTTTCCAGGCCCTGGAGATTGATCTGCAGGCACAATACAGCAGGGTGAGTATGTGCCAGGTGCAACCTCCTTCACCCAGCTTTCCTCAACCTCTCATCAGACAAGCATCCTCCTCCCATGCAACCTCTGTCACTCCCCACTTTCCTGCCAAATTTTTTGTGATAAACCGAGTATCCATGTTGTACCAGACAGTGTACTAGAGAGTTCATCAATGGCATCAGTCCTAAGAGGACAAGTAGGTCCTCATGTCTCCATTCTAGAGATAAGGGAACCAAACCCCTCCATAGTTGAGTAAGCCAAGGTCTCAAAACTAGTAAGTGGTCAGTGGTAATTGGGCAGTATTTGGTGAGTGGAGCAGCTGTAGAGTCCCATTTTCTCTATCACTATTCTATGTACTCACAATCAGGGCGCTCCCCAAATCCAAAATAAGAGAAATTTTTGCTACTGTGAAGTGGTGTCCCGACTGGCTTCAAAGAACCACTCTATGCATTATGTAGGTGTTTCGTCACCCAGAAAGTTTATAAATTCTTGAGTCAAAGTCATTTTTTGTTATCTTTTGTATTTTATAATTTAAACACTTTGTATGAGTGTCATGGCACTCAAAACTTATTTAGTATGATCAATCATTTGATTCCCTGTGTGGCCTATTTGAGTCTTATCATTCTCACTCATTCATTCATAGAATTCCCAGTGCTACTCGGTCCTAGGTCTTGGAGAGAAAATAATGAGTTCCTTTTGTGGCAGGTGCCTGTGGTAAATTAATGTTATGTTTTAGGCCTCTGTAATGATAGAGACAAAATGTGCACTGTCGAGGCAATAACCCTGAGTACAGAAATAATTACAGTGTTGGATCATTTTCAAAACATCTTAACAAAGTATTTCACAACAACCTTGTGAGGACAGCAGGGTGCATTCCCATTGCTATGCATTCTACCCTCTGATGCGGCCCTTGGCCCTGAGGACTCAGCAATACAGAAACTTTCACTCCCTAAGATTGTATATCCCATAGGTATTTGCATTCTATGTTACAGGCAGTAAAGGCACAAGTAGTCACCATGTTACATGATGAAAGAGTTCAAAGAATAGAAGCAAGGGCAAGCCACGGTGAATACTTGGCATCTTAGCTAAGTGCTCGGAAAAGGATGTCACTATTTCAGTGACCATTAAGCAAAGTCCTAACAGTGGAAAGGAATTATATTGGATGACTGTGTGAGGCGTTTTCGAGTGCCAACAGCAGACAAAGGCAGTGAGGCCCAGGTGTGCCCAATGGCTTGGTGAGACAGCAGGGAAGTCAATGAGTTTGCATGGAGTGAGCAAAAGAACAAAGAAAGAGAGACAGCTAAAGAAGAGATGGGAAAAGAAGTTGAAGCTACGGGATCACAATAGTGTGAAACTGCATGACCTTGAGCTTTAGTGAAGGGTCGAGAGGAATTTGAAACAGCAGGTACAGGACAACATTTTGAGGAGCTTGGTTGTATGGGGAAAGAAAGCAAAGAAATTGGAAACCACTGGAGGTAGATGTGACTATAGAAGAAAATTCTTAAGGCGGGTGGAATTTTTCTGTATAAAGGCTGGTAGGAGTCATTTAGGAGAGAAGAGGGTACTGAGTGGTGAATGGACAATTGCTGAGAGGGAGCACAAATGGCTTCTTTTGCAGCAACAAAGAATAAATGAGTAGATATGGGTTCTGGGGGGTGGTGGGAATATTCCAAAGAAGGTCTTGGAAGAGTCTTCCCTGAAGGTCTCCATTTTCTCAACAACAAAGCCGGAAGGCCTTGGGCTGAGGGATAAGAGGGATCAGGAGTTCAAAAGCAGAGGGAGAGATAAAATAGCCCTCTAGGCACACAGGAAGTGAGGAAACTAGAGAAATGTGTTCCCAGGCCAGGCAGGGTTAGAGCCCTTGAGAGTCAGGAGCCAGGAGAAAATAGGAGTTTCCAGCACCAGCATGAGACACTCTTGAAAATGCAGGTTTTAGTTTTTTTCCATTCTATAGAACACCATGTTTCCTTCCTCACATCTCTCTAAATTTCTTTCAATAGAAACAATTTTGTCTCTCTCTCTCTCTCTCTCTCTCTCTCTCTCACACACACACACACACACACACACACACACACACACACACTTACAAAACACAGGTTTTATTCCATAAATACAAGTGGAAAATCCAAATAGAACCAGGCTTTGCTCTGCATTCCTCTGTCTCCTAGCCCAGCAACTTCATGGCACAGATTCTAGAATATTCTTGAACAGTTCTTGAAAGAACCATTTGTTCTCATTGCCATAAAAAAAAAGAAGAAAAAGAAGAAGAAGAAGAAGAACTGAACTGCTTGAGAAGTCCTGCTTGGCTTCTTTTACCAAAGCAAAAGGCCCAGTTAAACCTGAATGTCAGATAAACTTCAATGTGTTTTCAGGATATGTGTGTCCTGTACAGTATCAGGGAGATATTCATAATGTGCTCAGGCAAAAAGAAAAATCTAGAAATCCAAGCTGGTGCCCTCCATCCCATCCGGCAGCCTCCTTTAGTCCATCTCTGAAGACATTGAGGCCAGAAACTGTTCCACTGCTGTTTGTTGCAGGAGGAAGCAGTGTAGCCCCAGAAAAGAGGTGGGAGGAACTCAGGATCAGGCAATTGAGGCCCAGTCCCCAAAGCACCTCTTAAGTCACTCCCAGATCCACCAAGAGCTCCCAGACCCAAAGTTTTCCTCTCTAGAAATCAGGCTTCAAAATCCCATCACAGCTCGGCTCAAGCCCTGAAACCTGAAAATTTGCTCTGCTTCTCATCTTGGCAGCTACCCAGGCCCTATGTGGTGGGTATTATCTCCCTATTTCACACCATTGGTGCTCACTAGTGAGTCCAGCCAGCTCGGCCTATTCTAGCTACTCCACCATCACCTCTTCTTGCATCCAGCAAACCATCAACCAAGCAATGAAAGAAAGGTCCTTTCCTCTTTCAGAAATCTGCCTTGGAAAGCATGCTGTCGGAGACCCAGTCTCGATACTCATGTCAGCTCCAGGACATGCAACGCATCATCTCCCACTATGAGGAGGAATTGCGGCAGCTCCGCCATGACCTGGAGCGACAGAACAATGAGTACAAGATCCTCCTGGGCATCAAAACCCACCTAGAGCAAGAAATTGCTACCTACCGCCAGCTCCTGGAGGGAGAAGGAGACGGGTAAGATGGGGACTGGCAGAGATGAGGATTCATGGGCAACAGCTCGCATCTGGGCATTCACCAGAAAGGTTTAAGTTGAGTTGCCCCAGAGGAGACTAAGATTTAGTTGTATTTCATGATACAGTGAGTGTGACCGAATCAGCTACTCCTACTAGAATTCTGAGCTTTGAGGTACACAGTTTAAATTTATGTTAAAGAAACTGGAGCAATAGTACAGTGGGTGAGTGCTTACCCAGCATGCAGTCAACTTGGGTTTGATCCCCAGATCCCATCTGGAGCCCCCAACCCTGTGTCCACCAGGAATGATCCCTGAGTACCAAGCCAGAAATAAGCCCTGAGTACAGCTGGGTTTGGCCCAAAGATAGATACGTAGAATAGAATAGGAAAAAATAATGTTAAAATCTCCAGAAAGAAATAATAATAGAGGTTTGACTGGGTATTTTCCATTGTAAATGCATACAGTTGATGCTCCAAACCAAAATAGGGGGTGAACATGGGGTGTAAAAATATTATTGCCTAAGTTCAGTTAGAGAAGGGATCACCAAGTAAAGGGTGCTAAGAGGATCTACTCGGGATAGGAGACGCATGCTGAAAGTAGACTATAGACCAAACATGATGGCCACTTAATACCTCTACTGCAAGCCACAACACCCAAAAGGAGAGAGGGAGCTAAAGGGAATGCCCTCCCACAGAGGTGAGGTGGGATGTGGGGACAGGGTCGAGGTGGTGGGAGGGATGCTGGGAGCATTGGTGGTGGAAAATGGACACTGGTGGAGGGATGGGTACTCAATCATTGTATGACTGAAATGCAAGCATGGAAGTTTGTAAGTATGCAATTGTACTTCATGGTGATTTACTAATTTAAAAAATTCTTAAATAATTAAAAAAAATAAAATCCAGCAAGCTCTGCTGAGCAGAGGGAACAAAATATATATGTATATATATATTTATATATATATAAAATATATATATATATAATTGCCTAAAAGCAGGAAAAAATCTGTAGAAGATTGTGATGTCAAGATATTCAGTCTTGTATTTCTGAGCATCTAGAAAAGAAGCCATATCTGTCCCCAACAAAAAAGGGTTATATATGCATTCTTTTATCCTAAAGGAAAGATTAGAGAGTCCAGATACAGTTCAACTCCTTACTGCCCAAGATACAGTTCTTTAACTCATAGGCTGTTGTTGTTGTTAATACATAAATAAAATGTTATTAGGCCAAAGTTTCGATGGTCTGATGGGAGAAGTGCACAAGTGGTTCGTCCTGAAAGAATCTGGTGGAGGTAAAATCAGCTGAGAGAAAGGACTTGTCCAACCCCAGAGTTAGTGAGAAGGAAGCATCAGAGTCTCAGTGTCCTGGAAGGTACCCCAGCAACTCATAACCCCAAGATTGCTGATCTTGGACAAGTACCCTCTTGAAGAGCTAGGAATTTACAAGCAGTCAAAGGAAGTTGAAATGTTTTTATGATCGTTGCTAACAATAAAATGAGCTTTAACATTTATCACTTTTATAGGACAATGGAGAAATCCAAGTCAAGCATGAAAGGTAAAAAAAAATTCTTTTACAGTTTGACTCTACCTTTTCTTCCTTAATGAATCAGCACATTTATCTATTCTGTAGCATGTATAATCCTAAATATGCTCCCAAATGTCCTGGATTCATTTTTTATTTTGCTCCCCAATGATCAGGAGTTTGAATTAATTTGACAAATTAGATAATGATAGAATAAAACGTGCTTTCAAGGTTGTCCCCAACAATATGTGTGAAAGCTCTGCAAGTTGTAAAGCTGAACAAAATTATCATTTCTATAATGATATCCCATTAACTTATGGGGAAGTCATAAGTCATTTTACATTCAGTTCCAAAACTATTCTGTTGAACACTAAATGTTCCATGAGATATTAATTGTGGATTATGAAAGACATGTTCTCTGTCAGATACCTTTGGAAATACCATACATCACCGCCCTTTTCATGAACTGTCATGTCACATTTTAGTCTTTTAGATATTGGGTAGAGGTGGGAATTGGAGCAAGCAAGAAGAAAACTTTCAGTTTGTTTAACCCAATATTCTTAAGTTACTTTGAGTATAAACCTTATTTCCTCAGACTGCCTTTAACATCTCAGGTAAGAGTCATAATAAATCAGTCTGGGGAAAGGAACACTTTCATTTGTGGGGGGCCACAAATGAATCTGAGTTTGGGGGCCCTAATGATACTACAGAGGGTAGGGCACTTGCCTTGCACACAGCTGACCGGGGTTCAATTCTTGACACTTCATACTGTCAGGAATTCATATTCAATTCCTGACAACCCAATCCCACCAGGAGTAAGTCCTGAGCATTGCCAGGTCTGGCCCAAAAACGAGAGAGGGAGAGAAAAGAAAGAAAGAAAGAAAGAAAGAAAGAAAGAAAGAAAGAAAGAAAGAAAGAAAGAAAGAAAGAAAGAAAGAAAGAAAGAAAGAAAGAAAGAAAGAAAGAGAGAGAGAGAGAGGGAGGGAGGGAGGGAGGGAGGGAGGGAGGGAGGGAGGGAGGGAGGGAGGGAGGGAGGGAGGGAGGGAGGGAGGGAGGGAGGAAGGAAGGAAGGAAGGAAGGAAGGAAGGAAGGAAGGAAGGAAGGAAGGAAGGAAGGAAGGAAGGAAGGAAGGAAGGAAGGAGGGAAGGAGGGAAGGAGGGAAGAGAGAAGGAAGGAAAGAAGGAAGGAAGGAAGGAAGGAAGGAAGGAAGGAAGGAAGGAAGGAAGGAAGGAAGGAAGGAAGGAAGGAAGGAAGGAAGGAAGGAAGGAAGGAAGGAAGGAAGGAAGGAAGGAAGGAAGGGAGAAATTTGAGTTGGAGAAAACACCACAGATTAGCTGCTCTAATTTCTGTCTAAACAAATGGTACCTTTGCCTCTCCCCACCCAGATGTGGTGTTGGAGATTCCACCCCATTCGTAGGGTGGCACAATGTACTAAAGGACCCATACTTCCTTCTTGGCTAGAGTCAGTTTGCCGATATGGCAAAGGGTGTATATTGAAACAAACCAGATTGAAACAAAACCAAAACAACTGTGCCCATGAGAAAGTGCCTATGAGAGATTCCCTGGCATCTCACTTAGCTCTCACATGGTTTCTTCTTCAGATCTTAAAATGAAGAGCTCAGCATGTAAACTCCTAGAAACTGTGGGGCAAGTGCTACCAGGCCCACATAAGCAGACTAGACTCTGTTTTAGACAGGCCTGGATAAAGACCTTGGTCTTGAGGACCCTATTCAGTTATTCTTGCTTCCTGGAAGGTATTAGAAAAGTCCGTTCTGCAGTGAGAGATCACTTTCACTTTCCACAGAGCTCACCACGATCATTGCTTGGTGATCAATCGGAGGTACAGAGAACCTGCCAATCAATACCAAAGAAAGAAACAAAGGATGGGTACATGCAGGTGGGGCGTGGGAGCAAAGACATAGCAGTGACTCTTTCTTCCTCTTTTCCTCACCACCTGCAGCCCCAACGATCAAGGCCATCATGCAGGAAAGCGTCAATGGAAGAATAATTCTTTCCCAAGTGAATGAGATCCAGAAGCACTCCTGAGGCCAGCAAAAGCCTCTGCCTTTGAAAGTAAAAACTTTTTTTTAAGTAAAAACTTTTTCTTCCAATGCATCATCTTTGCCCAGACACGAATGGGTGAATCCTAAGACATTCTTGGGGTTATCAAAGTCAGAATCTTCTGTTCCCTAATGGTCTTAATGTACTGTTGTATTTTTGTTGGAATCAAAGATTGAGCTGATGAGTTTAAAGCCTTCCTTGGCTAAAGCATTCTTCAGAGGGCTTTAGTTTTGTGCATTGTTTTGTAACCAATAAAATTCTACCCTACTTTACCCTGTCTTTTTTTATGTTGTAAGTCAAGACAAGGTCTTATTCTCACAAGGGGTCCTGGGATTGTTGTTCATGAAAAGACCAAAGGGAACTAAGTGTTTGAATATGCACAGCCAAACAGTAAGAAAAATTGTTGCTCTGTCCCATGCTCCTCACACTGGACAGTAGGTAGGGAAAAAGAAATCCAAATTGGGGTCTGAGAAATCCACACTGAGCCTGTGAGATGGCCAAAGTGAAAATTAAATCGTAAGGGCCTTTAAAGAGTTAAATCTAGGAAGGAAATTCAAGGTGTGTGTGTGGGGGGGGGGGGTTGGAGGGAGTGGGGGTATGAATCCTCATTACAAATACAAAGACCTTAGATACAAGGGCCAGGAGGATTGCCCCATAGCTGGAAGCCTGCTTCATGAGCGGAGGGGAAAAGGCAGATGGAATAGAGAAGGGATCACTAAGAAAATGATGGCTGGAGGAATCAATCGGGATGGGAGATGTGTGCCGAAAGTAGATAATGAACCAAACATGATGGTCTCTCAGTGTCTGTGTTGCAAGCCATAATGCCCAAAAGTAGAGAGAGAGTATGGGGAATATTATCTGCCATGGAGGCAGGGGGAGGGTGGGAAAGGGTGGGTATGCCGGGATATTGGTGGTGGGGAATGTGCACTGGTGGAGGGATGGGTGTTTGATCATTGTGTGATTGTAACCCAAACATGAAAGCTTGTAACTATCTCACAGTGATTCAATAAAAAAAAATTTAATGCAAAGACCTTAAAAGGGGAAGTGACTTATCCAATATCTGAATTTTGAATACTGGGATCCAGAGTATTATTTTGGACTGTTGTAGAGGCTAAAGGATAGAGGCATGTCTGCCTTTTTCTCTCATTATAACTTTGTGGACGTTTGTTCCCAGGCAGATTTAGAGGAGCCAGCAGTAGGAAAAGAAGAGATAAAATGAGTTTATTAAGACAACATCAATGTTGCACATGGAATTATCAAATATTAACAATTTAAGGGAGCAAAGAAATAGGTGGTCAAACGTTTCCATTTTATAGGTAAATTGAGACCAGAGGATGAAGCTACTTATTACCCAACACTCGCTGGAGTACTGCAGCTTCTTTTGCTATTGTTCTCACAAGAACTGCTGAACTCAATGTGGGCAGGATTTGGCTCATTGTCGTTCTACACAGTGGCAATACTCAGTGTGCTTTTTTCTCTGTGCTTTAAAAATCTCTTGGAACATAGTTCTTTTAATCATTTCTGACCCAGGTATCTTTTTTTTTCTTTTTAAACTTTTTTATTGAGTCACCATGTGGAAAGTTACGAAGTTTTCAGGTTTAAGTCTCAGTTATACAATGCTCGAACACCCATCCCTTCACCAGTGCACATATTCCACCACCAAGAATCACAGTATAGCCCCACCCCGCACCCCCACACCCCTAGCCCCCCCCACGCCCTGAGCCCCCCCACCCTTAGCCCCCCCGCCTGTGTAACTAATAAATTTCACTTTACTTTCACTTTGATTGCATTCAATATTTCAACAAAACTCACTATTGTTGTTTGGAGAGTCTCTCCCCTAAAGTCGGACCTGCTGAAAAGGAAGCATTAGATAATTTGTTTTCCATTGCTAAGAATAAAGAGGTATGAGGTCGAGTGACCACACTTAGCGGCCTCACGGTTTGGGGTTTCTGTATTTTAGTATTTTAGTAACTAAATCCAGAGATATATCTGCGAGAAGTTGCATCATTGCCAACTTGTACTTCTCAGTTACATTATATTCCACATATGAGTGCAATCTTTCTATGTCTGTCTCTTTCTTTCTGACTCATTTCACTCAACATGATACTTTCCATGTTGATCCACTTATATGCAAATTTCATGACTTCATGTTTTCTGACAGCTACATAGTATTCCATTGTGTAGATGTACCAGAGTTTCTTTAACCAGGTATCTTTTAAAACTGCATCTGTCTTCCCTTTAAGGTAATTACGGGTGTTTCCAATTTTTTTTTATCTCCAAAGACTAGAACCCCAACCCCAAATTGGAGAAAAAAAAGGGTCCAAAATAAACATGTCAATGCCAAAATGTGCTACCAGTTTCACTGAAATACATTCATTCTCTAGTGTAAAATTTTAAATGTGATCGCTTCAAAGAATCTCAAAACTAACAAGTATACAAACATCTCTAATGAGTTTTCTTTGTGCAGGATTGTGGAAGCCTTTTATGTTTAGGGGGAAGAATAAAACTATTAGAGTTCATTAGTTATTTAGTATGTTTTACCTTGCTCTGAGAATTTCTTTCTGTTAAGAGGATATTGCAGATTCAGAGAATATGTAAAAATAATTTTTTCTAAACCCGAGTGCCCTAGAACAGATGACTGGTTGAAGAAACTCTGGTACATCTATACAATGGAATACTATGCAGCTGTTAGAAAGAATGAGGTCATGACGTTTGCATATAAGTGGATCAGCATGGAAAGTATTATGCTAAGTGAAATGAGTCAGAAAGAGAGAGACAGACATAGGAAGATTGCACTCATCTGTGGACTATAGAATAATAGACTATAAGACTAACACCCAAGAATAGTAGAAATAAGTACCAGGAGGTTGTCTCCATGGCTTGGAGGCTGGTCTCTCATTCTGGGCAACTCAGAGAAGGGAACACCAAGTAAAATGTGGTTGGAGGTCACGTGGGGGAAAGATGATGCGGGCCCAATATAGACTAGAGACTGAACACAATGGCCACTCAACACCTTTATTGCAAACCACAACACCTAATCAGAGAGAGAGAGAACAAAAGGGAATACCCTGACATAGTGGCAGTGTGGGGTGGGGGGAGACAGGACTGGGGAGGAGGGGAGGGATGTTGGGTTTACTGGTGGTGGAGAATGGGCACTGGTGAAGGGATGAGTTATCATACTTTGTAAGGGAGAAACATGAGCACAAAAATGTACAAATCTGTACCCTCACGTTGACTCACTAATTAAAAATAAACTATTAAATTTTAAATAATAATAATAATAATAATTTTTTCTACACTGTATCATTAACTGACTGCTGTTGTTTTTTTAAAAGAACTCTGCTTGAAATCTGAAAATGTGTATAAAATATCATCACCTTACCTAGGTGAAGTTTATGCATTGCTAGCAAAATCTTTTGAAAAACATTTCAAAAGGAGGACGAACTGGAGGGAAAATTATACTATTAGAACTAGAAAAATGTTACTACAGTAGAAACTGGGCCAGGAAAATTGCTCCATGATTAGAAGCCTGCCTTATGAGCAGGGAGAGAAGGCGGCTAGGATCGAGAATGGATCACTAAGTCAATGATGGTTGGAGGGACCGATTGAGATAGGAGTTGTGTGCTGATAGTAGATAAAGGACCAAGCATGATGGCCTTTCAGTATCTGTATTGCAAACCATAATGCCCCAAAGTAGAAAAAAATAAGAAAGAAGTTGTCTGCCATAGAGGCGGGGGGGGGGGGGGGAGCATAGGGATACTGGGGACATTGGTGGTAGAAATGTACACTGGTGGAGGGATGGGTTTTCAGTCATTGTATGACTGAAACTCAAACATGAAAGCTTTGTACGTGTAGCTCACAGTGATTCAATAAAAAAAGAAAAGAAAGAAAAATAATTGTCACTAATTTTTAATTTACCATCATACCTTATGTGTAACTTGGTAACAATAAATCATATATATGAACAGTTTTTTATTCAAGAACCTAAATGCTCCCTAAGGCCTTATTATTTTCCTTGAATCAGCCAAGGCGACTGACTCATTTTCCTCTGCTGGGGAAATCTCTCTGTACCAAGCAAAATGGGGAGACTGGACAACCTAACTATAAAGAAGCACTCTTGCCTTGGTTCGTTTGTGTTGCTGTAGCAAAATACTGAGACTTATGAACCACATAAATTTATTTCTCATGATTGGGGGGGCTCCAGCATTGTCACACTCTTCTGATGGGCCACTTTTTGGTATATAACCAAGTGGACTTGGATGCTCTGTAATGGTTCATTAGACTATGGTCCGCATTCATGAAGGACCATATTTATGGCCTGTAAGTGTTCCAGTACCATAACTTTTTTTTATTCGGTTTTTGGGTCACACCCAGCAATGCACAAGGGTCACTCCTGGCTCATGCACTCAGGAATCACCCCTGGCGGTGCTCCGGGGACCATATGGGATGCTGGGATTTGAACCTGGGTCGGCCGCATGCAAGGCAAATGCCCTACCTGATGTGCTATCACTCCAGCCCCAGTACCATAACTTTAGAAGTTAGTAATTCAACAAATGAAGTTTTCAGAGATACAGACAACCACAGCACCTTTATTTGTCTAAAAGACAAATCAAGAGGGGAAAAAAAATTGCCTGAATAGAGACAGTTGTGTGAATTTGGGCGATTGGGAACACAGAAAAACCTCTCCCACATCTAAATCAGCTCAATAGTCTTTCAAAATATTGACTATAAATGAATTTGCGTATGTGATTTCAAGAGCATAATAACCAAATAACTTTTCTTGGAGACCTAGTTTTGGGCAATATGCCCTCAATCTATATAAAGAAGACCATAATAAATTTATTTTTTTCAATATAGAAACTTTACATAAGTAGCTTTAGGTAAAGGGCAATCATCCCATTCCCAAATGCCAATTAAACAAATAAATGGTTAAATCATAGGCATATAATGTACGTCTTTGTAATTTAATATTTAGGTCAATATACTTCCAACAGTAAGAAAAATCTATTTAATGTTTTTCAGTTTCATCAAACACATGTCTTTACTAAATGTTCATTTTCCCCTTTAAGTTTTTACATAGGTGCCCTTCTAATGTTGTGTTTAATTGGGAACTAAACTTAATAAAAATTCATGATTGAGGCATGTAACAATTGTATGTTGTGTGTGGGGAGGGCAGTGGGCACAAGGCCATTAAGCAATAACTCATTTATGGTGGATAAGAAGAAGGGATTCACTTTTTCTCAAACACAACTTTCTCAGTGTTGGCTTCAGCTCAGAATCACCTGGGGAGATTTTAATATTCCATTGCCCAGGGGAGATTTAAAATTCCAATACCAGGCTACACTATAGACCAATTAAATCAAACACTTTGAAGGTTGGACCTAGGCATCAATGCATTTTGGAGATTCCCAAGTAATTACAATATAACCGTAATTATGTAATTACAATGTACAGTCAAGTTTGAGAAACTACACTGCTATAGTAACTTCAGGTGTTTTGTATTTACATATGTGTTCCCCCATTAACTAATTTCTTAGTACTTCTCACAAGGACTTCCTTCATACCTCTCTCAAATGCTTGCAAATTGTCTTGTTTCACTTAAGTACAGAGAACTACTTCCAGGAAGTACAACTGGATAAAAGGTTAGAAGTAAGATGAATATTAAAATCTCTGCAACCTTATTTTCATCGGGTTAACAAGTTTCTCTTTCAGATGCCTAGTCAAATATTTTTCCAGAGTTAGATTTTAGTAATGAGTTTTCAGGGTGCAAATTTGCCGTATTGTTTTAACCTCTTCTTTTCATTATCTCTTGGATTTTTTTTGAAGGCAATATCACGTAGCAACCTCTGCAGAAAAGTTCTTAGTCAAATAATATAGCGTGGCATTTCTTTGAGATAAAATAAAATGATTTCACGTATATGCCAAATAAATAATTCCTGTGTTGGAAATTCATATTTCACATTTTTCTACTTCTCCTTCCAATAAAATTAATGCCAGCTTTTAAAAAACATAATCCTAAAAACTCTTTTTGGATGATAAGCAATACTATGTCATAGTTACACATATGCCTATTGAGTGAGATTGGTGTCCAATCTCAAACTGGAGATTGAACATCAAATAATGGTATTAGTTTCTAAGTGTGCAGTAGATATTGGTTGGTCCAGTGAATCCTTACCACTGTCCTCAGGCATTTTCTTAGTCTCTACCACATTTACTTTAGGTTTGACCATGGAGTTAATTTGGCCAAATTAAACATTGAGAAGAGTGAAAAGGCAAAGACCTAATAAATGCATGGACACTACGGTTGTAGTTACTGGGTTATCTTGGAAAATCCTACCTGGGAAAATAGCTACCATGTAGGAAGTACAGTTATTCAGAGACCACCTCTACAAAGAAGTTTAAACTGGACACATAGAAAGGCCACATAAAACTGAGAAGTCCAACTCTCAGCCATAACTGAAGCTCCAAAACTATAAGCCTGATCAAGCCATTCCAGCTAATTCCTAGATAAGTGCATCAACCCAACAGAGGCCCCAGACACCAAGGATCAGAATCAAGCCACTCCCCACATCGCAAATCCAAAATCCTCACTTAACAGAACTAGAAACAAATTAAATGGTTCTTGTTTTCAGCCAGTAAGTTTGAGGGCTTTCTTTTTTTCCATGCAGCAACAGAATAAGCAAAACGGAGTGTTAGTGTTTTTGACAGACAAGTCTATTATTTACTCAGAAACAATAGTTGCTTTAAGTCCATTAGTAACTACCAAATTTTTGACTAGATTGTTAGTCATTTTAACACCAAAGTGGATAACCTTGGTCCAATAACCATAGGTGAAGCACCAAAGTTCCTGAGAGAGCAATCATGATCATTGCTCTTCAAAAAGAGAAAGATACAAGCCATTGAGTGTATGTGGCCTCAGCTCCCTCTCTGCTTCTTCACAAATGGGGACCTATACAGTCCTGAGGAAGGGATAGATATCACCCTCTTGTCATCCCTGGCTCTTTATCCGAGCAATTTTTTGTTTCCCAAATAAAGTCATCTCCTTCTATCCTTGAGTTTCGACTCTTTTTGACTCTGCCTTTAAGTTCCTCATTCCAGGAACATTAACGACGCCTCATAAATATTTATGCTTACCATATCACACATCAAGAGTTTCGCTGAAAGGTGACCTGTTTTCAATGGAGGTAAGCAGGGATGGGTTGTAGGTATGGAGACTTAACCAAGACTCTACAAGGCCTTTACCAATTAAGATGACTGTATCATTATCAGGGAGCTTTTAGTTATAAAGCTTAGAATTTTAAGTCACTCCTGCAAATTCTAAATCATTCTCCAAAATCCCATGATTCTACTTCATCTTCCCACAACGTTTCATCAATAAGCACTGTTATTATTTTTATTGTTTACATACAGCCTTCCAATGTTTTGTTGGTTACGTCTGTATCATAGCAATGTGGGGTTTTTCTAACTTACTCCATACCTCAGTGCATTCCCATGTGTGTGCATCATTCCTCATCTCATTTATCCTATTGCTTCATCACCATGTCACCAGCTTTCTGAAGAGGATTAGAGAGTTTCTAAAATATATTTGCAATGAGATCATGCAAAAAGGAAATGAAGATAGTGTTTCTGACATTCTTTGCAATCTGATGACCTAATTCAGTTTACCAAAGAACTAACACTGTATGTGAATGTGTATTTGCTAATCATTCTAATACGTGGCCCGTGGCTCATGCTTCTCACCAAAATTTCTCTTTGAAATTTAAATTAGGAGATCACTGTATCACTGTATCACTGTCATTCTGTTGCTCATCAATTTGCTTGGGCAGGCACCAGTAACGTCTTCATTGTGAGACTTGTTGTTACTGTTTTTGGCATATTGAAAACACATGGGTAGCTTGCCAGGCTCTGCCCTGCGGGCGAGATACTCTCGGTAGCTTGCCAGGCTCTCTGAGAGGGATGAAAAAATGGAACCCAAGTCAGCTGCGTGCAAGGCAAATGCCCTACCCACTGTGCTATCGCTCCAGCCCAAATTAGGAGATATCTAATAAAATTTGACATCATCTAGTAAAAACTATAAGTCCATTTTGCTAATGTTAAAAATGTGTATGCACAACAAAATACCATGTATGTGGTATACATACATGCGGAGAGTCTCTTGCCCCCTCGCCTGGCTGTCTTCCCCGGGGCCTCTCGGAGGAGGTGGGCTCTAGTTTCCCTCCCCACCCTGAGCAGTGCTCCTGGCGGCCAAAGACCTCCGGAGCCTAGCCACAGCCATGCTCAAGGCCCCTCTCCACACATTTGGATGAGCCTCATGCATGAAGGTACCGGCAGAAGAACCCAGGTGTGTGGGACCCAGGGCTGAGACCTCCAAGCCTGCACAGATTGGGACTGGGCCTCCTCCTCCCAGATTTCCCATTTCCCAGTAGCTAGGCGGTTATAACCTAGGGACTGCCCCCCCACACCTCGCACCGTGGAATTCCATCAATGGCCAGAATCCAGAGACTTAAAGCCAAGTTCCTGGAAGCTCCCGACATCTTATAGCCTAGTTCTCCCTCCGGGAGAACCTGGCAAACTACCGGGAGTTTCCTGCCCACATGGGAGAGCCTCACAAGGTCCCCATAGTGTATTAATATGCCAAGACCAGTAACAAGCTGGGTCTCATTCCCCTGACTTTGAAAGAGCCTCCAATGCGGCATTCTTGGGAAGGACAAGTAGAGAGAAGCTTCTAAAATCTCAGGGCTGGGACAAATGGAGACGTTACTGAGACAGCTGGAGAAATTCGACGACAAACGGGATGATGATGATGATGATGATGATGATGATGATGATGATGATGATGATGATGATGTGGTATACATATACACAAATACTAGAAATTTTAACAAAGCCATTCTTGACTGTATTCTGCCTTCGGTATCTTACTTTATTGAACATTCATCACAATTCTACATGGCATTACTTCTCCTCATCCTTACAATTGAGAAAACCTAGGTTCAAGTGAAATTTATTCATATGCCTGTGGTCATATAACTAAAAATGAAGGAACTGGAATTTGTACCCAATTTCCTGGCTCCTTCAGCTATATCTTATACAAAGTCAAAAATGCTTCCTAAAAGTTGTGCTTAATCTAACCAAGCCAACTCCTTTCTGCAAACTTTTCCTGATGGATTTTGATGGCAGTCTAGGGATGAGAAAATTTACATGATAATAATGCACTTGTGTCAGAAATATATCAGAAAATTACTTACCTTCCCATTACCTCAACATTGAACTATTCAATCCGCTGTGCATAAAGATGCTTTCTTAACTTTCCTTAGCCTAAAACTCTGTCAATCAACACTAGGGAAAAGCTTAGCAAGCTCCAAAACCACGTGGTCTTATCCCTTTGTCTACTTAAAGCTAAGTTTCAGGAATACTGACTGTAGGGGTGTGCTGGAATGATAGGAGGTGGGGTAGTTGCCCTGGGATACAATTGCTGATCATTTTCAGTTTGTTCATTTTAAAGAAGGGTTTTTTTTTGAGGGGGTGACATTATTTTCTGAAAAGGAAGTGCCAACCAAATAAGTTTGGGGACCCCTGAGACCTCACACTCACTCCTACATTCTATCAAAACTGTTTCTCCTCATATACACAGAGAACAATAAAGGAAGAGAAGAAGAAAGAAAAGGTGGTAATGACAGATGAGCCACTGTTCCACAAAACATGTTTACGAGTCATTAGTTAAAAATATATTATTCACAGTGTTACTATAAAAACGTATTGTGAAGCAATATTCATCGTTTTCAACACCCTAGGAGATAGTAGCTTGGGATCAATATCCAGCCCCAGCCTTATCTATATCAGTACATCCTAAACCTTAATAGACATGCGTATAACCTAGAGACTTGCAAATTGTGCATTTCCAGTGTGTCTAAGTTGGATGCTCAAGATTCTGCATCTCTAACAAGCTCCCAAAAGATGCTGGGATGGCTGATTCTTAGATTACACTTTGAGTAACAAGAGTGTAGAAGACTTGGATTCATCAGCAATCTGGCATATCCCCTACTTTGCATATTTTAGCTCTAAGCCAGTCTCAATAGATTTAACATGCACTGAAACAAAATTAAAATGCATCAAGAAAGATGACGTCATTAGAATCCTGTTACCAGGCCAGAGAATTAGTACACAAGTTAAAGTGCTTGCATAAAGTCCACATTATGGATCCATAAGCACTGCCAAAAATGATCTCTGAGCACAGAGCCAGAGTGTGAGTCCTGATTACTACTGGTGTGCCCCCCCCCCCAAATAAAATACAATCCGATTAGCACTGTCTTGCTCTAAGCAAATGGATTTTGTAAGAATCCTTAGGAGATGTTTCTGGTCAAGTGTGGAAAACAGAATGAATGACATGTGGATGCAAAGAATATTTTCTTCCTTAACCCAAATTCTTTCTGACCACAGTGAACTAGTACAAGTTCTAACCAGGTTTATCACAGATGATGAATATCTGACCAACACTGCTTATTGCATTCGGAGTTTTTAAAATGCCACTATTCGTCGAGGCTGGAATGATAGTACAGTGGGTGGGGCTCTTGTCTTGCATGCACATGACCTTGGTTCAATCCCTGGCATCGCATTTGGTCCCCCCAGGAATAATTCCTGAGTTCGGAGTCAGGAGTAACCCCAGAGCATCACCAGGTGTGGCTCAAAAACACAAGCTAAAACACACATAAACAAAAGCCATTATTTGTATGGGAATATTCACTTATAAATTTCCCCAAAAGAATTCTCTTTGAGGAACACTTTTTTTATCCAGCGAACCAAACAATGGCTCAAGTTTGAAGAAAAACACCAATCATGCTAGGCATGAAATAACATCTCATACCGCATTAAGCCAAAACAGCTTGGACAGATGCTTTCCTGATTGTTATTGGTGTCCTATGCTTTGTTTCCACCTATGTTATGTTATTGTATGTTATTGGTTTGTTACCCTTCTATGTATTTCACATGCAAATTGGAATTAAAGCCCTATCAAGAAGTTCCTATTAGGCTCTTATCATGGTCCTCCTCTGAAGCCCTTCGCTCTTTGGAAAGCAAAGGAAGGAATTTCTTGAAGTAGGAACTTCAGAGAAGGAAATTAAAAGGTAGAAAATAGTCCCTTCACCCAAGTGCAGTTCCTGTTGCCCATATCAGGGTGAGGAGTCAGAGTAATTATTACCTTGGCTGCTGTTGTGATAAGGTGATTTGATTTGAACTGAGAAGCCAAAAGAAAACACGTGTCTTCCAGAAAACTCTTCCCGCTCTTGGAAATCTTCTCCACACTCCACACAGTTCACAAACCCACCGAGACCCTCTGGCCCAGAGCCACTCCAACCTCCTCAAGAATCCTGCGTGACCACACAGCCTCCCTTGGAGAGGCCCCAGCTTGTTTTTCCAGGAGGCGGCCTGTCATTACCTGAATGGCAGGTTTGCGACAGGACCTGCCTTAATGTGGGGCTTTGTAGACATCACACCTGCATTGTCATTACTGTTCTCAAAAATAATAATCAGCTGGCAAATCAAAAAGAAAGAAAGAAAGAAAGAAAGAGAAAGAAAGAAAGAAAGAAAGAAAGAAAGAAAGAAAGAAGGAAGGAAGGAAGGAAGGAAGGAAGGAAGGAAGGAAGGAAGGAAGGAAGGAAGGAAGGAAGGAAGGAAGGAAGAAGAGAGAGAGAGAAAGAAAGAAAGAAAGAAAGAAAGAAAGAAAGAAAGAAAGAAAGAAAGAAAGAAAGAAAGAAAGAAAGAAAGAAAGAAAGAAAGAAAGAAAGAAAGAAAGAAAGGAAGGAAGGAAGGAAGGAAGGAAGGAAGGAAGGAAGGAAGAAAGAAAGAAAGAAAGAAAGAAAGAAGAAAGAAAGAAAGAAAGAAAGAAAGAAAGAAAGAAAGAAAGAAAGAAGAAAGAAAGAAAGAAAGAAAGAAAGAAGAAAGAAAGAAAGAAAGAAAGAAAGAAAGAAAGAAAGAAAGAAAGAAAGAAAGAAAGAAAGAAAGAAAGAAAGAAAGAAAGAAAGAAAGAAAGAAGGAAAGAAGGAAAGAAAGAAAGAAAGAAAGAAAGAAAGAAAGAAAGAAAGAAAGAAAGAAAGAAAGAAAGAAAGAAAGAAAGAAAGAAAGAAAGAAAGAAAGAAAGAAAGAAAGAAAGAAAGAAAGAAAGAAAGAAAGAAAGAAAGAAAGAAAGAAAGAAAGGCATTCCAAGGAAACTTTACTCCAGATCTTTAAGGAAGCCATGAAGATTCATTTTTCAGTGAATGGAAAAAAAGCAAATGTACGTGAGGGTAATTGTCACTGCCCCAAAAGTTATGAACTGCAGTGGCTTCAGGGGTGAGGCTTGAAAGTGGCTCCACATTGCTGAGTTCCAGCCCTGAGGAAGGAGATAATGACTCTCATTCCCACACGTCCAGGAGGCCAAGACCTGGGTCTTACTGATGGGTACATGGGCCATTGAATGCTTCTCAAACTGCCACCTCTCCTGCCCTCTCAATGTCAGGTGGTTGGAAGGTTCTGGAAGAGAACTCTCTACTATGACAAGCCCCCAACTCTGGTGGGGATGCATCTAAGTCCAAAATGACCCCATGCAAGGAGATGGCGGCACTCAAGCTTTCTTTCACCCTCTCCACCACTTCCATTTAGTCAGCCAGGGTGATGCAGACAGCAGGACGCCTTTGACTAGCAGAAGTCCAGAGTCCCTCCCCTCCCTCGTGACAGGAAGCAGAGGGAAGAAATGAGCCCCCAGGAGCTACTCGCCCCTGCCAACTCTTCCCCCAGTCTTCAGGAGGTCCAGTGTTCAAACCAAAGCCTCCTGACAGGCTCCAGGACTCTTTAGGTAACTGGAGAAAAAAAATGGGGGGATGGGAGGCCAGGGAGAACTAAACCTTCATGCTAACCAGAGACCCAAGTCGGGGTACCGCCCGACAAGGAACTGTCGTGAGGAACCATGGGGTGGAGTCACGCTGGAAGATCAAGACTTTGAGCCACAAATATGCTCTTTCATATCTTCTTGGGAACCCTTGAAATTGGATCCACCCTGTCTCACCCCACCTCACTCCACCTCACCCCACTGGGGGTGTGGAAGGGGCAGGATTCTTAGCTGACTCCCATACTCCTTGAGAAAGCGACTTTCTAAACAATCTCTGCCATGCTGACAGGATCCAGCGGCCCTGGAAGGTGCTCCTAGACCTTCACCTCAGGGAGATCTGGGGGGCCACTCCAATGTGGGCCCCTCGATTTCCCACACACACACCATCGGCTTGGTGTCAGTGTTTCTTACATTGCTGTAACATCACCTCCATGTAAACGACTCCTGTCATTTCCCGGCCACGTCTCCCAGCCTCTCATCCGTGGTCAGTCCCAGCCCAGAAACCTTTTTGAGGGAGAGAATCACAGAGGGGAGGAGAAGGGAGTGAAGAGGGACTAAAGGCGGGAGGCAACAATCACATTCCCATGGTTTCCTTCGAAGCCACCTGCACTGGAAGAAATAATCCAGGCCAAGGACCAGTCCGAGCTGGTATGTAGTCTTGGCCACCAACTCAAACGGGCTCCAGTGCCTGCCCTGGCGACTACCCAGCTAAGCTGTGGACTGCCTTTCCAAGACAATGTGTCTGTTTGATTTCCCCCGTTGGCATCTCTGCCCTCAAGCCCTCCAGTATCTGGTGTATCTTTCAACAGATCAAAAGGCAGGGGGGCTGGGGGAGGTGGTGGGAAATAAATGTTCTTGGAGCCAGTCCTAGAAAAATCTAAAACCAGATTTTCCTGGGATATACCAGGCCAGGCCAGTCCATGCCTGCTATTTCATACAGTGACATCTTTCTTTTAAAAATATGAATTAAGTGACATGATGCGTGAAAAGATTAAAGTTCACGATTCCAGCAGCACTGGTTTCTAAGTGGTTGTGTTATCTACTGAAAAACTTCCTGCACGTTTATCCTCCTCTCCTTGCTTTGGGGCTACTAGCTTTTTTCAGAGAGAGGAAAAAATCTGAGCTTTCTAGGCAAATGTACCTGCTGCTTTTGAGGTAGAAAGGGGTGGGGGTGGGGGGTATGGGGAGAATTACTAGGTTTCCTGTGTTTGTGCTCATAATTAATTTGAAAAGAGTTTGGATTTCCAAAGAATATAAAATAACAGACCTGTTTAAGATTCTGGATTTTTTTAAAAAGATCTGCAGATCTATGAATTAAAGGGTTGTCAAATTCTGAAACAAATGTCCAAGCAGAAAGCGATAGGTAGGGATCAAACCTTGCACCTGGGTTTGATCCCTAGGGACCCATGTGTTCCCCTGCGCCCCAGCAGGAGTGACCCCTGAGCATGGAACCAGAAGAAAGCCCTCAACATCACTGGGTGTGACCTGAAAACAAAATCAAACCACAACATTCTGAGCAGCATACATTCACCATGCATGTGTACTAATGAGGCTGATAGTATGATGTCAAGCAGAGATCCCGAAGCCTAAAGGATTTCCTACCAGGCCTCCAAAGAGGATGAGTGCCTGCCCAGCTGCAGTTGCCAGAGCAGGAACCAAGGACAGCGATGACAGCAGGATCGACCACATGGAACATGCATCAACACTGGGACAGTCCCCTAGGAAGGGGACACCCCAGGAGCCTTTCCTGCCACTGAGACAACCTCTCACACTGCCAAGCACACGCGTGGCACACGTGAGGATCACCAGGGGCCCTACCTTAAAAAGTGGGGAAAAGCTTTCCCCCCGGAAACCTAGGCATATGCCCCCAAAGTCAAAAGAATCCGCTTTTGCTCTGCAGATTTCCAAGTTGTATGCTTTGAAATACAACGTTGTAAGCGTCCCAAATGCTTCTGGGGCAATTGGCGTGCTGGTAACCACCGAGAAGTAAGGCTGGTGTTTGCAAAAATGTCTCTTTTGAACTGTGTGGGAAGGCAGATGGAGGTGACTCACAGAACGTGGGTGACTCACTAGGGGCAGATCTGGGGGGAAGCGCGAGTCCTTGTTAGATCTGAAGAGCAATAGCGCCCCCTGCTGTACAGAGCGTGCTTAAAGAACACAGAACCCGTCATCACAGTCCCAGCCTGGCAGACCTGGTAGCAACTTAGACCTCAGTGCTTCGTAGACCAGGAATGGTGACCAAGAATAATCAGCAAAATGGGACCCCGAGGTTTTAATTCATCTCCCTTAAGTCAACCTCCCCACTGAAAATAAAAATAAAATTGCAGCCTACCGTAAGGCCTCGCTGAATCCAAATACGTTTCATAATGAACAACAACATTTATGTCTCAATTTAACATAGATTAGTGAGTTATGATAGTTTGGTTTACATGATTGCAATCGTAGCAATGTGCATGGTTTTGAAGCACAAGCTACTGCACCGTCGCCACTACCAAAGTGACCTTCTACCACTGTCCTTATGTGGCCTTATTCCTCTTTCTCCCTACCCTCCAGCCCCCTCCTGCTTGTTTTGTAATTCAAGGCCCAAAGATTTGTCATAGGTGAAGCAAGAACTTAATTCCTCTTCACAAAAGAAAAAAAAAAACAAGGAGACTGGGCAATAATCTGAACCATGTGAAATTGCCGATCTTCTACTAACATCTCCCAGGATGGCAGTAACTTCCTATGGTCAACCTGGGTAAAACTGCGTTCAGAAACCCTGAGAATGTGAAGTGGAGGCCAGGCCTCCCTTCATGATGGACCACTCTGTGCCTGGGACCCAGCACAGAGACCCCAACATCCCAACGTTTCCTAGAGCTGCTTCCAGATTCCTTTCAGCCAAATCTTCCATCACGTGAGAAGCTCTGCTCCATGGGATGCATCCCAATTTCTAAATGTTTTCCTTTTTGGATACCAGGTATCCTAATAAAAGCAGTTCTAGAAAGAGAAGATTTTAAAAATCAAGATCACAATTATCTTCTCATTCTCTAAGGCCCTAGTAAGCTGGGGTGCTTGTTGAGTCAGAACTCACAGGGGAGCAGCCACAGACCCCAGCCGTGACTAGGATCCTGGGTCCAGGGGCTGTCCGGGATGAGCCCCAGGACAGACACAACATGAACTGCTGGTGGACTGGAGTGATAGTACAGCAGATAGGGCATTTCCCCTGGCACTCGACTGACCTCCCCAGCACCACATATGGTCCCCTGAGACCTCCCTAGAGTGATGCCTGGGCACAAAGCCAGGACGCAGGCCTGAGCACTGCCTGGCATGGCCCAAAAATCAAAACAAACAACAACCAAAAACACCAAATACATGGGCTAGCAATCTCAGGATGGCTCCTCTGGCAAGGAGAGGCTCTGAATACTAAGGTAATTGACCTCCAGGTTGTTCCTGTGTGGGTTTGGCAGTAAAATGAATGTGAATTTGGCTTTTGTGACTATAAGGGATCCTCAAATAAAGCTCCCTCCGGGCTCCTTTCTCGGGAAAGTCAGCTCTAGGAGAAGAAGCATGCGGAACTGCAGCGAGCCTTCGAAGTGGAACAGTAATAAGGGAAAGGACCTTGAGGCATATTCTAATTGTTTCACTTGAGGGACCAGGTCAGGAGACTTCCCAGTACTGAGACACTTGCCTTAAAGGGTCCTTGATGACTTAAAGCTGAAAACACATGTCATTGTCGCTTTTGAGTCCCAGCACTGCAACCAAAGGCTGTCTTGCAGGATATGACCTTGAACCCAGCAAACCCTGGAATTACTTTCTAGACCTTCAGCCTGATCCCAGCCTCTGCCCCCCACTTCCCCTACCCCATGATTCCAGCCGAGTCCAGCATGCAGCTTCCATATAGAAACGCTGGATTGAAGGCCCTTTAATCTGAAGGTTAAAGGTTTGGGATTTTCAAGTACCTACCGGAAAAAAGAAAAGGCCTCCAGCTATAAATTCTATAAGCCCATCAGAAAGCTGAGCGTCCAGCAGAGGGAGTAAGAAGCCAAGAAATACTTCTTTCCAGTCAAAACATGGAATCCAAAAGATGCTTCTTAGCTTCTATCTTATCATTTATATCAAAGTAAAGAAACGAGCTAATAGTGACCAAAAAACAAAAACAAAAACAAAACAAAACATGAAAGTCCACTTCTCTGGGATACAGAGCTGTTTCTTCCCCAGAATAGAGCCACTAGGAGGTGATTCTTTTATATAATTTGCCTGCAGAAACGTACCAATAGATTTCTTATTTCAATGGAGGAATGTGGCAAGAGACATTTTCACCTATAACACATAGCATCAAAAGCAGAAGAATGTTTCAGGACAATGATAAAACCATTTCCTTTCTCATCAAAGGCAGATCAAGTGTGTCTGAGTCACAATCCTATGGTGACAGGGGTCCCCTGGTGCATTCAGGAGCTGATGATCACCCCCCCACCCCCTCCTCGCCTCTCCACCCCCCACCACCACCACCCACTCCACACACACTATGAACAAAGGCATGGGTTCACAGGCTGGTAACCCGTGGCATGTTATTCAACTTTATCAGCATTACCATAGAGAAGTCATGAAGGGTTAGGGGGCAGCAATTACATATAGGTGTGGTTGAACATTAACATAAACAATGAACAAACATAAAGCCCCTCCTTCAGGGGGAATTCTCCTAGGAAATCCACCCAAGGACGGGATTTCTACTAGGGGCTCCAGCACTCCAGATTCCTTCTAGATCTGCCCAAGAGCAGAATTCTCTTAAAGGGCATATTGCTTTCTCCTTTCCTTTACTGGTAACCCATTTAAACGGTCACTGTCACTGTCATCCCATTGCTCATCGATTTGTTCGAGAGGGCACCAGTAACGTCTCCATTGTGAGACTTTATTGTTTTTTGGCATATCGAATACACCATGGGTAGCTTGCCAGGCTCTGCCGTGCGGGAGGGATACTCTCGATAGCTTGTCGGGCTCTCTGAGAGGGAGAGACGAATCAAAATCCATTTAAACAATCATATTAAATTTACTTCCTAACAATATTTTTCATCATATTGTATAAACACAGTAAGAGATGTAGACTCTTATCTATACCCTAGATTAAGCTTAAAGTGGTCTCTGGACTTATGGTAAAGGGTGGCTTTTCCTGGGGGTATCTCACTATATTTCCCAGACTACAGTTCTCAGGCCAGCTTAGTTTTTCCTCACCTCAACAGAATTCATATCCAATTACTTCTATTTGGGTTCTCAGAGTTTATTCCATAACTATGCTCTTAACTTACATACTTAGTAAGTATAAGGCACCTGAGGCTGCCCCATGTCAAAGCCAAAGTAGCTTACGGCTTGCCCCAGGTCTATTCAAGTACCTCGGCAGGACCTACATTTCAGGGTATAGGGAAGGAACTAAGGTCAATCTAAGGGCAACTGAGGCTTAAGTCAAGTAAATGTGACAGATGCCTGGGAGTAAATATTTTAGAGTCACATAATTCCTATATTACAAAAGCATAGGACTGCCTTCCTGGTCTATACAAAAAGGACATTTTTCTAAAATAAAAATATGCAAAGGGCATAAAGGAAAGTGAAAGGCAATATTTCACTTACATGTATAAAATCCAGAGCCATCAGAAGGTTAGACTTTACAAGCTACCGTGTCTGATTTGGAGGTATTTGTGACTAACAAGGGGAGTAGAACACAAAGGAGAGGTTAAAGTTAAACGCAAAGGATTGGGAGTGCCCCGATGGAATTGGGTGTGCCCACTGGAGCACTAGAGTGGGTGTAATTCAATTAACCTGAGCTCTCTGCAGGAGGAAGAAAGGGCAACCTAATGTTAAGCCTAAAATGCTTAAAACTAGAATCCAACACAAGTGGACGCTTCTAGGCCTTCCTACATTCATTATGAACCAGCGTCTATGGGTTGTGTGATGCTGGTGCCAGCCTCCCCTGAGACGTGCTCTGAGCGTAGGGTATTCCAACCACTTGTTCAGATGGCCCTTCTGGGGGTTTCACCACTGGGCATTGCTGGGCTAAAGCACCTCCTTAACAGATTATTGGTGCCTGGGGCTGTGGGCAAACACTCAATGCCCCTGTTCTTACTATGGAGGAGATGGGCTGGAGATCTCAAGATGTGCCTTTCATTGCTTCTTGGACCCTAAAACTTCCATTGACAAAGGTCCAGGATTTCAGAGATGTGATTTCAGAGATGTGACCAGTGTATTCACGACTGAGCAAGAGCTGAAGGAGCGAGTGTCGTAGACCCCACTCATCAGAGACTCTGTCATTTGTCACTTGTCCTTGTCTGTCATACACAACACCTTTGCCTGGTGGTTAATGTGCCTCCAAACTTAGACATCAGAGAAATTGTTCAGGATCTTTGGAGGACAAAGGCCAAGTCTTGGACTAGACTTGAAGGGTCTCGTTCTAAGGATACAAAGACTGCTTCTGCCCCCCAATAGCGGTAGTCCCCAGCTAGCTCCCTGCTCTGCTGTATATTTAGGGGAGTCCTGGAGAGCAGGTGAGGCAAATACTGGAGGGCACAAGGCTCTCAGGCTTTCAGTGATGGGGCAGCCCCAGGACCCATGTAATGCTGAAGCCCCGAGTCCCAGGCTGCCTGAGTTCCTCGCTCCCAGGAACTCCTCTACTTGGGAGGTGTTAGGGGCCTCACTCTGAGCCCTCACACGTGCCTATTCTTCAGCGCTCTCAGTTTAATTTCTCTGCGTGCAAACCTACATGCCTGTGTGCCCAAGAATACTACCCTACCCTCTCAAAGATTGCAATAAAAAAATCCTTGGAAAGCCAGGGAGATCATTTAAAATCAGAGATTATGAAGTATGATCCATGTACCTATTTCAAAGGATCAGGTTCCTGGGGGCTGGAACCATAGCATAGCGGGTAGGGTGTTTGCCTTGCACACAGCCGACCCGGGTTCGATTCCTCTGTCCCTTTCAGAAAGCCCGGCAAGCTACCAAGAGAATTTCGCTAGCATGGCAGAGCCTGGCAAGCTACACGTGGTGCATTCAATATGCCAAAAACAGTAATAACAAGTCTCACACTGGAGACATTACTGGTGCCCCCTCGAGCAAATCAATGAACAATGGGACAACAGTGCTACAGTGCAGGTTCCTGGACTAACTTCTTTAAGTTGTCTGAGATTCCTCCAGGATCCAGTTTAACCACTTTGACACTGTTAACATAGCCCATTCTTCTGGGGTTTGTGTGTTTGTGTGTGTGTGTGTGTGTTTTGAGTCATTGTGATTTACAAAGTTATTCCTGAATGAGTTTCAACCATACCAAGTTCCGACACTGATCCCTTCACCCATGCTCGCTTCTCTCCACCAATGTCCGGTTTCCTCTCCCTCCCCCGACTGCCTCCGTAGCAGGCACTTTTTTTTCTCCTTTAGAGCCTCATATACAGCACTTCACCCCCTTCCAGCACCCCCCCCCCGAGTGACACTTCACCACTGTCTTACTGGTCAGTGTTCCCTTCCCAGTCCTATGGGCACCCCTGGGGCACACTTCCGACTCATCATCCACTCAGCAACAAACTGCAGGACTTTCCTTACGTGTAAAGTAGTATCAGCACCCATTCTTGAGAGATGAGTCATTCTGTGTACTCTGACCTTTCCCCACACTCTCCCTCCTCCCTCAGCTCCAGCTCTAGCCCACACCACACATCCCCTACTCTCCCCCACCCTCACTCCTGATCCTTTGCCCTGAACTGTCCCTCTCCCACCATTCCAGAGAGGCCCAGCCAGTTACTCTTCAACCAGACCCCGCCCCCCACCCACCTTCACTTTCCTCCCTCACAGAGCTACCTCCCCTGAGCTGCTTCTTGGGGTGACCTGGAAAGTCAATCTATTCTCCCCTGAATGCTGCTCGGGAGTGTGACCACATCCAGGCTACTCCGGGGCTTCTTTGAGTTCCATCCTTGTGTCATCCACTCCTCTGTGTCTCCACTTTGCCCCTGCACACGGACTTAAATCTACTGGTCGGTCCGCTTCTCCTGCAAGGCTGGGAATCCTGGGAATCCTGAATACCCAGGCCTGCCACCGGAGGGGTTGTGAGTGTAGAACATGGGCCCCACTGCCGCTTGAAGATAAGAAACAGCAGCTTCTGGATGCAGGTGTGGCCCCAGATGAGACTGTCAGCACTGTTGCACCAATGGAAGGGAGGCATGCCTTCCAAAGGGCAGTGCCCTGAGTTCCTCGCTCCCAGTTTGTTTCACTCCAGTGATGTTTGAGTGCCTTTTTCTGCCTCCTTCTCTTGTCCAAATTACCTTGGAAAAGAAAATGAATGTGTTTCAACTGACAGAGAGCCAACAGTTCGAGCAGCATGACTTACTGCCAGGTCTTACAGAACCTCAGAGCCCACACTGGGCTCCGCTGCACAAAAGCGAACACTGAACTGCAATGTGCGCCCTGCGGAAACGTCTGCTTGCCAGTTTTGCCTGCACCGGAATCTTCTGGAAGTTCCCAGGCACAGGTGGCTGTGTCCGAGCTCCAGTCTCTGACTCAGGGCCCAAGACTCTGTATTTGTCATACATTGCCTGGGAAGGCAGCCGCTGCCCCGCTGGAGACCACAACTCCAGAATCTTCGGTTCCCCAGTCTCTCCAAGAAGCTTCTGTCCTGTGAATGCCTCCCCTGGCCCACCCACACACCAGCCCAGCCAATGAGCTACTAAGCAAGCACACAACACTTTTCCAACTTCAATAGGCAGGCAAGGCATTAAGACATACTTTGAAAATGCAGACACTGAGCAGGTCAGGTCTGGGGTCCCTTCCAACATCAGCTCATGCTAATGTCCTAATACTGCGTTTAAGGCAACCCATATTGTACCAACTGGATGACTCTGACTGAAGTTATTTACTTCTTTACTGAAATTATTTACTGATTTATTTTTCATTGGGGGCTACACCCAACAGTGCTCAGGGCTTACTCCTGGCTCTGCATTCAAGTCACTCCTGGCAGGACTCAGGGGTACTGGAGATAGAATCTGGGTCAGCCCCATGCCAGGCAAGTGACATGCCCTCTGGACTGTCTCTTCAGCCTCAGTTTGCTTCTTATTTGAAGGAGATTTGAACTAGGTTACTGGAGAGACAGAAACAAAATATTTCAGCTGACTCAAAGCTCATTCCAGGTCTGAGCACTCAAACCACCAATGTTTTCACCTGTTATTAAGACTTTGAACAAAATTGAAACAAGTGTATGCCTTTAAAAAAAATGTTTATTAAATCACTGAGATAGTTACAAGGTTTCATGTTTGGGTTACTGTAAAAAACTGAAGCTCGCCAATGGGCATGTGCACTTGCAGGCTCTCCGAGCGGCTCTGTCTCACCCCCCCGTTTTTGGTGCTCTGGAACCGCTGTGTATGGGCTGGATCAGGACGGCTATTGGCCAAGGACAGGTGAAGGAAGATCGAGGACCAAGCTGGTTGCTGATTAGTTACCGTTTATTCAATCTTCCATCTTTCTCATCTCCCACACTCCCAGCTCCGTCCTCTCTCTGGATCTACTGCCGCCTGTCTGGATCCCCTCTCTCTCTCTTCCTACTTGTCTCTCCCACCTTGCCCTCTAGGCTACACCCCCCAGCCAGGTAGCAAAATCAACGTAAGAAAGCCCTTCCTGGAGCCAGGCATTCCAAAGTCCTTTGCAAGATACCTCTTAAGGATTTTTTCTCCTCTCATTCCAAACACTCATTAACATCTTAATACTAGTTATTTTTGCATGGACATAGCAAGAGATACATTGAGGCTTGCAAAGCAGCTCTCTTGGCAACATCTTGCCACAGACTCAGACTCCAGCACTCAGGCCAGATTAATCATTCCTCCCCCTAGCAGGGTCCAAATCTAGTTATCACTGTTTGGATCATGACAACATTTGTCCATGATCAAGCTTTTAACTTATAGTTAAGCATTAGGCACTTTGGCCAGGCCCATCTCGATGCCAGGGTAGCACACAACTCACCGCTTGTCCTAGGTCCATCTAGTCCCTCGTCGGGACCCTGCTTTTGGGGGTGCTAGGAAGTAAGGGAGCTGAGGCTTAGGTTGAGAGAACAGATGCCCAGAAAGAAAATACCATGTAGAGTCAAATGACTCCCAGGTTACAAAAACATGGCATTTGCTAAGTCTTCCTGTGTCCATGCAAAAAGGACATGGATCTGAATAAATTATGCAAAGGACTCAAGGAGAAGAGAAAAACAATATTTACAAGTCAACAGAACACTAAGAAAGAAGCTACAAACAAACACAGAGGAATGGGAGCACCGTAATGGGAGTAACCCAATAAACCTAAACTACCTGAGGCTATGTAATCCTACAGGTTACAATCTCACAATGATCAAACACCCATCCCTCCACCAGTGCCCATTCCCCACCACCAATATCCTGGGTATACCGCCCCTTTCCCTCAGCCAGATGAAACTTCCAACAGGGTTGACCCAACCAAACATGCTGGCACGTCCAGACGCCCCCGAGCTCTATCAGACAGTACCTGGTGGAGATGCTGGAAGGGTGGGTCTGTTTATACATGTTGATTCAGAAACACCCTTTGTCCCATGGTGAATGGTGTTTGGTTGCATAGTTACAGCACTCGACCTACATTGACATCAAACTTGAGAACACTGATAACCAAGCATTATTGAGGTCCACTTCCTCCAGAGGCAAGATTTCTCCCTTCCTCTCCCCCACTCCCTCCCTTGACTCTCAAGAGATTGTGGATATGGGAGAGTGAGAACAGGAACCTATAGAACCCATTTACTTTCTGAGGCCAGCAAGTGAATGTTCAGTTCATCTTCAGGGAGGGCAGGACCAGCTGTCTCCTTTACGAGACCCAGTGCAGACCGGACCTACAGAATCTCTTGTTGAAAAATGATGACACACTACAGTGCAGTGACAGCAGAGCAAGCCCCGTTCCTGCCAAAGTCTGAAGTCTGCCCGAGGGAAAGACTCGGACACACATATGCCAGGGTCAGGAATAGGGCTCACATGGTAAAGCACATCCTTTGCGTGTGCGATATCCTAGGTTCAAGTTCCGATAACACATGTCCCCTCAAGTACAAACAGGTTTGACTCAGAGGTCCAAAAGCACTGCTGGAGTATCTATCATAAATGACAACAAATGTATATTTGTGTGTGTGTGTGTGTGTGTGTGTGTATACGTATGTATGTGTTGGGGCCAGGGGTACAAGTCAATCATAGAATGATGTTGATTTCCCTAGTTTCACACACACACACACACACACACACACACACACACACACACCCCAAAACACACATTAGAAAAGATTATCAATAGTGAGAATGAAGGTGTCATTCATTACAGAGTTCAATAAAAAGTCTTCTTCCTCTTCTTTCTCTTCTTGTTCTTTTTCTCCTTCTCTTGCTCTTTCTCCTCTTCCTTCTCCTCCTCCCTCTCCTTCTTCTCCTTTCTCCTTCTTTTTTCTAAAATATCTCAAGCTTCTGATGAATAATACCCAGATGATTCCAACCAGGGCTATCCTGAGCCCACCTTGGGTCTGAATCTGATAAACCATGGACTGATCTCTGATAAGAAAGTGGACAGTGTAAATCCAATGAGAGGAGAGGGCGTGGGATCTGCGGTGACAGGCTTTCCCAGTCCAGGGCAGCCTGTCTCCACTGTGCTGACTCACCCAGGGTCACCTCCCTGGGGCTACTCCCACATGAAGTCCTCGAGCTCCAGAGCTGTCCTGTCCATTAGCGAAGCCACACTACTTGTACCTTATGAGTGCTTCATTTTGGCTTTCTAAATGGACACCAGCAGCACTCAAAACAGTTTACTAGTTAAAAATATTAAATAGCTCATTAATATTTTTACTGATTATATTTTTGATGTCAGTTTAAATAGTTTACTTTTTAAAAAACTTGATTCCATCTATTTCTGTTTTACATTTATAGGGGCAGGAAGTGTTGGGGCCATACCTGATCGAATCCAAGGCCTACTCACAGAATGACCCAGCTCTGAGCTCACGGAAATCAAGCTGGGGTCAGCCCAGGTGAGGCAAGAGCCTTCACCCCTGTATTATCTCTTTTAATGTCGTTTGATGTAGAAAGTTGGGTGGCACTGCTTTGGGGCGTCTCCATTCTCTCCCGCATTCATTCTCCCCACCCTAAACACAGTGTTGGTGGCAGGTTGTGTGTGTGGCCTGGACATCACCTGGGCAGGAACCAACCTGCCAACTGGTTGGCATTCACCACCTCCAGGATACTTCTCTGGCTCTTTCCATCACATGCTCCTTCCATCTCTCTCTCTCTCTCTCTCTCTCTCTCTCTCTCTCTCTCTCTCTCTCTCTCTCTCTCACAGACACACACACACACACCCACACACCCCAGGAGCTTGTCCCATGCATCTTTCTCTGCCCACTGTCCCACACAGAGTCCAATAGCTAAGTTATCCTTAGGGAGCTGCTGTCTCCAGGCTCTATGGAGAAGATTTACAGCTTCTCCTTCTCCCAATCCCAAAGGTCATGTCTACATTTCACAGCCACTGGTTGTTCTTTCATTTTCTTTTCTGTCTTCTCTTTCATTTCTTTCCTTCTTTGTGCTTTGGCAGGTGGGCTCACTCTGTATTGCTGGTGTGATGTGACTAGCTCAGCCCCTCTGGTCCATGCCAAACATGCACATGAGTCACTCTCTTCTGTCATCAGCTCCATGGCTACAGTTCCTGCACTTTTCTCCAGTCACTGCTTCGATCACGGCTCCAGCTGCCAGAGTCCTGCCTGCGTGTGAGGGGCTGTGCTCCATGCTTTGCCTCGGTCCTCACAGCGAATCCTCCTCCTGGGTGAGGCTGCTGTTTTTATCCCCCGCTTTGAAGGGAGTGAGGCTCACAGAGGTTCAGACTTTTACTACAGTGACACAGCAAGTGGTCCAGGGAGGATTCAAATTCAGAGCCGCAGTGTTGAGTTGCCCTGGATTTGATGCGAACAACATAAGTAGAGTGACCTGTGTAGCAATAGGGGCAAAAGAGACATCAGATAATTTGGGGTGGTGCCCTTTATCTATCCGCATAGCAAGACAAATAAGTTCTTGTATTCTTTCTTCTCAATTTTTGAGATGTATTTATTTATTAATAAATGGAAGCTTAGAAATCCCTGAATGCAAAGCCAGGAATAAGCCCTAAGTACTTCTGGATGTGACTCACGGCCCCAAACAAATAAATAATAAAATAAAAATAAATAAACACATCTAAACACTGCTCATATAGATTATTAAACACATACAGGTGTGTATACACAAACATTGTGCTTCAATTATTATAACTATGTCAGAGTAGCACATAGAATATAGTCTTCTAAAGAGAAAACAGAAAAATTGTTCTTAATTAGCAATGAATTTTACATAAAAAGGCATGAACTTGGAAACAATCTTCAAAGGAAAGAGCAATTATTTTTAATCAGGCTTATATGTGAGGTCTTTTTTTCAACTTTATTTTTCTTTCCTCTGCAAAATAAAATTTTATTCCAAAAGGAAGATTCTGTGGCAGCAGTTTTCCTTGGAGGTTTATCTCCTGTGAATATAAATTTCTTCAGTACAAGTTTAAAGCTCCAGAGCTTTGAAATAACAGACAACCTACTTGCTAAGTTCATTTTGATCAAAATGTATAAGAGGCATAGTCCACATACAGATCCTTGTAATTCTACCAAAAGAGATTTCATTCAAATTCTACCTTTAAAAAATGCTAAAGTTTCCTTGAATACAGAGGGGAAAGTCTCATGATGATTCTGACAAAGCAGACTAAGAATTATAGTGTTAGCATGAGCAAGTGACAGCTCGGAAGGATGGGTTTCCATTTCTTCTCTTCAATAATTGATGGCTGCTTCGAGGGTTAATTTCTCTAGATGGTTGTTCTATTTTGACCTTGGAAAGGCACTCTGTCAATGTGATGTTGAGAGGAAGGAAATAATTTGAGTTAGAGATTAAGAAGCTAAATTCTGGCTGAATGTCATACTTATTATGGTCAATAAACATAACTGATAACTAAACCCACCACCGTAAATGCTATGCTTTTTTTAAAAGCCCCAAGATAAACCTTTAATAAAGTCTCAAATGACTTATTAAGTAAATGAGTCCTGCAGTCAGAAACAAAAAGAATTATTGGTACAGATCAAATTGCCCGGAAACATTATGTGTCAACATTAGAGTCAGTTCCCCAGAGCCAATATATTGCTCCTTAATTACTCCAGACTCCCAAGACCCATGGTCCTCCTGACAGCTCATTTCACCAATCTATATTTATTTTGAAAAAGTGTGTGTAGCTACCAGCCTGTCCACTCAACCCACATAAGTCTTGATCATAAAGTCCTGTTCTACATTACCCTTGACAGCAACGTTAAGTACCCCTAAACATGTGTGCCAGATACATTGAGAAATTGTTCTGAGCTTTTCCTACCCTTCTTTGCTTAAAATAGTGGCAAACATCAAACAACGCAGCCTTTATAGAACCTTGGACATCAAAATATAATACATGTGCTGTGAGAGTTTGCTAGTGATAACTCATCCTTGAAAAATATGTATTAATAAACCAAGACCCTACGAACACAAAGTGTCTGTGGCATAAAGTTCAGCCTTAGGTTATAAGGAAAAAGAACCCAGCACCAGATCCACACAAAGATAAACATCCACAGCCACCATTGAGACTTAGGAATCCAGTGTGATGGCAGAGCTTCTGTGCAATCATTTTGTGTGGGGTTGAGGTAGACAGCTCCCAAGTGGAGCTTGGTGGTCCTGGAGGTCAACTCAACTATAGTTATTTAACCAGAACTGATGTTCAGTGTAGTGTTGATCTGGCCCAGCAGGGTTGGGATCCCCTAGGGCCACACCTAGCATTTCTCAGGAACCACCAATGCTAGACCTAGCAGTGCTGAGGAAGGGGAATGCAAGCAGGAACCAGAGATCAAACTTGGAGCCTTGCACATTCAGAGCATACCCTTCACTTCTGAGTTAGCTCCCTGGCCCCCTGTCTTTATTTCTCAAAATCCATTAAGTGGGAGCTCCTCTCAGTGGAACCATGTACCCTGACCCTCAGAAGGCCCGTGGAATTCTATCAGGCTTAGATACCTTCCTGGATGCTCACAACTAGATTCTACAGTTCACAGAGAGCCTGCGCACCGGAGACCACATATAGATTGAACTTATTTTACCTGTGGGGCATTTGTTCTCACATCTCAATCTTCCTCATCTGTCCTATCCACCTGCTTCAAAATTAACAGTCATGTCACAATTCCCTCTGCTAAACCTTGTCAAAGCTAAGTCTGACCATCCAGTAAGCCCCACGAAGCACATGTAGGAGATGACTTGACTTGACTACATTACCTGCTATTTTCCTAAGAACCTGTTGTTAAAACTTAATTTCATGTTTCACAGACAGCCTGCATCAAAAAATGTTCATATTTATGGGCAGTATTCCTCAAACTGAATTGCAAATCTTTCTTCTAAATTGGACTGGAGCAATAGCACAGAGGGTAGGGTGTTTGCCTTTCACATGGCCAACCCAGGTTCGATTCCTCCGTCCCTCTCAGAGACCCAGGCAAGCTACCGAAAGTATCCAGCCTGCATGGCAGAGCCTGGCAAGCTATCCATGGCGTATTCAATATGCCAAAAACAGTAATGACAAGTCTCACAATGGAGATGTTACTGGTGCCTGTTCGAGCAAATCAATGAAAAACGGGATAATAACAGTGCTACAGTGCTACATCTTCTAAATTTAGATTTCTGTTAATGTATTCTCTCTCAATCTCTCTCTCTCGCTCACTCTCTTTGCTTCTCTTCTCTCCTCTTCCCTCTCTCACCCCTTTCACCTCTTCTCTCTCTAAAAGTTCTACCCTATAACCTATGACAAACTTTGTATATCAGCACCTAGAGCTTCTCTTTTAATAAATATTCTGTTTTGTAATTATTTTGGTTTTATTTTAGTTTTGTTTGGGGGTTTCTGCATGTAATGTGATGTCAGCAATCAAATCTGGGACTCCTGCATCTTTTTAATTTATGTATGCACAGTAAAAAGCAATGACACACACCAGCAAAGCAGAAATGTGAACACATCTGCCATTTGTGTTCCCAGAGTTAATAATACACCTCTCTATTTAGTTAATACTCACTAACCCTTGTTCACTAGGAGTCAATGAAGGATGATATAGAAAGATCAGGTCTTTACCCCCAGGTGGAAACTAGAATTGTATATTAGCCTTTAAAGCAGTAATCTAATGGGGGGGGGGCGGAAACGCTTTATTATAAATCATATTGATGTTTGCAAGACAACTTTCCTGGGCCAGGAGCATTTCATGAAAATCAGCTTAGAGAACATGCACTGTATTGATAATTTTAACTTTTGATATTTGTATTGTTGCTATAAGTAAATCACAAATCTATGAACACTTTGACACTCATTCAGGAAAATGAGGTTGGACAATATGATTTTTAAAGTTTCTTAAATTATGAGAGTTTTTTTGTATTTAAAAATTATCACCTTGGGCTTAAGAGATAATACAGCAGGTAAGTTTTTCTGTGCATGTAGCTAATCTAGTTTCAATCCCTAGCACCACATATGGTCCCTTGAGTACAACCAGGAATGATCCCTTATTGCAGAGCCACGAGTAAGCCCTGAGTATTACTGGGTATGGCCCCCCCAAAAAAGAATAAATTAATTTATTAACATAAGCACCTTGAAAAATAAAAATACATACTAATTGTCATGTTTACATGCTTTCAAAAGTACTGCATTAGATTGCTCTGATTTACATAAAAGTATGTCATAAAATGGAATCACGGATCACTTCTTTCCTTAAAATATAGTCCATAAAAGTTCAATCCTCGTTGCTTATGATCATTTGATTATCAAACTAGGCAATAGACTAATCCAGCACCAAAGATGTTCAGTTTTGAGGTCACTGAAATTCATGACAGCACAATAAAGAGAAAACACAGCCTTTGTGAGACAGCAGGTCTGGCTCTGGAATCTTAAAAATCCAGAAGGCTGAAATTTTGTCTGAAATTTACATCCATAGGATAGTGTGAAAAATCAATTAGATCAGAGGAAAATTATCTTACTGCCCTTTTACATTAACATTCCCTGTTGGTATCCTACTTTGGGTAGGTCCTAAATTATCCCTTATTTCCCGTGCACTTCTAGATTTCATAAAGGAAGATGGAGATCTCCAACTAAACTAAAAACTCAGGGTGCAAGACAATTTTCTCGGTTCTCTCGTAAGATTCCTGTTTTCACTTACTATTTATTCTCCGAGGATCCTTTCCGTTCATAATAAATCTTCAGGGGGCTGGAGAGATAGCACAGCGGGTAGGGCGTTTGCCTTGCACGCAGCCGACCCGGGTTCAAATCCCAGCATCCCATATGGTCCCCTGAGTACTGCCAGGGGTAATTCCTGAGTGAAGAGCCAGGAGTAACCCCTGTGCATCGCCAGGTGTGACCCAAAAAGCAAAAAAACAAACAAACAAACAAACATAATAAATCTTCAATAGGGTTGATGGGGCTGGAGCGATACTGCAGCAGGTAGGGTGTTTGCCTTACATGTGGCCAACCCAGGTTCGATTCCCAGCATCCCATATGGTCCCCTGAGCACCGCCAGGAGTGATTCCTGAGTACAGAGCCAGGAGTAACCCCTGTGTATCGCCAGGTGTGACCCCCCCCCCAAAAAAAGCAAAATAAATCTTCAATAGGGTTGAAATTAGATAATAGATTCACTATTCCTATGGCAAGCTGAGAGCAAGCTCCTACTGTGTCTGAGACACTATGGCATGAAATCTGCCAATTCATTGAAACACAGAAGGACAGAATTACCAAATCAGTACTATTCAAAACCTGAAGATGCAAGGTTAGCTTGAAAAATGCTGTCCCATAATCTTACTTCATCCACATCTTGAAGTGTTTCATCATAGAAATGTTTAGGCAAGTATAAGACTCACTGGTTAATATAGCAAGGCTCCAATTACCCATTTCCCAGCTTCAATAAATAACTCAATATCAAATGTCATCAACCTTCCTACCCAGTTTCTCCCTCCCACACCATTTAGGAGAAAATCAAAGACAGCAAATAATTCATAACTATCTAAGTACATCTGTTTTCATAGCACAGAGGCTGGTTTATTCCTAACTTAACTTTATTCTGATCTAGAACCACAGTGCTAGAAATGCCCAGTATTCCTATATGCTTTCCTTCTCAACTACTACAAACAACATCTTCTAACCAAGATAACACATCGGTCCTACAATAATGGGTTGCAGAGTCTGTACCTATCACTCAGGGACTGTCCTCATTTATCTATCACAGACAAAAAAAAAAGGTTGAAAGTCCTCTGACAACTAGAGTACTTGTGACTGCTCTTCAAATCACTGGCATATTTAGTATTAATTATTAATCCCATGGGTAGGTCAAAATGCACCTTTTACTAGATATAAGGAAGTTGGGATCTAATCAATATATACTTAGAGCCACAGTCATCCAATAGTCTGGAATATCAGGTGCTCTACACTTATGACTTGTGTATGAATAAAAGTCAATAGGATTTATATAGAGGAATAAAGTCCAATCCAGGAAAAAAGTCATCACTTTTTTATTAAGTCATGTTTTCATAATTGCACTTTTCCTAAGTCATATAATAATATACATTAATCAATCAAAGCATAAAATTCAGTAATTTTATGAGCAGACCTTATATAAATACGCAGAGGTCATCATAGCAAGAATATTTCTACTCTGATAAGCAAATAGACTGGATGCCTTCACCCCATATTAATAGACCCATAGCAGCAAATTTTAGTTTAAATTTGAAACTCAAATTTAATCATTTTCAACTAATCTACAAAAACTAGACAAATTGTGACTACAAATTCTGGCCCCAAACTAATGCAAAAACTGTAGTACTGTAAAAACACAATGACAAAATTATTTTTCAAAGAAATTAAACTTTATTTTATTATCAGTAATGAGATTGTTAACTCTGACTTAAATGTAAAAGGATTCACTCATAAAGAAGGATGGTGCTAAATACTAAAAGTTATAGTTAGATAGTTATGTAGTTATATGTGTATATAAATAGCTGTTGATTTAAATAACTCCTTTACACATGACACTATGAGTTAGTGTTTGAAATGTCTAGCTGAAACCAACTGACTGCAAAATCCACCTAAATATTTTTTTATAAAGTGTGCAGGGAGTGCAGAGAGGCAAGGGTGGGGGACACTCAGAGATGCACAGCTGAAACCTCTTGGTGCTCGGGGTAATGTGGTACCAGGGATCAAACTTAGGGATCAAACTTGCACATGCCAGGGCCGCCCACCACTTTGAGTCACATTCCTAGCCCAAAACACATGTACTTTAAGCAGAACAACTTCCTTTAAGCAATTTCCTTGCCCCCATTAAACAAAAACAAAAATGCGTGAACATATGCATAGAACAGAGTTCATGTGTTTGCAAAAGTCCTTTATACCTACTTATATGAAATTACAGCATTACAGTAAATAGCAAGATCCACTTAGTGTGTTTATTCACTGCTAGTGAGTATTCAATGAGGATTATCTGATCCATATATGAATGGATAAATATGTGTCCACATACATACCCTAACGCGCATGGAATAGGTTTACCACACATCATATTTACTCTAGTAATAGAATGCAAGCAACATCTAATACATAGAATGCTATTAAAACTTATTATTTACCTTATTTTGAAAGGAGTTGATTTTTTTAAATGCTCAGAAATTTACTGTCACTGTCACTGTCATCCCGTTGCTCATCAATTTGTTCGAGCGGGCACCAGTAATGTCTCTCATTGTGAGATTTACTGTCTTTGGCATATCCAATATGCCATGGGTAGCTTGCCAGGGTCTGCCGTGCAGGCTAGATACTCTCGGTAGCTTGCCGGGCTCTCCGAGAGGGATGAAAGAATCGAACCCAGGTCAGCTGCATGCAAGGCAAATGCCCTACCCACTGTGCTATCGCTCCAGCACAAATTGGCGACAAAAACCAGTAGATTCCATTTCTTCAGAAAGAACTTATGGGTTTCAGATATGCCCTTTGGAAGTTATTTGTTTGGTTTCTCTTTTTTTCTTTTTACACACTTGCTTGTCTGCTTTTATAACATTCAAACTTCATTCAATAAAAGAATAGGATGAGAATGGATGAGGTTTATTTCCAATCCTTTATAAGAAAACAATTTGCATGTTGGAGGAGTGTGAATTTGAGGGCCAGGAGACTTGAACCAGAGGGTGACAGACGAATAAATTCTGTTCAGTGCAATTCAGAAATTATGTTCTGATGTTTATCAGATCCAGACTGGTGAGCTCAGCTTGCTGGAGGCTGCCACACCTCCTATGGCGTCCAGCCCTATCTGGGAGACAGGTCATAGCCCCAGCATCTGATCACAGGTCCTTCCTGACCTTTGCCCCTGGGCTGCACCTATAGTGCACTGAGTTTGTGAAATTAGTGAAATTCATCGGGGATTCTAGGAGGCAGAAGTCCAGCATGGACAGAGCAGGGGCAAATTTACCAGAGGAGTGGAACTGATCCTACACAGATCAGGTGAAAAGCAATGTCTATTTATTTCAAGTTTCTTAGGCAGAAAACCAAAGCTGGGCTTGATTGCCAAATATTGAACTTCCATTTTTTCCTAGAACATTAGAATTAGGAAAACACTTCAAAATCATCCACCTATCACTCACCTAAACTCACTTAATTTACTTTCCTAAATTTCCACTCCAAATGTGTGTTTCATTCCTATTTTACATACTTGAGGCATTGTGTTTATTACAAACTTTTTAATCATCTTATAAAATATGATCTCTAGGGGAGAGAGCGAGAGTCCAGTGAGTAGGGAGCTTCTTGCAGGTGGCCGGCCCAGGTTCAATTCCCGGCACCTCGTATGATCCCCCAAGTTTCAGCACGAGTGATCCACAGGTTCAGAGCAAGGAGTAATTCCTGAAAACCACAGGGAATTTATGGCCCCCAAAAATAAATAAAATGTGACTTCTAAACAAGGATAAGCTTAAAAGTCATTTTTAATTTAAAACAGAAATGCTGAAGTTATTTATCAATGCATACGAACCCTTGTTGTTACATAAATCAAACGAAATGAGCTGTCTCCTCCCATCTGTTAGAATGATTATCATCAGGATACAGGGCCAGCCCAGCCAGGGCCAGTGCTCGGCTCCGGCCGGCCGGGTTTTCGGCCCGGGTGCCCATGCCTCTGCAGAGCCGGTGGATGTGGAACGAGCGGGAACCAGAGACAGCTTTAGGAATTGGGGTTCCAGCAAGTGCTTGCACCCATGTATGGAGACTGTGAACTAAGCTTTTGCCCCACGCCGGCTAACGGAGGAAATAACCTTCCTTCTTGGTCTCTCTCCGCTCCGGGAAAAGGCGTGGTGTCCGACATTTTGTGGGTCCACTGAGAAGGTATGAACTTGTGGCGCAAAAAAAAAAAAAAAAAAAATGTGTGCTTTGAACTTGAAACAGCCTCAGGATACAGGGCCAGCCCCAGCCGGGGCCGGTGCTCGGCTCCGGCCGGCCGGGTTTTCGGCGCCGGTTCCCATGCCTCTGCAGAGCCGGTGGATGTGGAACAAGCGGGAACCAGAGACAGCTTTAGGAATTGGGGTTCCAGCAAGTGCTTGCACCCATGTATGGAGACTGTGAACTAACTTTGGCTACATGCTGTTCCAGGAAGGGAAATGATTCATTTTCAAACTTAAATCTTCGAGGACTTAATTACTATAATACAGAAATTGTAAACCGCACGGCCATTTACAATTTTATCTCTTCATTCTCATCAGTGGAAAACTTATTATCAAATATTTCCCTGTTAATAGAGCTGTATTCTTAGGGGATAAATTCCAACAAAAATAGTGAGTCTGTTTTGAAACTCTAACAACAATAGTGAGTTATGTGTTGAAATCTGGAATGTAATCAAGGTAAAGAGAAAAGGAAGTGAAATTATCACTCACGTACGGGGTGGGTTGGGGGGTGAGGGGTGGGATGTATACTTTTTTGTTGTTGTTGTTTGTTTGTTTTGTTTTTGCTTTTGTTTTTGTTTTTATTGGTGGTGGAATATGGGCACTGGTGAAGAGATGGGTGTTTGAGCATTTTGTAACTGAGATATAAGCCTGAGAACTTTGTAACTTTCCACTTGGTGATTCAATAAAATAAATTTTTAAAAAATAAATAAATAAATAAATAAATAAACTAAAAAAAAAAAGAATGATTATCATCAAAAATGACAGGAGCTATGAAATGTTAGCAGGCAGGGGGGAGGGGAGCCCTTGCAATACTGATGGGTATGAGAATCACTCTAGGCACCAGAGCAGGAAATATAAAGATTTCTTCAAAAATAAATTTAACTACTGCACCAGGGATGTAGCCGATCGTTAGAGCACTTACCCTCCTATGTGAGGCCTAGGGTTTGATCCCCAGCACTCACCACAGCCCCCCAAAACCAAACAGATATAATTCCAAGTGGATGTATATACTTTGTATGAATAAATATTGTGTGGAGCTGGAGCGATAGCACAGCGGGTGTTTTGCCTTGCACTCGGTCGACCCAGGTTCAATCTCCAGCATCCCATAAGGTCCCCCAAGCACCGCCAGGAGTAACTCCTGAGTGCAGAGCCAGGAGTAACCCCTGTGCATCGCTAGGTGTGACCCAAGAAAGCAAATATATATTGTATGTATATGTGCAATATTCAATTCCACCTCTGGGTATGTACCCAAAGGAAATGAAATCACTATCTTGCAAAGAGACTGACACTCCCATGCTCATTACAGTATTGTTCATAATCTTAGCCCATGCTGAGGAAACAACCTCAGTGTTCCTGAAAAGACAAGGAATACTCAGTCACACTCCCGGAAGCACATAAAAAACATTCACCCTCACTTCCCGCTGTCTCACTACTGGGGAAGCACAAATTAGAACTATCGTGAGATTTTCTCTCACCCCTATGAGAATGGCCTCTCTCAGAAAGACTGAAAACAACCAATGTGAGTGAAGTTATGAAGGATAAGCAGAGCTTGTCACTGCGGGTGGAAATGTAAGCCATGGCATACTGGGAAACAGTATGGAGAGTCCCTTCCAACATGAAAATAGGGACCAGAGAGATGATACAACAGGTTAGCAGGTTAGGTGCTTGCCCTGCACATGGCTGATCCAATTTTGATCTGTGGCATCACATCTGGGCCCCTTAGCACTGTCAGGATTGATTTGTGAGCACAAAACCAGGAGCAAACTTTAAGCACCTCCCAGTGTGCACCTCTACCCTCCCCCTCAAAAAAAAGAAAATAGAATTTCCATATGATCCAGAAATAGCACATAAAGGCATTTATCCAAGGGAGACTAAAAATTAATTCAGTGGAACTGGAAAGTTGATCCACAGAACTGAATTTACAGGGGTTGAACAGGAGAGATCTTTGGACCCTTGGTGGAGGGAAAGGGGTAGTCTGGTGGCAAATGATATGTTGGAATAATGTCTCCATGTAACCATTATGAATGGTACTATAAGTCACTGTCACTGTCACTGTCATCCCATTGCTCATCGATTTGTTCGAGCGGGCACCAGTAACATCTCTCATTTGGGAGACTTATTGTTACTGTCTTCGGCATATCCAATACGCCACGGGTAGTTTGCCCAGCTCTGCCATGCAGGCTCCATACTCTCGGTAGCTTGCCGGGTTCTCCGAGAGGGGCGGAGGAATCAAACACGGGTCGGCCGTGTGAAAGGCAAACACCCAACCACTGTGCTATCGCTCCAACCCAAGCCATAGTACCTCATTAAATATTTTTAAGAGCTGTACTAGCAGTTAAGAAGAAGCAAGCTTATTCTCATTAACATACCCTAAAGCTTATCATTATTATTATTATTGTTGCTGTTTGGGGGGCATACCTGGTAGTACTCAGAGCTTACTCCTGGTTCTGCACTCAGGGCTCAGGAGACTGTATGAGGTACTAGGGATTGAACCCAAATTAGCTGCTTGCAAGGCAAAAGCCCTATCTGATGTACTATGACTCTGCCCCACTACAGTTTGGGTTTTTTTTTAAGATATTTGCATTGATGGCCATACACAAAAGCCAAAAGATAAAAATCAACATAAATGACCCCTCACAAATAAGTAGATAAAGAAGATGTGGCACAAATATACACACAGAGCTCTGCAACTCGGCCATTTGAAAATATGAAACCGTGTGATAGCATGGGTGTAACTTCAGGTGACTATATGCTCGAATTTGGGAATGAAAGATGATGACCAGATGGTTTCACTCCTATATCAAATTCTTTGTGATCAGTGATCTTGAAAACATTTTTGTTGCAGTTCTTTATTTTTGTAATCTGAATTTGGAAATGAATAATAATGATCATCCATTGAAAGTCATTTCTGTGTTTTCTTGACTTCTTTTGGAATCATTAACAATAATTGTTTCTCCAAATCCATTCTATTAGAAGGACTTATTCAGTAAGCTTTCCACTTCCATCATAGGAAAAGGATAAGTACAAACTCTTTCAGTCAAAAATGAAATTTGTAAATTATAATGCAATTAATTGCTTAGTAAAATACAATAAATACTCTTTTAAGGTTTCTGAAGGTTGCATACATAGGGTCTCTAATAGCACAGCGGGTAGGGCATTTGCCTTGAATGTGGCCAACCCGAGTTTGATTCCTCTGCCCCTCTTGGAGAGCCCGGCAAGCTACCAAGAGTAATCTCACCCACACAGCAGAGCCTGGCAAACTACCCATGACGTATTTGATATGCCAAAAACAGTAACAATAAGTCTCACAATGGAGATGTTACTGGTGCCCACTCGAGCAAATCGATGAGCAATGGGATGACAGTGACAGTGATACAGTGATGGAATACAAACCACCAAGATGAGTAAACTTAGGAAACAGTGCTGACAGCTATCCTCTCGGGCCACTCTTGACCTTATGCCCCCACCAGCATCACCAGTTGTGGCCTTTGAGGCCCCCAAACAACAGAGGGGGCAGCCCTGGTGGCCCGGTATTGGAGGACCCAAGTAGCAATACATCCTCGGGCCCTCCCATCCACCTGAACAGCAGGAAAGAAGAGCTGAGAGAAAATCTGGGCCCCCTGAGTCTTGCTTGGGAACCAACACCCCAAAATAAAACAACTAAAAAAATGCCACTATGAATTTGTGACAATGTGGAAGGCCCGTGAGGATATTATGCTGAGTGAAATTAGTCCAGCAGAGAAAGACAAATACTGCATGAGGTCACTTATGTGTACAGCTTTGAAAAACAGCAAAAGCCAAACAAACAAACAAAAAGACCCGAGACAGATAACAGTATGAAAAGAGTTGGTAGGGGCTGTGGAGTGGAGAAAACGTGAAGAAGTGATAGACTTTCAGATCTGGGGGGCTGGAGAGATGGTAATGTGGGCAGAGCGAGGAGGGTGGCCTGGGTTCTGTTCCTGGCACCCTATATGGTCCCTAAAGCCCCACCAGGAGTGACCTCTGAGCACAGAGTCAAAATTTCACCCTGAGCTTCACTGGGTGTGGCCAAAAAACCCAAATGACCAACCAACCAACCAACCAACAAAAACAACCTTTTCATTCTTTTGAGACTTGGAGGATGTGATGTTCTCCTATTAAAATGTGGTAACACCACATGGGGCTGTTTCACTCTCGGTGCCCCCCAGACAGGGGTGAGAGCCCCCTCCACCCCAAGGGACCCAGCCCCGGCAGCCAAAAACCTCCAGAACTCAACTGCCGCCATGCACAAGGCCGCTCCCCACACACTGGGGCTGAGCCTCATGCACTAGTCAACCCATTCCCGAACTGTAAATGCAGCCACTCAACACATCATAAGGCACATCCTACCCATTCTTCAAGAGTACTACACCACGTTTGATAGGGTTCAAATAGTAGGCAACCAATCATAGAGGGAAATATATATATATATATATATATGTATGTATGTATCACTTGTATCACTTGTCATCCTGTTGCTTATTGATTTTCTTGAGCGGGTGCCAGTAATGTCTCCATTTGTCCCTGTCACATGCTAGTGTAGCCCAATGGTGTCTGCTCACTCCAGGAACATGAAGAGCTTCAAACCGTTCATTCAGGGTCTTGACAAAGAAGTTCGACCATCTCAAAGGCCAGGCATTCTCTTGAGGTCCCGTGGAATCCAGTCGGTAATGGCTCTAGTCCAGCAGTCATCTCCAAGTCGCATTATGTGTCTGGCCCATCTGATTTTCGACACCTTGGTAAATGAGGCAGTGTCCCTGATTCTTGATCGTTGACGGAGGTTGGAACTCGAGATTCCTTCTCTCACTTGAGTGAAACGTGATGCTTCTTTTGATTCCTCTCTGGGAGACCCAAATAACATTCTTCATACCCTCTCCTCTATGGATATTTTTTTGTAGAATTTTCAGTTTTTTCCTAACCAACAATACAAAATCTATCATTTCCATGCTGCTTTAGGACAGGGATTGGGGTTTGGGAA